>NC_084986.1:11624444-12224444 GCF_963691925.1 Scomber scombrus
CCACACTGATACATCTGTGCGCTTCAACCCTATTAGACTCCAGTCAGCACACTCTATTTCCCTTTGTCAGCCTGTTGCCAATCAACCTCAGACCTCTGACCCTGAAGCTGAGAGCGGGTATTATCAGCCAGGCCCCGAAGCCAGTGTGGCGAGATGCAGCTGAATACCAATGTGTCTTATCTGTCACCCATGTTTACCAACCCATTCCATCCAGGTTGTGTCTCTCACAGCTTTTCCTGGATACCACATGTAGAGATTTGCTCACTGCACTCGACAAAAACAACTTCATCTTTCTGTAATTTAATTTTGGGAACAGTGGCTGGCGTATAATATGCATAATAAGGTATCAGCAGGTAGTTATTGATGATAACCGGTCGGGATAATGCATGAGGGCTCATAGCAAAAAATGCAAATAGATCCCAAACCACATTTGTGAGTGAACCTTACCCCTGGCCTCAGCACATTAAAGTCCACTGACAGATTAAGCAACAGAAAAGGATGAAGTCAGTAATGGGCTTAACACCGTGTTGACTGATCCTTTTATGAACTATTATCATCAAAGGAGACTGTGTAAAATGTCATAATCCACTTGAAATTAATCTGAATCCTATTCCTGTGTCAGCAGCCACCGCTGATAGTCTGTCCCCTATGTCTCCACGTCTATCTGTAGGGATGATAAGACATTAAATCTTTAGCATGGAATGTTCCACATGAGTCAGGACTCCAGAGGAGTCCTGTCTCCTCCCATGTAGCACTACACTCTTATCACTTGGCTTACTGTCTTCCACACCTCCGTCAGATGATTTAAAGTGTTCCTTGATGTGTAAATCCTCAATTGAAAATCCTTGCCATGTGTGTTTGAATAATTCAGTGGGAGGATGCTGTCAATAGCAGCCATGTATACTGCTGCTAGAGTGGCGAGAGTCAGGCTAACTTGTCTTCATTGCCTATTGATTATGGTCTCCAGTGGCTGATGGCAAGACACTAGGATTTTGATTGTGTTTTGTGTCTTGCGTTTATTTCTGAAAGTGCTTGCTATTCTGTTTTGAGAAAGGGTAGAGGAGGTATAAGCTCTATGCTGCATGCCTCTTTAGTTTGCCCATGCTACTTAATTAAAGAATTATCCTTGATATCATCTTAAACAATTACTAATTTCATGCCTTAAAGGTAATTGAAGGAAATAATTCAATATCCTGAATGTGGACACTGAACCAATCCTTTACAGTTTTTTGTCATGTTACTTTCATTAATTTCGGTAATTCATTTAGGGGGTAAAAAAAAAAAATCTTGAATACACTATTTTGTCCAAGTGGTTTTCCTTTTTCTACACACAGAAAAACGTACAATTTCAGAGTGCAAGGAGCTATTTGATGACTTCATGATAAAAGCATTCCTCAGTCATAACACACACAAAGAAAAGGGATGGGATTCATTCTCCAGCAATCGCAGGTGGAAACTGTGTGCAGAGTTCTTTATCAACATCCTCCATCACCAGACACATTGCAATGCGACACTTGAACACTTATTTCTATTTATCACGGAGATATGAACATTACTGTAGCTGACAGAATAATTAACTATTATGATTATGTGTTTTGGAGCTTTAAAATAGAGTGAAAAACGCGCAAACTGTGAACAAGCATAAAAATTCAAACGACTCAGGTAACATGGTGTTTTTACCTCTAATGGATAAATTCCCTACCTTTGAGTTCTTGACAATCCAAGTATTGTTTGGAGGATGCAAACGCTCGCCTGTTTCCGCCTGTACATTATGGCTTGGTTGCTGAAGGTATCGCCCAGAGAAAAACGCATTTCTCAGACTTTCTCATTTGCAGAAATAGCCAATCATTTCGGGGGAACAGGTCTCCGCTCGGCATAACCACCGCCGTCACAGTCACGCAATCTCCCTTCTCTACAAAAATGAAGGTATCTCTACCCAATAAACCGGTTGCCTTGAAAGTCGGCTGAAATATTGTCGCCTTCGGAAAGTTAAAATCGCTTCTGTGAGAGAGGGGAGATGACTCCTGGTGCGGGGAGGTTTCAGAGAGACAGACGCGGAGGGAGAGGAGGAGGAGGAGGAGGAGAGGAGTCCAAGAGGCTTCGCAGTGCGCGCAGAGCTAGAAAACAGCGTCCACCCCCCACCTATGCCTGCGTTTACTTTCAGTGTACTTCTGTGTGTGGTTAATCTTCTTCTACAGCTTCTGGTTTTAATAATCACCAGACAGCAGAATTCAATTCAATAATTTGAGATAGGCTGCCTCTTTATTTACATCAATTATTGAAAGCCTAGGATATGAGTACACTTTGTCTACCTGGTGCCAAGTCTGTGCATTATTTAATGTTATGCAAAGTGATAGTAATGTAAGAAAATATCATATAGCTCACATTTAACTGCATCATCTGGCATGACTTTAAGTGTTTCAGGGCAGATACAGTGGTTACAATAGCACCTTTCTTAAACAGCCATTGCCATCACTGACTGGATGTCTGCAGAAAGCACTCAAATTAGTTATTTCAACTTTCTCCAATTTCCAAATAGACCTGAGCCAAAATTGATGTCAACTTTAAAGGTCCTGAAAACCTCTCAATCAACTTCTTAATCAGATTTTTTTTCTCACTGGTTTGAAGAGGGCATGGCCCAGTTGTTTAAAGGGTTGTAGGTTGATTGACCCACTTCTGGGCTCTCTGACCTCTATCTGAACAGGAAATATTGGATTTTTTTTGTCAGTATCTAATTCATGTTTCCAATTTTGGCCAATTGCCGATGCAAATATCAATATATGCACACATTTTCTTTCCACCTGGCTGAGGAGACTATTATGCATGCAAGAAAGATCAAGAAACAAATATGAAGGAAGAACTTAGGAAAACTGCAGTTCAGGAGCTGAGCATTAAAACTTCAATGAACCTGCCAAGTGGGTGGAGCAGAGTTTTCTTTGAGTGTATTAGACAGACAGGATTAATATAGGATTTAATCTCTGGTCCATACTCCAAAGCAGAAGATGGCAGTAATGCACCTAATGTGTTGGTTGCTAACTGCTGTTCTAAAATAAGAAGTTTTTTTTCCAAACAGAGCAGTACATCCTGTCAGCCAAGGTGTTTCCTACCTGTGTAGCCGAACACAGCAGCTCCTTCAAAGATTGTTTCATTCTGACAGTCCTTGTGCTTCATCTGCAGGCTCCATTTCATTTAGTTATCTGACAGACCCGGTGCTTCTTCCCACTTTCACCTGAATAACAACATGTGGTTTGGTGCTCTGGTAAGATCCACACAGAGAGCTGGGAAGCTATAGCGGAGTGTTACCCACAGCCAGAGGGAAGCACATCCAGCTAGCCTCACAGTCTTGTCAGTTACATCACGCTTCGCAAGAGTAAGGGTACTTTCAAATTCAAGCAGACACATACAAGTTAATTTGAGCAGGAAAACTGGTTGAACACACAATATGTATTGTGAGAAACATCACTTATTTAAACATAATACCCCACCAAAAATCTGTGTGACCATGTGTACAACACAATACATAAATAAATAGTGTGAAGTTGCTCTTTAAAGTCTAAAAAAAATATTATAAACAGAATCCATTATTTTCCGATCTTTTACTTTGACAGTTGCATATTTAATCATGCATTTAACTTTATCAAGAAAACCATTTTTTCCTAAGCATAAAACATGAGATGTTATAAATATGGCAAGACACAATGATTAATTTTTGAAAGGAACAAAGTACTACAAATGCCACAGAAACATTTAGATTGATACAAAGTCTTATTAATGTTGCATGGAAATGAAAACTAAGAGGGCAGCAGTTTCCTGATGTTGACTCGTTGCTGTGTTCAAGGACTCTTTTCCATAAATGTTATGTCATCCTCACTGGTGTAATTTTCCTGGTATTTCTATATTTAGAAATGTGATATGATTATAAAAAGCTGCTTCAGTCATTAGTGCAGTATATTCTGTTACTCTTTTTAGGTATGGTTTATTTTCTGCCTGTTAAATAAAGACTGTTATTTAAGGTTCAAGACAGCCTCCGTGGGTTAATGCAGAGTTCAAGTAGCTCATTTAAGTGAGAGAACTTCAAAGGTAGTCAGGCACCAGGTCTGAAATCCCATATGATTATCCAGGATCTAAATCTTCCTTAACAGCACATAAGTGGAGTCCTGACTACAATCTTGTCATTTTGATCTTTAAAGAATAAGCTCTTCTGTTTGAAGCTAGGGATTTTCAGTATTGACACCTCCTTCCTTTCATGTACATTATATTGTGAGTTTGACATTTGAACCTGTACACAACAGAGTTAGACAGAAAAAAGGTCAACAAATAGACAGGAAGTGAGAGGATCAAAAACTGTCATGTTGCTGCACTGATCATTTGTCGAGGATGACTAGGTGACGGACATCGGGGAGAAAAAAGAGGGCAAGCGCAAAGGGAAGTGGCTCTGACAGTCTGTGTAATAGCTTGAGTGTTCTGAAACATTTTTCCTAAATCACCCTCTGTTCTTAGTCTGCACAGTTATTTCTCTTTCATAATGCTGTCCACTATCTTCATTTTCCTCCCTTAACTCAATATCACTGCAATCATATCTGACAAAAAGATTCAGATCCACTGGCTAGCTGCACACAAGACATCATCAGAAACCTATCAGTCATAGATAACATGCACATTTTTCTTTTTTCCTTCACTCCTCTTGTTTTAAACCCGGTTTGACCACTGGACCACTGTCACGTAGAAGTATTCAGCCATATCCTCTTCTGCTCTTTGGAGGTGATCATTCAACTCATCGCCATACCTGCAGGCCTGCCTTGCATTGCAGATGAGCTGCAAGATCCAATTTGTTTGTGTTGAGATGACTCCAATTCCTTTGCCACAGAACATTAGGGCTGCAAATTAATATCTCTGGGCTCAGCAGCTCACAGGTCTGTTTCAAGACAGGAGACAGGCCCACTGGGATAATGGTAGCTACATGGAGAGAATTCTTTAAGCCCTCAGGTACCTTGTCTTTATAAACCCTTGTTCTCGCCACCCACCTTTTTCTTTCTTTCCCCTCATGGTTTCCATCTGTCACCTTTAGAGACCTTCTCCCAAATGAGTTTAGAAGGTACAGGGCTCATCTACACTGTCGTGCTCAGAGTTACAACATCTACCATCACTCTTATCTTTCAGCAGACATGCACAGAGAGGAGCAGAAGGAAATGAGTAAGAACATGAAAATAAAGTTTTGAGAAGTCGTAAACTTCTACACATCTAAGACAGGTGATGTTGATGTTCGCATATGGGTACTCATTGTTGTATGTCAGCATACATTTTATATATATTTTATGAATTGTATGTTTAATATGCATGCATGCACAGTATTCATCTTTGTAATTTCTTCTTTGTAAAACATATATTTGTGTTGACAGATTAATTAATTTATTATTTAATAGATGTAGTATATTTGTCATAATTAAGTTAAGCCTCAGAACTTTGCTGCTGGCAATACTGGTGAGGTCTGCCATATGTTTCTTGTGCCATTATGAGTCTTAAAATTAATAATACATTTTTACCATAAGGTGCTTGTATTGAATAGAGGCACTTGCGGGCTCAGATGGAGGGCAATCGCCCCACCTGGTGCCCAGCGGACAAAATAATTAAGCAAGAGTGTCCTCTAAGGCGCCCACACAAAGGAATAAATAAAATAAAAATATACCAAAATTCTGTAATCACTGTCTTTGTTATGGGTAAATCAGGATATAGTACTCTCATTGGTGCCCTTTAAGTTGAAACAAATGTGATAGTGCCCTGTAAAGTACCCCCACAAGATGTAATGCATTGCACCATGAGTTACCATTGGGTGGAGCTGGAATTTTGAATGGGTGCCCTTCTCATGAAAAAAAGTACAATTAAAGGATCCCCTAAATCGACATTATTCCATCCAGTTGATTTTGGTATTGCACAACTCAATAGTTTTCTCAGTCACCCTCTTTGGATTGTTTGGGTCAGTGCAGTCTAAGCTGTAACCTTGATCCTACAACAATTTGTGAGATAGGTCACATAGCAAGGCTTTTCATAATTAAAACAAGTGTTTGGATTAAAATGTATTAAGGATACATTATTAATGTATGTAGACTGTATTTTCTAAATTGGTTTTATATGTAGAGCTGTGCAAAGCTCTATATAAAATGCAAACAATATGCTTGATGGATAGTCGCTAATCAGCTATTTGGTACAAACAGGAAATCAACCTTTTGGCGTAGTAAAATCTTAAAAGGAAGTATCCTTTATTCAAAATGCATTTACAAACATTTAGCTTGGATTAACTTGTACTTCTTGCCAAATTACAGAATGCTAGGACGATACAGAATATTGATGACAGTACAAAGGGATCTGTAAAAGGCAGCTAGAGGCAGTTCTTAATTGAAAGATTGGATCCACAGCTGCAAAAGCAAGGGAGGAGATGACAAAGATGAAGGTATGTTTGCATTAGTCCTTTGCAGTTAGATGGGATGCCCAGTAGAATTAAAACTCTACTTAGGCATGTTAAAAAGTTTTTAAAATGATCCTGTCATGAAGTCTGAAAGAGAACATTTTGAGTTGATCTGATAATAGACACAAAATAAATGCTGCATTGCCAGTGACAACTGCATAAGTCTAGCGCTCATTCTCCAAATTGAAGCTGATCAAGACCCAGCTTGGAAATAGATGTGGAGAAGGAAGGCTCTCAGATCTTCTTCTGCTGTCCATTGAGAGGGACGTCCCATTTGACCATAACGAGGTCATAGACATTTAAGAATTCATGGCTGAAAGAATTCTCCTTTTATTTCATCAATCTACTTATTGCTTCGCTGACAAGCCTGCTCGAAACAGCTAATTCTAAAAATGTTCCATGTCTTTACTACAGATGAGAATATTTAAAATGTTACACATCCCCTGTACTTTTTTTTAAAGAGTGACGGTTACAGATGTTCACAAAATCAATGTTTAAAAAGTAAATCATTTTTAATACAGTGGTGTTGTTTTCGATATATAAATCATATAAAATGTTAATCTGAACGGGGGATGTAGCCTTTTTACCAAACATGCAAAAACATGTGAAATTTTACAAGAATATATTCACGAGCCTCAGGCCAAAGTGTTGTCTCATTATAAAAGCTGCAAGTTGGGTAGAGTCTAACCTTTGTTTCTGTGTTTAATGTGGCTATTGCAGAAAAGCTTAAGGTTTGCATGCAGCATACTAAACACTACTTCCTCGAGGTAAACAAAAAAGGTGTTTTTTGGGGGCTTTGCATGCCTTTAAGCCCTCTGCTGACAGTGAGATCAGTAGGTAAGAACATCAGTCACATACACTATAGAGCCTATTGACAGCGTAGAACCTACACACTGGTGGACTCTAAGAGAAAACTTAAAGTCTTGAAGAGAGACAGAATTGTTGCTTACTTGCTCTCAATACACAATTGTCATCACTCTGAAGACAGTGCACAAAGAAAGTGTATTTTTTAATTGCTGTTTAATCCTTTGACTTCAAGTCAGTTTCAGTGTGAGGCCCTTTCTTCTGGGCTTCAATTAAAATCCCATTTATATTTAGAGGTTATTCTTACTTCGTTTACACATTGATGGGATTTTGCAGTTGAAATGAGAGCAGATCAGAGTATGCTTCTCACACAAAGCTTTGTGCTTTTCACCAAACAAAATGCAGAACAAAAAAGGTCCGGAAATAATCAAGCTAGAAGTGGACCCCTCCTCGGTGTGGAACACATACTGGTCCAAAAATGACTTTGATGGTCTTTCATGAATTTTGTTCTTGTATAAATATGAAGAGAGCAGTCATAGAAGATTATTGAAGCAAGCATTGAGGCTGTCAAGTCATGCAGTGTCTAGACATATCTCTCCACTCCAGCTATGTCTTTAATGTACATTCACAGCCACAGTTTGATTTAGAGGCAAGTCTTCAATAACGCTCCTCAAATGCGCTTTCTTTGCCCACCCCCATGTCAAACATTAATTGTTTTTATGCTTGTAATCACCATTCTGTTTATAGCAGCTGGCCTTTTCCTAATAGGCTTCACTGGGAATCCATCAAGCCTCTCATTTTAATAGTTTCTCAGTTCCTTGTTGAGATTGACATTTTGCCCACTTGCTGCCTTTAAAAATCATTCTGCAATAATTCATTTTTTCTGCCAGGGATCAATTTGTTCTATTAGACTGCTGTTGAAAATGAAAGACAAAAACTGTCCTTATTGCTCTCTCTGCAGTCAGAGTAAAATAACACATCAACAGGTTCTTATAAGAAGGATAAATACCCAATAATGTGCTTCCACACTAGCTTCCGATGTTAATTACAAACACAGTACGAGTGGGTTACTCAAATGTTGTTATTTTTTTTTTTAGAACTGTTAAGATGAATGAATTCAGAATAGTATTCAGTTTAAGTGTATTCAGGCATATACTGTAGACTGACTCAGACTGAGATTAATTCTTCGCCACAAAGTCACTTGTCAGAGCCAAATGAACATGTTTCACACTACGTTTAACTGTGAATAGTAATTTTTCACTGTCACTTGATATAATGAGTAGTTTTTTTGTTTTTTTTTAAAGAAAAGAGAATTAAGTGATCACAGATTTGTTGAGTCACAAATGGAATACATTCTTCTTGTCTGTAACTAAATGGACGGGCCTAATAGTGTTATGACTGATTAATGCCAAGTAGACAGTCATTTGAAATCATGGCCATTACGTTTGGCTTAGGAAGATGAACATACAGTGCATTTGGCATGAATGAAATCCTTTAATGATAGAAAAAGAGAGGAAAAATAGTGTGAGGCTGACTTGTGGATGAACCTATGAAGCTCCTGGCATGGCTTGAGGCTTTCCCTGACAGTGTATGCATACATATATGTGTTGGCACATATGCATCTCTGAAAACGATATATAATAAATGTATATAAAAGCACTTACATGCTCCTCCTGGGTGGAGATTGTACTGTGTGCATCAGTTTGAATGGTATTTTGTGTTCATTTTGCATTCATACAGTAGATCCAGTGCAAAACATTATGGTGGGTCTTTGGGACTGATGAACACTCTCTGCTCATCCTCCTCTTTGATCAGGGCCCTCTCAGTCTCTGTTGCATCATTGCCAGCCTTTGGGTGTCCTTTTAAGCATCTCCCTCTCTCTCTGTTATTCTGTGATTCCACCACCTGCCTGTGCTTGTTATGCTGTGCCTGGCCATGACTGTTTTAGCCACCAAGCCATGAGGGTTTCTGCTGTGTGTGACCACAGATAACCCCCTAATGACTGTTTTACAATCACACAGCTCACCCACCATTGAATACTGAACAACAAACTGAACCATCAATATTTGAAAACGAAATTTCAGCAGTAAATGCTCTGGTGTACATTATAATGATGTAGCAGCACAGTCTTGTTGGCAATTAATTAAACTGTAAACTTAATTATCTTAATGGAAATATATTGCAGAAGCAGTTGCACAGCTAGGTAGATATTATTTTGTAAGGTCACTTTCGTCCACGGACTACTGCTATATATTAACTTTCAACTTCTTTTGAGGGAAGAAAAACCTGCCTTGAGGGATTAGGAATCAGCATGTAAACAAAATTAAGCTCAAGCCATATATATTTGCATCTCTCAGCCTGCACCATAAAAGAAGAGTGCCTATCAAAAAACCAGGCCTAATTTCACCGTCCCTCATGCTCAGTTAAGCCTCCTGTGGCTCTCACTAACTTGTGTGAAGACCCTGGATATTTGATTGGCAACTGTTTAATGAGAGCCTGTGTACCTTTGATTACTCGTCCCCACTAATGAACAGCATGTCAGTTTAGCCCTATTAGCAGGGAATAATGTCCTGGCTACACTGGATGGAGCAGCTCGTCCAAATGCCAGTCAAAGGGCACAATTGATATTTCATGCAGCTCCCTGTGGAAAATTCTCATCGTCATTGATTCAAACTTTTAGATATTATTTCTCTGGGTTCATGTCATCTGCTCTCAATTAGTGTTTGGATCATACATTTACATACACTCTGATACCATGATTGTATTTATTGATATTCTCCCAATATTCACCCTGCACTACATCAACCATGCTGACCTTATTGGTTTTCTTTTCTTTTCTCAGGAGTGACATGCACATATGTTCTCAGCTTGCATTGGGAAACAAAGAGAGATTGCAGCTCTGGCAGAGATGGGAACATCATTTCAGTAGAAACCATGAGGGAGAGTAGTCTGAGTGGTCTGGGCAGGGTAATTGCAAGGTTGCTGTAGGGAACAGTAGCTACAATTTTAGCCTGGTAGGAGAATCGGGTGTCAAGAATCTCACACAGAGTTTGGTAGATGACACAGGTGTTATTTTGGCTTTGTCAAAGTGTTTCATTTATATTTATATTCCATCCTTTCTCCATCCAAACTCAGCTACACCCAATTTTCTCCCCTAGTCAAATAAGTGTATTTAAATTCAGGACGCCCTCTGCTTCTAATATTGCTGTTATTAAACCACTCATTTAAAAAAGCTAACACCAGATTCAGAATTTATGAACAGCATCAGACCAATGTTGCCAACAGATAGTAGCTTACCAATTACATGATAATCTTGAAATAATTTGAAATTAAATACACATCTGCAATCTAACACTCTCGTGATTTCAATCCCACAGTACTTTTCTCAATTGAAATGTGTGCTAATTGCATTTGCATATTTCGCAAACATTTCACTCACATGTGATGTTGCCATTGGTCCTAATGCTCTCTTAGAGCTGTGTGACCTGCTGGCTTCCTCCTCACATGGGTTGACTTGGTGCCACCTTTCCCTCTTTGGCTGCTTAATGGATAAAGCTCAAAGTGTGTGTGTTTTTTTTTGTTTGTTTTTTTACATTTTAATACATTTGCATTGCAAACTCATAATGGGTTGACCACAAAATTGTTTTATTTATGTAGGGACTCTGGTGTATAATCACAGACTCATATGCATTTCCCATTGTTTCTTTCCCCTTTCTTTTACTGCATAAGCCTTTTAGGGATGTCAACATTCAATTACTAAAAGCTATGGTAAAAGTCTCCTTTTGTAGTAGACCACAAAACATTTGGGCGAAGAAAACATAAAATCCACAGGAAGTTTGGTTTTAACTAATTAACTCCTTTCTAATAATTGGGCTATGTTTCAGGGAACATAACTGACGAGTCTTAATTGTATGTGATATGAGCTTACAGTGACAACAAGTATTGAGCTGACATCAACAAACCTGTCAAATCCATGCTACAGATCTGCATATTTATAGCATTTTAGACAAAAAGCAAGAGCCTCCTAACTGGAAATGTAAACCTGCCTTTGGCAGAAAGGTGGTTATTGCAGTCACCTTCATTGTGGGCAGACATCTGAAGAAATCTCTAGATGAGTCAGAATGCACAATGAGGGACTGCAGAAGAAATATTCACAGCTGAGTGCTGAAGGAGGCAAGAGAGTCTAATCAACAGCCAAGGCTCAGTTCTCAGTCATACACGAAGACACACTAGACACACCTGGAGAGAGCAGAATTAGTACAAAACAAGGCAAAGAATAAGGAACATGCTTCACGGGTTTCTAGCTCAGCCTGTTTCTAGCTCTGAGCTTATTTTGACATTAATACAAAATACAAAACTTTACTTACTTGTGAAACATTTTACTTATTTATTTATTTTTCACTATATTCCAAGGGAACATTTGCAATTATTGATGTGTGTGATTGTCATCTGTAGTTCATAATAAGGATGTGCTGAAAAAAAATTAAATTCTGTGTTTTTTTTAGAAAATGACTTTTACCATTGCAGAGTGGGGCATAACAGTATTTGCATGCTAATTGTGAGTTATCACCATCATTCTTATTCAAATATGTACACCCATTCATTTATATTGTGGCACATTTACATCCCTTCACTGCACTGTGATTTTGTGGCCCACGGAGAGCCCACAGTTACAACAGCACAGATTCATGACTGAATTACATCAAATATGGGGTTGATATAGGAACGGTTTGTGGACATATGCGTCTCATTAATGCCCCAATTCAATTAGAGCCTCATTTACCATGTCTCATATAGCCTAATCTCTTTGTAAAAGATATGGATGACCAAAGGGGTTTATGTATGGAGCAATAAATTTCCTCTCACTTTGCAGAAAGTGATGACACCCTCCAGCCACTGAGATTATGACTGAATGACTCAGCCGGAGGTGGATATTGGAAATAAGACTTGACTTGGAGTTACTATACCATGTTCGGAGAATCTGGCTGTCAAGGCTTTTTCTCTGTAAATTCAATTAAAATGTCAGACCTTGAGTTGGTCCATGCATAACGCCAGGGTGTATTATATATTTTCTGAGATAGGGGAGGACAGAGAGTGGGAGGTTGGGCAACTGAGTGTCCTGTGAGTACACTAAATCACATTTTCCTGTAAAACAGCTTTCAAATGGGTGCTATGAAATATGAAAAAGCTCCCAAAAGGGCTTAAAGTTAACTTTATTGTCTACTGGCCAAAAAACTAGTGAATGTTCAAATGTTTACAATGTAGCAGCTTTCTTTTGTAGACTGCATTGAAAATATGCATAGGACACACACACGTTGAGCTGATTCTCTCTGTTGTAGATTATCCCTTTAGTTATTTACTGTAAAGTCAGTATGTGTGTCATTTGTTACAGTCTACTATGCACTTAAATAAGAAGAAAATACATATAAAATGATCTGTGTAATGCTAAGCAATAATATAGTCATACAGTACATTCTGGAAATGAGATGACAGAGTGTTCCTCAAAGTATGCTTATTTATTTTGCTTTATTTTTTTCAGAGTGGCTAGTGGAAGGTCAATATCTCTATATATACATATCTATGACTAAGTAGAGAACACATCAAACTGAATCCATATAAAGTAACTAATCAATAATAAGAAATACAAATCTGCAATTTGTGTACAAAACCAAATCAGTGCTATTTTTAAAAAATATATCATCTTTGCTTCAGTAGACAGTGAGGGTCAAAGCACAGCTCTGTGTGAGTATTATAAATCTTCCTTTTTTTCTCCTTTTTTTTTTTTTTTACAGAAGGGGATTGATTAATTCAGCTGCCAGACCATTAGTCCTGTCAAGGGGGAAATTTATTCATGTGTATTGTTTTTTTCATGAATCATAACTGCCAGAGGCTATCAGCATTTCCAGCACCATTTCTTTCCAGGTATGTCTTAGATAATTAGTGAAATTATGTTGAGCGCTCCAACATTATTTTTGACATACGAAATGTTTGACTCCTGGAGGCAGTGTGTTGGATACATGTCTTATTTATGACAAAAACGTATTGACAATTGTGCTATCATTTGAGGCTTCCCAGCATATTGGAGATAAAAGGTCTAATAGGTCCCGGGTTTCTGGCAATGGGGTCATTAAAAACACCTTGAGCATGAATGTGATATGCAAATTTCATGTTACTCTGCCAGTTACATTATGATGAATATGGAGCTGACATTTGGGGACCATGAACGCCAAATTGCATGTTAGTTAGTTTGGCTAGTAGAAGTTAAAATACAATATGTTGCCCTTTTGACAGTCATTGACAGACATTGAAACTTTAGAGAGAGAGAAAAAAAGTATCCATTAAAATATGAGAAGAAACACTTCCAGAGCTGAAAAATTCATGTAATTTTCAATATTTTCTTTCCAGTGGTTGAGACTGTGGCAGTGAGGAAGATCTTTTATGATGCTCCATATACTACATGTTCGCTTCATTTACAGTGTCTCTTGGCATCTTGAGTAAAACGATTTGGGATCAGCTACCAAAAATGTGAGCCAGACCTCTCATCTTCACACAGTGCTGCATATCATACAGCTCTGCACTGAGACATATTTGTGCAATGCTTGCGAAATATTTGGGCTTAGGCTTTATGTGTATGTGTGTGGAGGTTCAGATTTTTCAGACACTGGAGTTATACTGTTGTATTTTCCCAAATCAGCACAATATTGACAGCGAGAAATCTGGCCAAAAATAGCATGATGTTAGTTTGTTTATGTCAAAACCCATTCTGCTCCTGCCTTCCAAAATCCTCATCCCTGAGCAGGGACAGGCAATTTTTGTTCCATTATGTTCTGAAAAGCTGAACAGGCTAAATGAACAAGCCCAGAACAAGCCAAGCAATTTAAATGGCTTTCCATGTAAGGTTTTTTTTAAAACAGCAGAACATTGTCAACCAAATTGGGTGTTTAAATCGGCTTGTTGTCTCTCACTCTGTGTTTAACCAGTGGCTGCAAATGCACACAAGGATAGGAGGCCACCATTAGCTCAAATGCTTTTTTTCTTGCTCTCGCTCAAACAATCACAATAAAGCCAGTAAAAAGCCACAAGCATTTTAGTGTCTCTGAGTGACAGAGACTGACAGTGTCTTTTAGAATCTGGTTAGAATAGGATGTTACAAGAGGCAGCATTTTTTTGGCACCGGAGTTTGATGTGTTTTGTTTTCTTGTCTATCTCTCCAGTCTGCATCTTTGTGTCTTTGCAGAGCCTGCCTTTTCTTGAGGAGATGCTTTTTCATCAAAAACAGACATTTCTCAGAGGAACTGCTACAGATACAAGCTATTCGCACAGTCATTCACCTGACAGTGATGCCATGTCTACTTTGCTTTTGCCTTGTTCTCAACAATAATCTTCATCATTACATGCTTATTGTAGACACACATTTTCATGATGCATGGCAAGTATAAGTAAAGGAATCAGTGAGTTAAAATGGTGCTAAATGATTTTGTTGTTTTTTTACTTGAAACTTTTGGTGCACTGATACAATATTGAACATTACATATTTGTTGGCATGAAATATGCTCATTAATCAAGGGGGAATTTCATGAATTGGGATTCTTGCCATAAATCAACAGATAATTGCTGAAATAAAACCTCTACTTCACTGCAGATACGCTTTAGTTGTCAAAAGACTGAAAATGGATGCAGAGTGTGTATGATCTGTCATCTTAAAGGAAACACCATTCATTTTAATTACCACATTCACTCTCCTATAAAACACATGTTCTGTTTACTTTAAATATGATTCAGAAAATCACATTCTTTCACAGGATAATTATACTGTAGATTCACTGATTAATTTGCATTAGCCTTCTATGTAAAATCATATTTTTGCTTCTTAAAGAAAACATTTTCTTGTCAAGTCCTTCGCAGCTGGACACAGATAACTGAAAGAGCTGAAAAGTTCAATTTTAATTTTCTTCATCTGACAAGTCTATGATTAAAACAAAGGAGGTGTTTTAACAATACCTTTGCCAATGCTTGGCATTTCAACTAAGTCAGAGGGGGCATGTTATAGGAACTGACAGACTTTTGCAGAAATGAATGAGCCTCCAGTGTTCTGTGTCTGGAACAAGAGGCTGGAGTCTCTGTGCTGAGAGATAAATTTAGGAGAGAAAATGTCAACTTCTGTTGTGTGCTAGATTTGAAATACACCGGAGATGTGAAGGTGAGGCTGGAGCAGCATCTCTTGGTTAAACATGCACATACACGCCCATGCACACATACAACACACAGCCTGCGCATGCATCTCTTGGTTAAACATACACACACACACACACACACACACACACACACACACACACACACACAAATTAAGAAAGAAACAACCATCTGCAGTTTTTATAGTATTTTACTTTTCCAGCATTGTTGTAAAAAAATAACTTCACTTGGGTTCATTTTACAGACCATTTATCCCACATGCATTCTCATTCCTTTAAGAGATTTGACCTTTAATTTAATTGTTTGTTTTTTAGAGAATTGTTCATCTTAAAGGCTGCACTTTCTATGAGGAACTTTTGGATTTTAAGTTATTTTCTATTTTGAATGTTAGCAAATGTGTATTTTAGCCAAAAAATATATATCAGGGCTATTATGATGTTATCCAGCTAACTTGATGGATGTGCTCACACACTCCTCAAATCTATGCCATTTATTAATTCAAGACTATTGCTTTTTATGAAAGATGGCTGTTATATTCATACCTTTTGTCCTGAAATATTGCCCTAAATAATTATGTAGAGTACTTCTCTTAAGCAGGGTTATGTTTGTTGAAAAGTGTGTGTAAACAAAGCCACCAAGATAACTGGCTAACAGCATAATCTAGCTTTGACACACAGGCCTAAGGTCCTGGTGATTCTTCATAGTAGTAAAAATGATTCGAGAATGAGTGTGGTTTATTGGAGAATGCACTTTGACTACAGTTGTCCTCTTGCATTTACTCACTGATTTGATAACATGAACAGAAATTGCAATTGCAGCATAAAGAGATCCTCAAGTTTAAATAAACAATGAGTGGTAATTATTATAATATGAGATTATTCTGAATTAGTCATCGAATCAATTTCTGTACTTTTAGCATTTTAATATCTTCAAATATGTGATATGGGGCCAACCACTTCCTCTGGTTACAAAACATATCCATATTTTTTCTCCTACTGGTATAACCAGATAAAAGTATCAAAGCACCAGAATACAGGAAATGGGGGAGGACCCAGAGTCCTTGTTAGATTTTCCCACCCACATTTTAAATGCTTCCTGTGCCAATGCAGCTTAAAAAATCAGTGAAATCAATGATGGAGGACTGACAGAAGGACCAGCAGTTGCTCATGGTGATATGGATGGAGAATAAGATTGATTGAATATTCTTAACTGATGATAAATAAGAAATATAGGTTAATATACCATACTTAGCTTTTAGTGTAACTGTAGCCGATAGGGAAGAGCTGTGACATATGTATATGAATATTAATGTAGGTTATATTCTGTATCATGATTTACATATTTTTTTATGAGAATCCGTCAGGTCTCGAGTCTGTTACTTAACTAATTGTGAATCCCCCAGTAAAAACCCAGGAGCTACTTGTTAGTTTTGATACTTTACATTAGTGGCTTAAAGTAATGAGGCACAACCTGATAACTATTCAGCTGGTTCAGAGTAAATCAGGAATGACTATTGAAGAAAGTGGTGAGTAGTGACGGGAATTGCTTATCGGTCCGATTCATTATCGGTTCCCTTATCAATTCCTGATCAATTCTTTGTGTGGAAAAACAAGTTGGCCTACACAGGTTTTCAGTGACAGCGCAAATGTTTTATTATCTCCACTGTTTATCAATTACCTTGCTGAATGATCAAATTATGAAACATAACTGGTAGGTAAGATAAATGGTCCGTCGCCAATTGTTAACTGAATTAATTATTGAAAAAAATACATTTTTAAGGCATCTTACAGTTTCCTGCCTCTATGAGAATAACAAAATTAGGGGAGGTGGAGTACCTCACTGTCATTAACGTTGATGTTATATATTAACGTTATATCTCAAACAGTTGAGAGCAGTCTCTCTGCTGCACTGTTAGCTGTGACAGCATAGAAAGTTCACAGTATATTTCATGTTCATCTCACAAAAGTAATTATTTAGTCATTAATCAAAACATGCTTGCAACCACTGCCGTTTTTGAAGATTAACTACAAGATAGCTGAAGATAACTTCAACATGTGTGTGATGACAGTTGGGAGGCTGCACTGCCCACACAGATGAATTCTGCCTTTTCTGTTCCTGGGCATTGAGAAGAAGAAGAATTGATCAACTCAGAGGCTTATGATTCTGATTAATAGGACAATTAGGAAACGGTTCTAAACTGGTTCTCAATTCCCATCTCTAGTGGGGAGTGTGATTGATTAACAGATATTCATGCAACTTATCATTACCTAAAGATTCATTAATATACAATCTACCAGTCAGTTCTCTAGTAATTATTATAGTCCTCCATTAGGAAGTATTTGTTGACAATTCATCAATAATCAGGTAGTTCCTGATTTGTTCCTCACTCAATTCCTTTGTAACAGTGTGCAATATTGTGTATCATATTGTAAAGCATTACTAATTATTTAATTTAAATAATGAGAGATGCTGTTGTCCTACAACATGCTTACCAATCAATTAGCACATTGTAGGACACTTTATGCTCATTGTTAGAACAAAGCGACAGGTGTTACATTTAACATGTTAGAAACATATTCATAGTAACCACAAATTAGGTGAGACATGCTAGTCACTATAGCAACAGGATGTCACATGACATTTTTTCATACCAGCAGTCAGCTTGCACATATACACACTGATTAGTGTAATGGTTTATTAGCATACAGACGTTGGCGATGTCCCTGGATGAAATTACTGGTGTGACACACTGGCCAAATATGTTTTCCTTCAATGAAACGGTAAGGGTCTCACAGGAGGCATAAAGGTATTAAAGGAAAGCATTATGATTAACATTTGTTTTAGCATAGCACAAAGGGATTATTTATGAGAGGCTGGGCAGAGGATCAAGGAATACAACTCCTTTTGATGGCCGTGTGCTTTCACAGCTCCCCATGAATGGACATTGTCGTATCTCTGCATGTGCTCCAGCCCTTCATATCACGGGCAGGCAGGGATATATTAAAAGTGATTATAGATTGTTGGTGCTTCCCTGTCTATCTGTTTGTCCATCTGTGGATCTATTGGACAGGGCTTCCAATATATCACATCCTCCCACTGTGTCTGTAATATACCCTGAGGGATTTCATGTCTGCTGGGGCAGATAGCAGGGAATTCAACTAAAGCTTGCAAATAATTTCTAATGAATCGCTGTGCATCCCATCTACCCCCAAAGCCTTCTTTCACCCTCCTCCTCTTATTAAGCTTTTCAAAAATAAATTCAAGAGAGATGAGTTGTCTACATGCTTCTATGCTACTATTTACCCACCGCCACCACCACCACCACCACTTTATCAACATCATCTGATATGAGAGGAAATTGAGTAGCAAGAACAACAAGTGTGATATTTGCTTAAAGATTTCAAACAAATTATGAAGGAGGCACTCATTCTGAATGTTTTTTGAAGCCTATTCTTTTTTCTTTTTTTTTAAACATTGCCTCACAAAACACAGACACACACACATTGTGAAAAAGTTTATTAAAAAGATTGGTTTCATTTGCCTCTGAGGCAGTTTGCATTATTGTTGGCGTGATAATACAGAGCCTCTGGCTGATATTAGACTGCCTTGGAAATGAAAACATAATTTTCATAAATGTCCGTAACAATATATGAAAGGAAAACAAATCAAAGGACAAATGAAACCCACAGGATGAACAAGTAAGATGGTGAAGAGAAAGGGGAGAACAGTGGTTGTGTGTTTACCAGTGAATGAATAAAGCACTTCAGAGCCCCTCCCTGAGTGGGGATAGTTTTTTTTTCTCCCTCATTCCAGATTTCTAGAAACAGGGGAGTTGGACAATTCATCACACACAACAAATGCATTGACACATGCTTGCTATACTTTCAGTGGCCCAGAAACCCACTAACAGTAACTAAAAAGACACCTGTTTAGAACCGCTACAATATACAGCATGTCCTACCGTTCAACTCAACATACTGGGGAAACGTTCAACACCATTTTCCCATGGGGGGAAGTAACACATTTTCCTTTTACCTAAACAGATTTGTTATCAGGGGGACTATAAATAAAAAGACAAGACTGACAGTTTTAGAGTTGCTCTATTGTGCTTATAAAGCAAGATTAACGGTGACAGGCTCTGCGTTAGATTTTGTTATCTTAACTTTTGGCCTTCCTGCTTTCACCAGGCATATGGAGGGAAATTGCACCCGCTTCTCTGCCTCTAATGAGGTCTATTGGATGCTATACCGATACACCATCAAAGAGAATGATCATCAGTGGCAGACACTTCATTTACTTCCTCGTTTCTTTCTTATATTCCCTTTGCCTTCTTCTCCCTGTCGCTTGCTCACTCTCTGTTGCTCTCAGCCTCTTCCTTTTTCACTCTCCCTCTCTTTCCACTTGGGCATGAGTAGCATACCTTATTTCAGCTGCATTACAACCACTCTAATCTGTGTGGCAGGGTGGAATGGGATGTTCAATGGCTTTTTCTCGTTTCCTGGCTGAGAGGGCCGTGTAATGTGCTAATGGACTCTGCGGATGCTGCCTGACCCCCATGGTAGAGCGTGCAGAGTCAGGGCTCACAGCTTTGACTCCCCCTTGCTACTATCTCAGCCAAACAAGCATAGCTTCGTGGAAATCTTTTTATAGTTGCAGAGAGACTGGCCATCCACTCCTAGGTCATTAGAGCTTCCCAGGTGAGGGATCTGAACTCTCTTTGCTGCATGTCCATGTGCTGTACTTCTAATAGATTTAGATACACATGCACTTTGACATAAAACTGTTAAACACTAGTGCATTATCAGCAACCAAATGGGTCGACAATCTATTTTTACTCAAGAGTGATATTTTAGAGAGGAACCTATATCAAACCTGTGTAAGTGAGTTACTTACTGCAAGTAGGATTATTTGAGATGCAAAGTACTTTACGAAAAAATAACTCTTCAATCATTCATCCACTCAGCCTGATCACCTCTGATCCAAGTCATTACAAAGGCATTACAAAGGCATTGCAAAGACGACAACCTTGCACAGTTACTAACCCTAAGCCTGTTTTCGTTACAGCAACAATGGAGTTGACTGCAGAAAAATATTCAACTTTTCAAAATATATTTGATTCTGAGAGGTGTTGGGAATGAAAACAAGGGCAGCAAACACATGACCTGTGAAGTAATTGGGGGTTATAATTGTTGACTGAAGCATGCTGCAGAGGGATAACTTACTTTATAAAAGCTGAATGAGAAGACTTTTTTACTCTTTTTTGTGTGCAGATCATTTGTACGGGAGTACCTCCGCAGGGGCAAAGCATAGAATAAGCAAAAATCTGTGATACAAAGGTATGAACATGAATGTTAAAAAAAAAAAAAATTGTATGACAGCAGCCCCTCTGCTCTGCAGGAGCTAATGTTGTTCATGACATGTCCATGACATTGTGGATTCTGACTGGGTTCTCAATTATGAAGCTTGCAGTGCAGAGGGGGGTGTCATGATATTTCTCTACTAAAAGCAATGAAATAGGTCTTATTTCAGATCACAAGCAATTCTGATCTCAGTGTGAGCTTGGCACCTCATCAAGTGGTTCAGCAGTTTGCATCAAATGTAAACTGAATCTGATCCGTGCACATCCAGATTTTGCACCTAATGTGGCCTAGTGTCACATACTCTGTCAAAAGTGTCATTTGAGTGCCTAGTGTAATTCTAGCTATAGTGACCAATTTTCAACATCAGTAGAGCATAAACATAGTACATCTTGATTAATGTTATCTATCTTCTACATATAACTGAAAAATGACTAGAAGAGTATTTGTGCTGATGAGAACCATTATGGAAAATGTAGCCAGAGACGAACCAGATAGGGTTGAGAAGAAGTGGATTCAGCAAAAGTAGAAATTATGTTGAATTGTCTTTAACATAAACAGGAGGAGACACATTTCTGACATCATGAACTGATGGCCATGCTGCAGGAAGACTTAAACTGTATTTAGTGAGTAATTTACAACAAAATACTGATCCCATGAAATAAATCTGAATCTGCACTTGGATCTTAATCGCACAGATTAAAGGAATCATTTATTTCCTTGACCCATGGCCTATCTTTCTACAAATGCCATGGTAATCTGTAAACTTCAGATGTCTTAGTAAACAACAGACAAACAAACAGAATTGAAAACATCTCGTTTGGCACAGATAATAACTGAAACAACTTGGACCTTGTACAGCTCTGTGTGATGTGGCCTTCGTCATCGCTAGAACAGGAAAATAAAAATCATACGTGTACAGAAAGCAATGATAAATGAAGGAAGTGTTTTCCTACCTCAACAGCTCCTTTTAATAACCATCATCACCTTTAACCCTCCTCGAGTCAAGGAAGGAAGGGAGGAAGAAGGAAGGATGGAAGGGAGGAAGAAGGAAGGGAGGGAGGGAGGGAGGGAGGGAGGAAGGAAGGAAGGAAGGAAGGAAGGAAAGGAGGGAGGGTGGAAGGAAGGAGGGAAGGAAAGAATGGAAGGAAGGAAAGAAAGGAAGGAGGGAATGAAAGAAGGAGGGAGGGAGGAAGGAAGGACAGAAGGAAGGAATAAAGGGAGGAAAGAGAGAGGAAGGAAAGAAAGAGAGAAGGAGGGAGGAAGGACAGACAGAAGGAAGGAAGGAAGGAAGGAAGGAAGGAAGGAAGGAAGGAAGGAAGGAAGGAAGGAAGGAAGGAAGGAAGGAAGGAAGGAAGGAAGGAAGGAAGGAAGGAAGGAAGGAAGGGAGAAAAGAAGGAAGGAAGGAAGGGAGGAAAGAAGGAACAGTCCAAACAGGCGGGGTCAATTTGACCCGGGAGAACGACACGAAAGTTAAGAAGCTTTAGGAAACCTTTGTCACACTTTAAAGCCATAACCTTGGAACAACCTATCAGAACACCTAAAATCACAGTGCTAATAGTGATGCACGTATAATGCAATCTTATTCGAAAAGTGTCCTCACCATTGTCGCCTGTTCTTAAAATCACTCTCATACCACATGCAGTGCTTAGAGTGAAATGGGATGCTGGAAGCAGGGGGCAGTGTGACATTTTGAATCAAGATGCACACAGAAACACTCAATCAAGTTAGTTATTCTTCCCTTTGACTTGGACTTTTCATTTTCACAGGTGAGCACAAATTGAACCACTGGGTCATAAATGACATCCAGCTGCAACATGTTTTCACCTTTCAACTTCTTGCATTGACCTGGAAAGAAAAACACATTCAGGATTTACACAAGTGACAAATAACATCATGATTATATATTAATATATTATTTATAATATATACAATGTATTTTTTGAAATGTCATTTGCTTAAATGTCATGAGTGAATAGTATATATTACTTCAGTGATAATGGAAAATGTAGCTGAAATGTGCTTCAAATAAAAATGATTTAAAAAAGGACACATTAATAAATGATCATGCTGTACTATAAATAACCTGCAGAAAATATTCATCTGCTTTCAAGAATGTATGAATCACAAATGTATGAATTACATGTACAGTATGTTTTTAAACTGCTATGGTTAGGAGGGAGAAGCGAGCCTGCATAATGTTAGATAATGCTTCCATGAACATTTATTAGTAACCACCATGTGACGTTTTGAGCATTAAAGCTCTTCTTCAGAAAAAGAAGCATACAGAGGCACACCTTAAAATACATACCAGTCTAATGATAATATACTCAGCATGTTATTGACAATTGTAACTGTCTGACTGTATATAAACAAAACATCATGAATAGTAAGAAATGCAGAATAAAGCCCTAGAAAATGCACTATATACTGTATATACACACACACAAGATATGAACAAAACTCCATAGTACATGTCATAAAAAAACACTTGTCTGTCACATCAAATACCTTGAACAGTACCAAGAGCCTCATCAAAACAGCTTGAATATCACAGCACTAGAGCAACAGGTATTAGCCATCATGAAGCCATGACAAGAAGAAACAAGGAAATGTAGTTGAACTTATTTTGAGTGCCTTTGCTGATCTAAAAAGGTGGTAGTACTGAATGGCATTGAACAATATCACAGCAATGGAGAGACGGTAAAAAAAGATCATATAACCTACAAGCTGAGGTTATAATGCTGAACATCAGAGCAATTAAAAAGACCCAGGGCATATCATAAATACGTGCACACAGGCATGCATGCGCACGCACGCACGCACGCACGCACGCACGCACGCACGCACGCACGCACGCACGCACGCACGCACGCACACACACACACACAGACACACACACACACACATACATACACATATACACACACACACACACACACACACACACACACACACACACACACACACACACACACACACACAGAGAGAAAAAAATGCTGTAAGGTGCTTGTGTGAAATGCACTGGCACTGGACCACTAATATCATGGTTTTAGATGGTGGATCTGTTCTCAGAAATTCTTGTTGCAAGTGGTCTGGTACTTTTTCTGATGTAGGCCAGGCCATATGGGCATTTGAGCATTGGTGTTATTGGTGTTGCATGTTATGACACCCTTGATGTTGAAAGGTTTTCCTGTTCATGGGTGATTGAAGGTAGTGGCTTTGTGTGTGAAATTGCATTATGGGCAGCTTCCACATCTGTAATGGAATAGTCTGTAAAAAATGGAGCTGGGTCAGTGGTGGAAGGTCAGCTCTCGCCAGCATGTTTCTCAGATTGGGTAGTTTCTTGTAGAGAATACAAGGTTGTGTGGTTAAACATTTGTTTAGTGCAGGGTCAGATTCTATGATTTGCCAGTGTTTACGAATGATGGATTGAAATTCCCTGCCAAGGGGTGACTACTCGATTATACAATCAACTCTACACTCTCTGGTCTGGTTAAGACATTCTGCTTGTCTCTATAAAGTCTCTATGTGCCTGTCGCACTGATTCATGTTCATACTGTCATTGTTGAACATGAACATTTCTCTAGGTCAGTGCTTTTTACACTATACGTTAGTACCAAGTCTGTTAGTCGAGTACCAATAAAAAAGGATGTCTAAAAATTTCATCTTTTGCTCATCACATTCAATAGTGAATTTCAGATAGTGACTGTTATTGATGAATTTATGTAACACCTTCATTGGGGTTCAGATTCGTTTCAGACTTCTTCCAGTTGGAAATGAAGGGTAGGTACATTTTGCATTGGTGATTGACGAAGATTCAAGAAACCACAGAACAAAGAAGCAAAGCTTCTTAAGTCTGATAACTGGTGGTAGAAATCAGAACCAAACAGAAAAAAAGAGACGTGAGGAAAATCTTGATGAGGTCCACAATGCAATGAGTAATGGGGATGCATTTGGGGCACTGATTTAAGAAAAACTCTGCAGCCTGTTGACCCCTTCAAAGGGTACATTTGTATATAAAGATTTGAATATTTGATTTGGTCCACGGTCACTAGAAAACACTATGAAAACATGTTATTCGAAAAGACTGAACCATCTTTATGAACTCCATTGAGTCTTTTACATAGGATGTAAGGGAAGTGACATGTGGTTGGAGGCAGTAATCAATAAATACTGAAATGTCTTCTGCCAGGGACCCAATAGCTGTTACAATTGGTCTGCCTGAGGGAACATCTGTGTTTATTTTGTGGATCTTTGGGAGGTTATATAACACTGGTGTGACAGGGAAGTCTATTGCCATGAAAGTATGTTCTGGTTTTGTGATTTCTCCATTTATCTCCACTAGTCTGCAATATGTAACAATGTATTTCTTATTTTTTGGCGAGATAAAGGTGCTTTTCCAACTAAAAGGAGTGTGTGGTCCAGCAGAAAGTCTTGGGCTATAGGGCTTATTTCATTAGCAGTGGAAAAAGGCCAATCATCCCTGATGAAAAACTGTCTTAATGTCAAAGTCTGAAAATATTTATCAAACTTCACAATGGTATCAAAGTCTGGGCAATGTGTAGTGGGAAGAAAGGACAGTCCTTTGCTTAAAGCAGTCAAGCAAATGTGAGACAATGGTCTACTGGATAGATAAATCATATTTATTACCTGTTATGTTTCATGCTAGTCTGATATGACTCTCTTGTGGGAGGAGCCCTTCCTTTCTCTGGTTGTTGATGATTTGGGTCTGTCTCTTTGCGCAATGATTCTGAGTCATACTCAAATTCGGTGGTCCACTGATTATATGTGTAGTTGTAATTAGTGGGTTTTCAATTCCATTCCTGAGCCTTTGTGCTCTCGGCACTGGATCCGTGGTTTCTCCCAGTTGGATTTCTCAATTGGTAGACTCTCCCTCTGTCATATGGCGCTTTTCCACTATACAGTTCTAGCACTACTCGACTCGACTTTGGTACCAGGAACAACCTTTTCCAATACTATAGTACCTACTCAACGTGGCTGGGGTCGTCACAGCACGGCTGCGCTAAACTGCTGTGACTTTGTTTAATACGCGACACAAATACATAAAAAATGGAGGACAAGGAGGCAATGGTGTACTTCTGCGGTTAGTTTAATAAGCAGCAACACAGAGCTATAAGGACACTGTGCTCTCACACGCGCTGCATTGATAGATCACACAAACACACACATGTGCGCAGTCAATCTCTAGCGTGCCCTCTTGCTCGCTCGCTCCAGATTCCGGGAGATTGGATCTCATTTTCTGGCGTCAGGGAGCCACTATCAATATGCGGGAGAGTTGGGATGTCTGGATTACATTCTGTATATAACATATTCATTTCTGTGCGGTGGGATCTATCACTTCTCAGCATGAGAAATGACAGGTGTGAGCGTGTGAACTGCTTGAAATGCGTGTGTCTCATGGTCAATGCGTGACACTTGAGAGGTAGCATTTTGAAGCTAAAACATACGCAACTCAACCAAAATTTAAATTTTCACGTTTGAATACACATGGAACACCACTGAGAAGCTACACAATGACATAAAAACCTCAAAAAACACAAGCCAAACCAACGCAAAACATAACAAAAAAGAATGGACCTGTCCTTTATAGAATGAACAACCAGTAATACTCTCAAGTGCTGCCTCTTGGGGACCAGTACATCACCAAACACATGCATACATATATCTTTAAAGTCACCTTTCACTCCTTGAAGCTGTCACGTAGTTGAGTACCCTCAAAGATACTCCCTAAGGCCCTCCTGGCCACAAAATGCCCCCACTCCCATGGGGGAAGAAGCAGAGCTGATGCAGAAAAAGAAAGGAAACTATCTTTTGTCCACTTTTCATAGTCCACAAATCCTGCATTTTGATTGTGAGCTAGCCAAGGTTCATCAGTGATATGGACCCTGATTTGTATTTCAACAACATGATGGCCAGTAGATATAGGACTGTTGAAGGACATGCATTCATTTCCTGATTTTGATCGTAGCCCTCAGCATTTCACTGCCTGAATGGCCTAAATACGCTGGGCATGGATACGACTCAACATGTCTCTCGCAGAATGGCCAAAGCAGTCCATTATTATATTACAATAAATAAAGCTGACCACAAAGCCGAAATGACCCACACATGCGTGCACGTGGCTCATCACTAATTTCACATGGCTGATCTGTTTTTCGTTTCTCTACGTGCGGCTAAATGGCCTTTTAACAGGTAAAGATAACATAGAACTGTGTACAAACTAAGTGCAAACTGTCTAAAAATGATTAAAATAAAAGTCCCTTTTATACTAGAAGCAATGTAATGCAGCAGTTCAACCTTTTGAGTTTTTTTTAGTTGCACATTAAAATAAATAAATTAAGATCAATGTGTATCCATAATCTTATAGTTTTTTAATTAAGTCAGTACGAGTTCATACAGCCTATAGTACACTGCCAAACCCTGCATAACCAACTGCATTATTACTTGGAAAGACTTAACATGTATGCAGTTATAGAGACAGAGTTGGTGTAGCAGGTAGAAAACACAGCTCTGTCCCACATACATGATGTGTCACATACATGCCTTTTGTTTTTTAGCAGTTCACCTTTTTTTGTGACATTTTTTATGTACTCTTTGATAGACACCAAGATAGACAACCTGTTAGCTCAACATCTTTTGAGGGGAGCTGTGATCTTGGGTGGCTAACCTTGAAACTATACACTTTATATATTATAAACGCAATGTGCTCCCGACTTGCCAGATAAACAAAGAATTTAAATAAATAAGAAATAATGGAAATAAATCCTAGCAATGAAGTTGGGAGTAAGGTCTTTCTTCACTGCCTGGGCACACAACATTATTTGGAATCAGCATTTTTAAACTCTAGCCATCATTGATGACTCCATCTTTACAAACCCATGTGGTGTGCTGCCAGCCATTCCTCAAACCACAAAATGTAATATTAAATTCTGGCAGGGATTTCAGGTAATGTGTGAAAATGAGGAAATGTGTAAAAAATGATGCTTGAGACAAGCAATAAAAAAATCACAAAAAACATGACTTGTCAGGTATATTTCCCTCAGTGCACTGCAGGCACTGCATCATACAGTCCATACAGTAGCATTTTTGAAAATTTGGAGGAAGTGCCTTTCAAACAATAAGGAATTGTGCTGCCTTTATTCAAAGAAAATTAACTGAAGAGTGAAAGGTTTAAGCTGAAATCTACACAACTCTGATTATGTTTTCTGTTTGATGTTTTGAGATTTACTTCCTGTATTCATTTTTCTATAACTTTTTAAACACATTTGTTCCACTCAGTGTAGACGGTGCATCATCAACTGTCCCACTGTGCACATTAAAAGTAATGCCACAGGGAGAGGCTGGAGGTGTGAAGCAGTAATTTTGGAGGAGAAAATGTAATTTCCACAAACCGGCTGACATTTAAATTCTCTAAGGATCAGAGCAAAGACACATTTAGAGTGAAACTTTTAGACTAGAACTTTTATTAGCAGACAACTTTTTTATGTAGCCAGTATTTTGGATGAGTTTAAGTAGCAGGAATGTCTTGTTTCATATATGCTGAACATTCTTTAAAGTGTTAAGATCGATATTTGCATAGAGCTACTTTCCTTCCTGAGGATTTATTCTCTACATAAACTGATATTGATCTCTTACACATGAAGGTCAGTTTGCCCATCATGAGAGCACTGTAACACTCAACCTGTGAAAGCAGTTGTATAATCTCTTCTGTGTCTCTGGGAATGACTTTTTGAAGTCTGATTAAATAACCACAGTCATGCAACAAATGTTATCTCAGCTTAGGAAAAGACAATCTGCATTACAAACTAGTCATGTGCAGTTTGATAGACATTATGTGCCAGTGATGGTGGGAGCCAGTGTTTTTGGAATATAAAAATCAGAATATCTCAACTTCTGCATTATGTTGTCAGTCTTGATTTATATCTCTCTAACCTTTATTGATGTACAATACTAAAACACTGGAGCATCTCCTTAATATGATACCTTTAAATCTGATAGTTTAACCAACTAATGAGACCACATGTGCAAAATGCTGTTGCATTTATGACCAATTAAAATATGTGATGGATAATTGTATTGTTGAGACTTCTTGTTATCCTGTAATGGGCCCTCTGTATTTTCAATAATCAAAATATAGTCTGCTAAGAATAAGTTTGTCCTTTACCACTTTTTTTTTTACATGGACAGTGTTCAAGATTTCCATAAAAAGAAAATGTCCTCCAAAGAAACCATCGGAGGACATTTTCTTTGCCAGACACCTGTGACATTAAAAAGGAAAAATTCCGCCTTTGGAATCTGCCCTTCGACTTTCCAATTTCAATGCCCTCAAAGTTTCTTGAGGACATCACCAGGGACAGTGAAAATGAAAAAAAGGAAATCAATATTATTGTATTCCTTGAACTGATTTGTTTGAACGTTGTTGTCTTGGTCACATATTCCTTTTAGTCTTTTACATATTTTTTGTGTTGATATTTGAAATCGAAATAGCACTCCTGGAATTTTCTTATTTGCACTGACTATTTTCATTATCAAACTTGCAATGCATTTTGTATTTTCTTGGCTTTGTCACGAAGGCTTTTAATAAGTTAATGCTGCCTGGTCTGTCAGTGATAAAGTGTGAGTTGAGAAACACCACAAGTCCATTTAGGTTGGTATGTGGTCCATCATAATGGCAATATAAAGCAATTCAATGAGCTGCTCAGACCTTTTTGGGGGGAAAAAAGGACTAATCCTGCAACACTACCTCATAGGGTTTTTTGTCTATGCTTCAAAATACAAAGCTGATTTCTAAAATTGGATTTAGGCAAATGAAAGCCTCAGGGTGGACAGACGTTTCAGCGCTACGACAGTTTCATTTTGGTTGCTTTTTGAGGAAATTCAATTCCCACCAAAAACCGAAAAACATTTTCTGTCAGTTTTGACTTAATGATTCTGAGCAGGGTTCTCTCTTTGACAAGTGATGTTTTTTATACTCTTCGTTCTTCCTTTGAAGCTTTCGCACTTCTTGTCTTCAATCTTTAAAACCTTTTTGCTCATATTTTCTTGTTGCGTCAAACCACTTCATTTTTTAATGGCTTGTGTTATTTATAAAATATATTTTCTCTGACAGCCTCAAGATCACCTTGTTTATTTCTTTACTCCCTCACACTATCTTTTAAAAATAGTTAATAAGTTTTGCCCTCTGTATGTTCTAGCAGGCCAGATCCCCTTTAAAGAACCTTTGTTATACCATATCTGATACTACACTACATACTCTGACAGTGCAGTACAAGTACAAGGGTACAAATAAGCCACATATTTTATGGTCTCAGACTAACAAATTGGTCAGGCATTCACTAAAATGTGACAATCAAACTGCAACAGCCACTATTGCCAATTTATTTTTTGAAAACTTCCCTAAATTTTAGCACAAAGTTTACTTTATTTTTTCTTTTCTACAACTGAGAATCCAACTGCAGAGTAGACAATCTGCTTCCTGTTTTCATTGGTGCATGCATGCCCTGTGTACATGGATGTTCCTGTGATATGCATTTTCAGGCACGTTAGTATGGACTGAGATTATTTCTGAAAGGGTGCTGAAACACTTGTGTGGACGGAGATCATTGAAAACGTATTAGTGTGGACGTAGCCTGTGTGTTCAGACAGACCGTAAAGCAAATTTTAGTGGCGGTGTCTGTCACGAATTGAATGAATAGATGCAAGCTAAAATTCACCTTTAGTCACACCATTAGTCTCATTCTTGCACATTGGAGTCAACATTGTTACACATGTTAAGTGTCAAGTCAGGTATTGGACAACTGCTGAAAGAGTAAAAAATGGTTACAGTAGATAAGTCTGTCTAATCAGTTTCCTTGGAGAGAGTACACTTTGATGATGCACCATCTTGGATGCTCAGTGCTTCGCTTACTTGTGTCTGCATCCACCAATGCACTGGGTGACAGTCTCTCAGGCTGCAGCACCTGATGATGAGGTAACAGGAGTGAAAGGAAAGTAAAACCCAGCGAGCAATAACAATGACAGCTTGATCGACTCAAAGAGGGATGTAAATAAGCCACTGGCGGGCCTGATGAGTGCATAAAGTGGCAGATTCAGCCCTGCTGTCCGCCCCCTCTCAACATCTACCTCTTAACGCCATTAGAGGCTTTAATTAACCCCAAGATGCTCCCTCCCATGACTCTTACAGCAGCCTCACAGAGAACTGAACTGACTAACTTATGCTTTGTTTTAGTTTCTCTGTTCTGTGTTTATGAAGTCTTTCCATTTATCATCTCTTTGATTGTATTTCTCTTTGTCTCTGTCTGCTGCTCTGTACATTGTTTCTGTTCATTCCAACTGTCTCATCGCTCATTCATGAGATCTGTTCTTGTCTTTATTTCCCTTCTGAGTCTGCCCTGTGGCCTGATGTCATTTTATTCTCTGATAGAGTGTCCTCTCTGCTGCCTGCATGAAAAGAACATGATTTTCCTTTGTTGGACTAAATATTTTTAAACAGCTTAAAAGCGTGATACAAGAGAGGCAAATAAAAATAAAATGAATAAAGTAAAGCTGATGGATGGAGGGGTTTTTAATCACTTATTTACACATACTTTCTATAGAAATAGTAAAACTTTAATAGAGTCATTATTGGATGGTCTAGATAGCTCATTACAGCAGTGCAGATGCTATTTACATGACTTGAGAACAGGGTTCCTCTATCCTAATATCACCCCAACACTGTGATTGATTCCTTTGTCTTTTCATGCCTTGGCTGCTGTAACGCCCTGAACACCTGTCTCACCCAGCAGAATATATCTGTCTGTTGTGCTACTAAGCAACAGTAAATTATCTTTAGCCCCTCTAGTGCAGTACCAGACTCATTTACATGTAATTTTCAGCACATTTTGGACAAGAGCTTGATTATATCTCTGTTCTTTTAATGTCTCATGAGTACAAAGGCAGACTGATATCCATGGACAGTATCATGATGTTGTCAGTGTCATGTTGATTTTCACATGTTCCTTTATGTGCACGCTAGGAGGCTTAGTGCTCCTTTTTATGCCACACAATGAATTTTGCGCCACAATATGGAAAAAAATAATTTAATAACATATTAAAAAGAGGAGTGACTGATTTTTGAATGCCTCATTTATTAGACTGCTACATCAGCACTATTACTCCTACTGAGAGGAAGAGAAAGAAGAAGAGATCATTATTATGAGCTTCATATTTTCTAAAATTATATTATAATTTTATATTATATATTATCGCTTAATGTATTACATGAAGCTAAAATAAGCTTCAATATTCAAATTTTTAATCTATCTTCTAAAAATCCACTATTCACCAAAAATATGGAATATCACAAAAAAACGTAAGTATTAATGTAGGATGAAATCCTCATTGCGTGTCTTTCCTCTCTTACTCTCCCTCTCTCTCTCTCTCTCTCTCTTGCCCCATGTGACAGACTGTATGTGTCCCCATATAAACTGAACATGTAGCCACATGTCAACAGTGTTGTCAGTGGGCCATTTGTACCCACTTCATTGAGTACAAATTTGTATCCATTTGTATCTCTTCCAACATGGCAGCCTGGAATAAGCGCCATTTGGTATCAGCAGTGAAGTGGACATGTGGGCGGTCCCATCATGCCACCACCTAACAAGCAGACAAGTGGCTTAAATAGCTACCTGCCGTGATTTGTCTAAACCGGCACTCAGACATGCACCTGCAGAGTGTCTCTACACCTCACATCACTGGGCACTCGATGGACGTCAGAGACAGAAAGAAAGTACGGGCATGACCCAGAGCTCCAACCATTCGTGAAACCACCAAACACTTAGGAAAGAGGTTTTTCTTTGACAAGTCCGGCAGCAGAGCAGAGCCTCAAGATGCCCGCTGGAGACAAATGTGCAGTATGATCATACGCTTTGCATATCTAATCAGATCAATGTACAACGTACAGTAAATCCATTATCCACAAGCTGCAGAAGGACTTTAGAAAATCCCCAGCAGTGATACTGAGGCTCTCCGAAGCTTGTAGCTTCAGGCAAAGCTTATGAAGATGACTGTCCAAGAAATACATGACCCATCATGCTAGATTTCATGGCTATATTGTGTTCTTCTGTACAACCTGATGATAAGAACCATATGTGACTATCTGTTTCTGCACAGAAATGAGTAGGTAATCCGGTGAACTGCACACACAACAGGACATTCATCATTCCAGCTGTGTCTGGATGCTGTCAATCTGCAGCAAATTGGAATCATTAGAGGAAGACAACTGTGAGAGATGGCCAGACATGCTGCTTACTAGCAGATGTGGTGAACCTCACATTTAACATCAACACAGCTTCTGAAGAGAAGTATTAGTGATAACTTATTATCTTTCCTACTCTTTAAAGAAAAAGATTTCTTAGCTCATAACAGCTAACATTTCTACCTTTTTCTATCTTTCTTTTCTTTTTAAGATTTTATTAATGTGATCTGCCTGTAGCTTCCTATATGTCCGATTTTGGAACCACCAATGTTGTAAGGGGTACACATTTATACAGAATGTACCTGACATTAACACAGGGATCTTAGGACTGTATTTTCTGCAAAAAGCTCCAACCATGAGTCCTTTTCTGTTGAGCAACACATGTTCTGGCTCTTGTTGATGTGGGTGGTGAAAATCTAATGTAGATAGTTACTAAATAAAGAGACTGCATGTGGACTGCAAATATACAGAGGGCGTACAGACTGTAACATTAAAGAAAATATTGACAGATGTAGGATGAAGTGTGGGTTGACTGAAGCGTTAAAATTCTAACTTTAACAACAAGTCACATTGAAGCTATAACACTGATTTGAAAATATGTGTTGGTGTCGATGAAATTTGCAAGTTTAATAAGAGGAGATTTTATGGCTCCTAATTATCTAAACTTTGCACCTGTTAAGCAATTAGGAGTGACATTACTGTGCTGCGTGACAATAATCAATTTAATCATCATACAATCAAAATGAAAATGTATCCAATTTAAGGTATTACATTAGACAGGGACCATTTTTATTTATTCATTTGATGATAGGAATAAACAAGCATGATGTGAGAACAAATCAAAATAAACCTGCACACTGTATACACAGAATATGACACTGTGTTGTTATAATGATGTTTCAGTTTCCTAGCAACAGAACATATTAGGCACTCTTCTTCTGTCTTAGATTTTTTATAATGGTAGCCAATGACTGCAGGATGAGCAGCAAACCAGCCTCTGATTAAAATCAGACACTACATGGCACTTTAGAAGATGCAGGGAAAACAATATGTGTGTTACATGTTCAGTACCAAAAATACACCAAATGTGAATTTCATCTCCACCAGCACCACTGTCATGTTGGTCTGTCACCATATTTGAACATGACTTTCTGTTCAAAGACAAAGTCAGTGTCTCAGGTTAGGGAAAACAACAACTCCATGAGAGCAGCTCATGACAGGGTTTAGCTGGTCCCGAGATCACACATTGTCTTTAAAAATGTAACTTTTCATTTTCCGGCACACTAAGAATTTGAGAGAGTAAGGGTCCTTTAAGAACGGATGCTAAAGCACAGCACATCCAAACAAACTAATTTGTTCACAACAGTCGAGTTATATCTTGTTTACATGTTGCATTTTTTCAGCCTTGATTCATGATTATTGCACAGAAGCTGCCATATGGTTTCAAGTATATAATCACAGCATATGAAGTAGAATTCTGACACATTTTCCTATATTTTCCATGTATTTGAATACATTATTTACTTAAACATAAAACTGATATTACCTCATAATTACTATTAACTTGTCCTATTATCACCTCTTTATTTCACTTTTTAAAAAAAATCAAAGTATTACCCCACCCAAAGTATTATTACCTCCAGTGATAGATATTATACTAATATCCTGTTATTAATGAGAAAATATTACCTTGAAATAACCTGATTATTTGATCAGATTAATGGGTTAGATAATTATTATCATGTTATTAGTGAAATGCTCTGCCCCTTGAGATGTTTTTACCTCATTATTATCCCATTACAGAAATGAACTTGTCTCATTGTTTTTACTATGACTATCAGCTGTTATGATTATCATGGCATTACCACAGCATTATTCAGATGTTTCCAAGATATTAACCCCTCATTACCTTGTTAGAACTAAGCTGGAATAGAAAGTGCTTCTTACGTTTCCTTTCTGCAAGTTGCTTCGTCGTTAGTGTGTAAACCAAACTAAAAGCTCCACATTCACTGGGTCTCAAAACTTCAGACTTCAGAAAAGCCGATAAATATCTACAGATGTGAATGACTTTGTGTAAGTCCGCCAAATGACCCCTGTGTCCCTTCAGAAGAACAACAAATTAGTCCACTTCCTGATTTCCATGGCAAACTCCATTTCCATCACAGTGTGATTTTGGATAGGAGACTCAGTTTCACCCTGTCTGCCATCTGTCTCTCCAATATGGAGGGGTTTTTTTTGTTTTTTTTTTGGTGTTTTCTTTAACAAAAGAGAAAAAAACAGCATTTTAGTAGAGGAGGAAGGGGTTGGCAGAGCACCAAACAGATTCCCTCTACTTGTCTATGTAAATTATTCATGCTCTTGATGCATTATGCATTTGGTATGAGAGACACGCAAATCAAGCAGCACTGTTTCATGTTTTGTCTCCATGTAAGCAGGTAGTAATTTGGCATTTGCCGTAGTCATACTGTGTTCTATCTAGCACCCATTCACAAGCGATGCTGGGCATAGAGCCTGACTGAGGCTTGCATCTCAATATGAAGATGAAGCTGTGATTTGCACGTGTTGTTTGGCAAAATTATAGATGTCTCTCTCATACAGCATTGAAGGTCATTTAAAAACTTTGGCTGCTCTTTCTAGCTCATATTGTAACATGGAAGGCATAACGGGCGAGAATCATCAGAGAGGTCAAAAGTTTGAGATAGATCCCAAACTCATTTTTCACCTTTTTTTCCCTCTGGCAACAGCACACAGAGGACACATACTGTGCATACAAAACAGTAATTAATTCATGTATTTTCTTTCTGGAGACTACCTGGCCCAGTACATCCTATCCTTCACAAAGCCTTTATCACTGCTGGAGAGAAATGAAATAGAGATATGTGGTTTATTGTTTCAGGCAAGGTAGAAACAGGGAACAATCTGGCCCATTGTGCCTCAAAGCAATAACCTCACACAGTTTCATGCAGTCAAAGCCACCCAACAGTCTGGCAGTGTGGCAGATTGGGACTAAGTCAATTACTCAATCTCAGTGCCTGCAATCATTGACACACAGACGTTGACGCACATTTCTGATACAGAAACACTGCACGGGCTCAGGGTTGTCTCACAGACATTTTGAGCTCTTTATGCACAAGTCTGCAATCCAGCAGTCTTTGGTTGAGGAAACAGCCCACAGTTCACACAGCAGCTTCATGACATTAGACACGGGCATGACAAATGAGGCCTGAACATCAAAGAAAAGGAAAACATTGCAGGATGTGGCGAGAACAGATTTACATGCAATCATATAAACAGCATTTGCTTTTTTAGCACAGTGTGTACTCTAATTGCTTGTACTGTGAAGTCAAGATAATTTTATCACCAACATTTTTTTCTATGAAGAGATAAAACCAGTACAGAAGTCTCGATACCAAACACCAATAATTCTAATCAGCGCTGGACTTAACTGGATTTGAGAGACCAAATCTATAGGATTGTCTTGCTTTGTACCTTTGAGCAACCAAATTCAAATAGAATAGCTATTCATCTTCAATTAATAGTAAAAGTATTTGTACTTTGTTACTGTGATTAAGCAGATTTTCCAGGTATCTGTACTTTACTTGAGAATTTCTTTTTCTGATGAATATTTACTTTTACTCCCTATATTTGAACACAAATAACTGTACTTTCTACTAATTACATTATCAAAACAAGCTTGTTACTTTTTTCATTTTGCAATTATCAAAAGAGGTATTGTGTATGATTGACTTTAAAAAATCATATTTACTTTTTACTCTTGTACTTAAGTACATTTCAGAGCCTGTAATTTCTTACTTGTACTTGAGTAAAGGATTTGAATCGGTACTTCTACTTAAGTACATAATGTGAGTACTTTTGCCACCTCTGCACCAGGGTGACTATATGTTTCAGTGGTTGGTTGCAGCAGAAAGCTAAAAAGGTTGTTAATTAATTATTGTCATCACGGTTTTCATTGATAAATTAAGAGTAATCTATATTCAAGTCAGTTGTGTGAGAGCTTTGTGTTACTTTTCAAACAGAAAAACCTACAGTTAAAAGACGACTCCAAGCTTTCCAGCATGAATTATCCCCTCTGTTTGGAAAAAAAGTGAGGACAGCTCCTGGTCTCCAATTCATCAGACTGTCCAAATACAATTGCACAGCCGGCCCCAGATCAAGCACACCATTTATTAACTCGAATCTCTTGGTGCCAGGCACAACACCTCATTCATCCTACCACTGTGCTGATCCCATGGGCCTTTTACTCCAAGACAAGTGGATAGATCCTCCCCTTCAGGACCTGTGGGTGTCTGGCACATATAAATTGCAACTGTTTTGCTTTGGATGTAATTTTTTATTTTTTTTTTTAACTGTGAGACTTTTCTCCTCTTTTGCCTCCTCAGGGATAAGGAGTGATCTTACCTTTGTCCCCTTTAAAGACTGCAGGTTTAGATCTTTGAGAAGGAAGAAGTGGTTCTCTGCAAACAAAGACCAATTGAAGTTTAAGTTTAATACTAATATGTTTTCTACAGAGCAGAAATGCAGTTGACCTAAATTATTCTTAGTAAAGCAGTTTTCTGTAAGTAAAAAAACAAACACATTTTCTTCTTTTTTTGACCATTTATTTATGAAAAGGGACTACAATGAGCCATAAGTGCATCACTTCAATATAAATACTGATATACCAGTCTCACACTAATAATGTTGCACAGATTTCTCTTCCTCTCCTCCTCCTATTCCCCTTATTTGCTTGTTTTCCTGATACTGATGTTTTTTGTCACCTTGGAATTTGCAATTACCTCTCAAAATGCAAAGGATTGTAAATGAAGTTGGAGAAATAATGCTGTTAAAGTCTCTGTGGAGGCATTGTATGTAAATGCAAAGAAATGATACATTGACATATTGTGGGAATATTGACAGGTACATATAGAAGGGCCTAAGGGAGAAGCAGGTAATGCATTTGTAAGCACAGAACACCTGAAGACATACAATAGATTCACATTATGCAATCCCATTAAGTCAGTTTCTCTCTTTGCAATTTCAGCTTCACTGCTATATACTGTGTTTAAAAGAACATGTATCTTGAAAACCCAAATACTGGGGATAATGCTTTATAATTGTGGTAATGACAGGACCTTTCATTACCTTACATTATTCTAAAGTGCTTTGTCATCACCCAATATGTAAATGATTTTGCAGCAATATACCATAAAAGAAATTCCACCCAAAACTGAATTGAAATGACCTTTCTAGTAAGACCTGTGATAAATTCATTTTGCTGAACACATTTTAGATGACGATTATCCATGCATTACAACATCAATTCTTCATTGAACTTGTAAAGTTTAATTTAGTTTAAATGCATCATAGAGAAAGCCTTGTTATTTCTCCTTAGATATCGTGCAGCATTTACACAGATGACTTCAGAGATTTTAAAAGAAAATCTGAGATGACATTTGATTTTTACAGATACTTTCTATAAAATTCTCATCCTTCATTTCACATCGAAAAGCTACAGATAAAAGAACAAACACTTGCAACATACATGACTATTATTCAATTCACTTTGTCTCACTTGGTTATACTGTTGGCTTCAATAAGTGCACTCCACCATCAGCCATTTCTACTAACACCCCAGTCTTACAACAACTGTTTCTCCCTTACTTTCTCTCTCTGTCTTGTTTTCTGTCTCTTGTTCATGATCTAGCCGTGACAGATATAAATGGAAATGTCAGCAGTGGAGCAGCTACCCTATCCTCAGCGCTGGATAATGGCCGATCTGCTGGAGATTTCCAAGGGGGCCTTGTCTCCAACCCCCACATCCTCAATTACCAACCCACCAACAGGCCCCCAGATGGTCTTCACACTGCAAGGATGAGCTAAGAGTTCAGCAACAAAATAGATCTATATTTCAGAGTGCATATATGCTTTTCCATCCTCAAGAGCTCTGATATATCTAGCAACTTGAAATATACACACCATGGATGCATACAACTTTGCTATTTAGTTCAGTTGGTTGTGGTACTATGTGAACATATAGGAGCTGTACTGATCTGAATTAGTATAATCCAAACACATACATGTAGACACACATGCTCACATACACATTATCCTCCCTCAGAAAATGCCCTAAAATGACAAATGCTTATGTTCAAGTGACAAATCCCTCTAGTAGCTAAAGGAATTATGACTCTTGTCTGTCAGGAGCAAAAGAGGAAGCCAGGTGGGAGCAACAAAGTACAAGAAAACATCAGACTTAAACACAAACAGTTGTTCGTTTCACTCAAGGAAATGACCACTGTCGTTCCCAAAATGTAACCCTGTGCTTATTATGATGACCATGGCAATTAACTTCCCCAAACCAAATTGAAGTAGTCATTTTAACCCAAACCCCCATGTTTTCCTAAGCTTAACAAAGCACTTATTTCAAGTCAAACAAGTAATCTTTCTGTAAACCCTCAAGTTTAGGGACAGTGAAAGTTGTTTTTGTGCCACCCTAACTGGCACTGTCACATTTTTCAGCAGGTATTTGTAACAGTTTTGGCACTGTACTTGAACAAAAAACACTTCAGTGTGTCGCACTAAAAGACAGTTACAAACAGTGTACGTATTTAGTGGTATAGAGGTCTTGTTCCCTGTGATGACCTCTGGTATCATGTGTTTTTTCTATGTGGTTCACCTGTCTGTTTGATCTCTATGTAGGTGATTGTTTGAACAACTGGGAACAACCTAAGGTGTTTCCGGCTTATTTAAGCCAGGTTGCAGCACAGCAGTGACTGACCATCCACTCTGCTGCTGCTGTAGCTTTGCTACTCTCCCTTTTGATGTACTTATGTTGGTTTGTGTTGGTTTTCAACCTTGTTTTCATGCACCTTTAAAACACACATAAATGCACACTCCATACATCACATACACCATAGATCCATATTTAGTAATCTCTTTAATCAGGTTTAATTTGCTTAAATAAGTAACTTTTGTTGAAGTCTATTTGTTGTGGCCAAAGAGCCGAGTCATAACAAATTGGGGGCTCGTCCATTAAGGTTATTTTGTTAAGTTGATTGTGTGCCTCAAGTAGCAGTTGAGTGCATGGTGTGATTGCACAGCTGATGGGGTGATTTGGTCCAGCTGTGTGCTGGCTTCTGGGCTGCATCAGCATCTGTTTTCTGTTTTTTGAGAGATACAACATGTATTGTGTGTTTTGTTTTTTTAAAGAAGGTAAGTATTACTGTCTGTATTCAGAATTTGGTTAGTGTTGTTTTACAAGTCTGCTTGTTTTCAGTGCATAAACACCTGCTGCAAGCCAAATGAGGGCTAGGGATTAGTAAGATTAGTACATTTTGGTTAGAAAGAAAACCTCTGAGGGTTGTCATTTGCATCAAGTGTGTGTGCAGTGAACATGTTACTGTCTATGTCAGTAATTATGCTTTCCTCGTCCAGTTTTTGTATATATGTGCAAGCCACTAACACCTGAGTGTAGTAAAGTTAAGGTGCCTGCAGAATATGTGGTTTCACTGCTTGATTTTCCTCCATCTGTTTTGAAGGAGGGATAGGTAAAGGGGTAAAGGGCCAAAGGGCTGATTCATCTCTCTCTGATTTGTGGGATGATGGTTTTGCCGGTTCACTCGTGGTTACTTCATCCAGGAAGATTTGCCAGTGAGAAAGTGGGAAGTGAGTTTTCAGGTTGTTGTGCCGACTAACTTCCATGATGTGGTGTTGCAAATGGTACATGATAGTTGTTGGCATTTGGGGCTTTTTTTGCCTCAGTTAAAGTGTGATGTTTCCAAATGTGTCACGATTCGCTGTACATGCCAGTTCACTGACAAACCAACTCAGGTTGGTTGATTTTAACCCACATAAAATAAACACTAAATGATCTAATTTTCAGTTAGTATTCCTATTTTGTGAAGTTGCACCACTGCATATACAGAAGACATCCAACAGACGGTGTTTTTGTTCTATAAAGGGACTGTGACTGTCACTTATCTTCAGAGAGCAGTGTTTCCACTGCTGCAGCTTCACAGATGTATCTTCTATGACAGTAAGGTTTGTTGTCACAGTTGCCAACGTATGACATTGATGAGGGGTTTTGGCAAATATGCTTCACTGTGATTGGATTAACGAAACCGTCTGCCAACATCTGTCCGTACCATGAAAGTGTAGAGTTCTTTTTACTGGGAATACTGCTGGGAGGTGAGAGGAAGGTGTTTCTATGCTGGAATATCTTGCTCAGTTTTAATGAAGACTGCATATGGAAGGAGAGTACATTTTTGGGGATGGTGTTGGTGTACTTTCTCCAGTAATGTAAGCATCTGAGCATCACATGTCACTGAGGATGTTGGAACGGTCTAATGAAGAGCAATTGTTCCTGTCGACTTGCATTAGCCCACACGCTGTAAAATACAGGCTGTGAAATCCATCATATTGCAGGAGGTAATTATGCATAGATAATTGTATTGTGTACAGAGCATTCCAACAAAAGCAAATAAATGTTTTTTTGATACCATGGAAATACCTTGTTCTACAAGCAAGACATAAAAGAGTACAAGCCTCTTGAGACTATGATTTACAAGCAGGATTTTAGAGGTTTTATAAGGACACATGTTAATTGTAAGCATGAAGTATCTGGTCCTTTTTAATACAGTATGTCCCTGTTGTATTTTACAAGGAAACCACACATACAGTGACATGAAATCACACAATTGAATTAAGAAGGCATGTGTAGAGTTCCACTTACCAAAAAAGACATTTTCAAACTTAGTTTGTTAGCTCTGGTCCAAATCAGTGAATAAACTGGTAAATTGGGTGCATTTTGTTCTTGTTTTAGTTTCTTTTTACACAGAAAATATTTTAGTAAACCAAAATCCACCACTAAACATGAAAACATTCACTCTGCTTGGTGTTCAAATGTGTCTTGGGTGGACGGAAAAACATAAACATGGGAAGAAGGTCCTGTGGCCAAATGAAAAATACTTCTTTGTGCTTGAAGTCTGGACTACAATTCATTTTTCAGCTAGCTGCTGACAATTGTTGATTTTGCTCATTTGCATCCCAGTATACCAAGTACACCTGGGTAGAGGTGACATTTGCCTCAAAACTTGAGTATGTTAGCTGGGTAAGATCAAGGTTGGATCACGCCCCCACCGCACTGAGTGGGATCATGTTCATTGTGCAATAGAGGTTTTTGTTCATGTGAGCAGATACAGAAGAATTACTAAAGAGAGAATGTTTTGTAGAGCTAAACTGTGGTTTAGTTGTCTAAAAAAAATCTGAATTTAATTAAAAGGTACAGGTGTGTCAGTTTTGTATTACTATGAAATAAATGTACTACAATTTTTGAGGACACATTAATTGGAGGATTTGACATCTACTTTTGACAGTCTGGGCTTGAGTTAAATGCCATCTCCTCTTCAGGTACTATATATTCACCCCACTGTGTCTTCTTTTCATTTCTCTAGAGAGAAAATGTCCCATTTGTGTTTCTGAGGAGAAAATGAAGTCGGATGCATCTTGGGTAATGTCAGGGGGCCCCTTACCTTTCTCGGTTTGACATCATGAACAGATATTACAACCATAATGGAATTCTATAGTCTGGCAGAAGCATTTACCACCCTGACAACTGGAAAGCTGGGCTTGGCATTCTTGCTTCATCAGAATAGATATTATGTCTCGCTGCTTTGCATAAAGTTCCAGCATGGTCGCTTAGCTGGTCCAATTGTATGATGGAGCTTTCACCAGACCTCTTTAAAAAAATGTATAATCACACCTACTTATCCTCATATCCTACCTTGGCATGGGCTTAACTAAAATACACATCATTCATATTAAGAGATTACACTTGACAACACACTAACTGAAAATTATATCCAACATCCCTGCAAGTAACACAAAAAAATATGATGGTTGTTAAATAATCAGCTTTCCTGCCATTGAAGGCATCATTAATAGAGTCTTTGCTCTGGGCAGCTTTTGGTTCAAACAAAGTAATAGCTTAAGCTTAAAAAGTTTAAGGGTGGATTCAAGATAGTGCATTAATAATCTGACTGAATTTCCATTTAGTTTAATTTTTTCAGCCTGACACTGGTTAAATGTTAGCCGATATCTTGTTGATGCGCCCTAACTTATCAGTTGATTGTTTTTCACATTGATTAAATACATGTTAATTAGAGTACTGTTTCTGTAAGTCAACTATAAAATAAAAAAAACTTGTAAAGATTTGTTGTTTTCATTGTTATTTTTCATGCATGTAGCTACTTCATAAAAAGATGATCTCCCTATTTTTGATCTTGCGTACAAAGCTCTGATTGGTCGACTGATTCTCCAATCAGAGAGGCTCAATGGGCACAACACCTATTTGAATCGTTAAATAAATCTATAATGCTAGTGGCTAAGTGGAAGTTAAGTCTTAGTTCAGTCAGAGCACTGAAGTTACTCTTGCATTAGCTGATTGCAATCAGATGTATTCAATGCTTCACATATTTAGCAGCTGTGTGGCTTTCTGCTGACTTGTCATGCCCAATTATATTCAAACTCAGCCATTATAACTTAACCATTAAGTAATGGTTGAAAAATCTTGGCGCTGCATTTACAATGTATCTCTATGGAACCACCTTGCAGCCCTTCACATCCACAGCAGCTGTATGATTGATTTTTACTCTCTGACTTCACACTCTCACTGGATGACACCCCAATAACCTCAAACCCCAGACCCCAGTCACCTTCTCGCCACTCATAAAGTCTTCCTGATGGGTCACCACATGCCTTTCCTGAAAGAATCCATGACACAAAGTAATTAAAATCTCCTCATGGAGTCACTCGCGGCAAAGAGAAGAACAGTTGGAGCACACAGTTGGGACAAGGCCAGGATGAGTCAAATCCAAGGAGACTTGCTTCCTTCTCCATCCCTCCTACACTGAAATGATGAGGGGATGAGGATGGAATCCAATGGGACACTTCTTGTTTTGGATGAGACAGCTGCACAGAGAAAATACATGAGAGCAGGAAGCTGGTTTAACATAGACTTCCACTGTAGATTAACAGCAGTAACACAATATGATTTATAAAGAAATTATTTTCCAAATGGGTAAATAGAAAGTGTTATGGCTCATTTGGAAACAGACGGTAGAAATGTCAAATAAAAATTACATTGGCATTGAGTTGTTACCTTTGGCTGCGACAGTGGAATACAAAAACTTAAATTGGACGGTCATTTTAATCCCTTTGGTGCTGAAACCAGCTCTGGCTCTCCTCAGATTGATTGCTGGTTGTAAAGCATAACAATATCAGGCAGGGGCAAAGTGTTCGATGGAGATTAAACTTGTGTTTGTGTGAGAGAGAGTGTGTGTGTGCGTTACCAATAAACACATTGCAATCATTCTCTTTTCCACTTACCCAACACACATACACACATGCGCACACATCAGCGATTCAATCAACCACTATTCAAGCAGAAAGCCATTTCAGTTGTCAGATGTAAAAGGTGAAATCCTGATCTGTAGTATTGCAGCTATACTTTAAGTTCAGTGAAAGTGCAGATCTGCTATTGACCTGAGAAGTTTCATCACTTTAATGCCCCTAACTGCACATAACTATACATCAAATCAATATTAATAAGCCAGAAAAAACTCTATAGGTACAGAACAATCAACCTTTGAGAGGAATAGTGAAATGATAAAAAATAATAGGGGCATAATCAAAAAGTATTGCCCTAATAAAACCTTAATCAGTGACACTTTTTGAAGTTACAGTATCTCTATTGTCTTAAATAAAGTCAGCATAAACTGAGTACAGACGCAATAGTCTCCTTTGTCTTTTTTCTTCATTATACTTTTGTGTTGCCACAGGAAATTATAGGTCAACACTAAATGAAAATAGTAATGTCAATCATTTTGTTTACTGGTAAATCTGTGTCTGTGCACGAGTTTAACATTATTATTTTAAATTGTTTTTGTGGACTTTGTGTGCCAAGCGGGAAGCATTTGCTAGTTTCATTATCATTTAAATAGCACTGTTAGATTCAGTATATTCTACCCATTCTGTAACACAGATGGATGGTTTATTTAACTGGGCAATTTCTCTTATCTTTTGCTCATCTTTGATCACACCTTACCATCTTTGCTGTGTCTCCATTTCTGTGTCGTATTTCTTTACTCTCTGGAGAGACATATTTTCTTTTAATCAGTACCTGAAGGTCAGAGAACTGCCAACTCCTTAAGAATATATGTATACATTTTTTTCCCATCAGTCATGGGAAACGTCAAAGACATTTTTAAGATTCAGTTGTCAGAGCATTTTCTGGCAAGGAAAGAATATTTCACAGAATCACAGTTTCACAAGACAAACAAATTCCCACTCCATCACAGAAGTCCCTTTTCTTACTTTCTCGCAAGATAGCTGTATTTACCTCCCTCTCAGCACACTTTCAATGGCATAACTTCATGATCACAATCCAGGATAAAAAACTGCAATTTGAAGAAAGAGATGAATGTATGAGAAAGAAATGAAAGACATCAGAAAGGATCAAATGCAAAAAAGCTAAACAAAAAAGTAGCAAGAATACTTGGAAACCCTTTCTTTTGCAGCTCTCTAACTACTATGTGTTTACCAGGTAAATATATTTTAAACTATTGCATATTATTGGTTAATTATCACTGGTAATGAGTAGACATATACAGAGAAAATACAGCTGAAAATGATTTGAAATAACTTTTGTTGTGATTTGTTGCAATATCAATATAATTTAATTGAACTGAATTAAATTGTTCATGGCTACATCCATTTATAAAGGTTTTTTTAAAATTTTATTTTATTTTTAGATTTGCCTTATACTTACATAAGTCCTCATGGTATTACAATGAAAAATTCCCCAGTATCCCAAGAAGCCTTTCCCCATAGACCACCATTATAAACCAAATGTCTTCAAAACTGTTGACAGGACACCTCGAACAACAAACGACAAACAAGGTCGATTATGACTCTTTCTTTCATGAATTTTTGATCCACGTATGTTCTTTATTTGTAAAACTTTTCAGTGATTTAGAAATTTTTGACATCACCACAATTTAAATTCTGTGGGTCAAGCAGGAGCTCATTGGAAAGGCCAGTGAGAGTAACATGTACATATTCATTGGCATACCCAAAAATAAACCTGGAAACAAGAAACTCATTTGGTATATGCGCCAGGCAAGTCATTCTTATGGGACTGAATAGGTTTCATTTTCGGTCTGCTATCCAGCTCTTATAATGACATTACATTCAAGATACAAACACACTGGTAAGAGGAAAAGTGAGATGGTTTTAGCTGTGATACAGTAAGTCTATGAAAGCCAGTTGTTCAGGTTCTGCATTCGCCAGCCTCAGACCACCTGCTTATGTGAAATTCTCCTGTTAGTTTTCAGGTGGACTTCAGATGACAAAGGACAGCTTGCGCCCTGTGATTACTGGAGAGGAACTGAGGGCTGCTGCTGCACAGTCTCCTGGCCAACTTTCAGTATTTCATTCCCCAATTAAAGACAAGTTAAGGACCCCTTTGGATTCTTATTAAAAGAGACACTTCTTGATTCTTTTTTTCTTCAGTTGAACACAATTTTGGTTCTAGCAGACTCAGAAAGAACTCCTTAACTTTAAGGGCAACACAATACATTCCAGGTTGAACCTGTAATGGCTAAAGTATGAAGCCAATTATTTGAAGATACTGATTTGTTACCAAACCGAGGTTCAATTTATTTTGCATTTATTCCTATCCAGTTAATACAAATAACTTGACTATCGGTAACTATAGGCTACCTACCTACCAGACCTTAAATACATTCTCAATGAATTGCTTTTAATTTTTCAGCAAATTACAGAAAACAGATAAAATCTTTCCACAAAACTTGACGATATCCCTCAGGAGGTAAAGTAACACATTTTCTCTTTTTCTCTGCTACTGAAGAGCTTTTTGAGGGGCGGCTGTGGCTCAGGAGGTAGAGCGGTCTTCCTCCAATTGGAAGATTGGCGGTTCGATTCCCGGCTCCTCCAGTCTACATGTCGATGTGTCCTTGGGCAAGACACTTAACCCCTAATTGCTCCCGTTGCTGTGCCAACGGTGTATGAATGCGAGTGAATGGGTAGTTTCCTCCTGATGTGCAGGTTGGCACCCTGTGTGGTACCCCTGCCATCAGTGTATGAATGTGTATGAATGGGTGAGTTGTAATGTAAAGCGCTTTGAGTGGTCGAAAAGACTAGAAAGGCGCTATATAAGTACAGTCCATTTACCATTACTTTTGAAGAGAACGAACAAATAGCTTGCGTATTACTGTAAGAAAGGCCTTCCTCGTGATGTATGCCAGCAGTATCTTTTGCTGAGTATTGATGGATCCAGCCTTTGTCTATTTAAGTGGCACGGCTGACACTTCATTTTCAGCTTTACATCCCAGTGCCTATTCAAAAGGAGGGTGTTAGACTGTCAGAGTTCACTCTGTGCGTGCATAGGCTCTCTTGTTTCTACAAGAAACAGTAACACAATACATTCCAGGTTGAACCTATAATTGTTAATGCATTAAGTCAATTATTTGAAGATAATGATTTGTTACCAAATCAAGGTTAAATTTATTTTGCATTTATTTAACAAGTAAATATTTACAAATTAAGAGACTATATAAGGAAGGGTCACCGAATACTTAATGTGTATTCTTCAGTTTCTTTGTGTCTATAGTGTCTGTATCATTTTCTATCTGTCTAAGCCTCCTCCCCTTCATAGTATATTGCTGCAAGCGTTCAAATGCCACTGAGCTGTGAAGTGCTCCATAATTCCATTTCAGAGGTGGTTGCAACCTCCATTCTTTAAGTCCTATATCTGCAAGGCCTCTACCTGCACACTCTAAAGGGACAATGGACATTTTCTACTCAGTGGTTTGTGACACAGTCCAACCCCCTTTTCCTTTACAAGTGAGCCTCAAGTCTGAGGGGGAAATGCTTCGGATGTAACACTTTTGATGTGCTATTAAATGTTCTCCTTGGGGGGCACAATAGATGGGATTCGTGCTGTCACAAGTTGAATCAAGCAGTGAATTGCTTTTAACTTTTCAGCAAATGACAGAAAATGCATAAAAACTTTCTCTGAAACTTGACAATATCCCTCCTCACGTAAAGAAACACACTTTCTCTCTTTCTCTGCTGCTGAAGAGCTTTTGAAAAGAAACTGATCAATTCAGGGAGTTTTTCGAACAAGAAAATGAACAAATACCCTTGGCATTACTGTAAGATAGGCCTTCCTGGTGATGTATGCCAACATTATCTTTTGCTGAGTATTGATGGATCCAGCTTTTGTCTACTTAAGTGGCAGGGCTGACACTTCATTTTCAGCTTTACATCCCAGTGCCCATTCAAAAGGAGGGTGTTAGACTGTCAGAGTTCACCCTGTGCTTGCATAGACTCTCTTTTTGCTACAAGGAACAGCCTCGGCCATAAATCGTAATGCAGTAAAGGTGTGTGTGTGCGAGAAGAGACGGAGTGAAAGAGGTTTGGGGAGAACAAAGAGGAATGAACAGAGGGGGAAAAAAGAGAGAAAGGGACACAGGGAACATTGAATTCTCACTGGAGCATATTATGAGTGAAATGGAAGGGAGGCTGTAAATTACGGGTAATTTGTGTCATGAGTTGGAGGATTTAAATCACTGGAATCAATGTCAAGGAGGAGAGGCAAGATATTGTACCCAGTCAACATTACAGAGCAGAGAGGAGAGGGGTGGCCATAATGGATGGGTGGTGACGGGGAGTTAAAAGAGCAGAGCTTGGGAGGAAGTCGGGAAAAGAGAGAAATTTTTCTCTCTTCTCCCTCTGTCTGTTGGCAGGTGTATGCACGCATCATTAAAGAGGTGAAAAACGAGAGAGGAGGTTTAATGACTCACTAATGACCTTGACTGGTAACTTTAGCAAAGGAGCTCTCGTCTGCTGCTGCTGGAATGTGTGGCAAGGCAGCAAGACGAGTGTCAAAATCAACAACTTCAATACTGCCAAGGACATGAGTGAGAAAAATAACAGAATAATTATTATTAAAGCTCTCTATGTTCCTATTTCCTTTTAGCCTCAGGTACAGTACAGATGAGTTTTACATCAAATGGAGCTCAATACACAGACACATCCTTTGTTCAGTGTGCGATATGTTTCCTTCAACCTCAAGGTTTCCTGTTTTCTTGCTTTGAAAAAATTAAATCAAAAATCAGCCGCATGCTCTAGACCTGTTTTCAAAGGAATATTTACCAAAACAGATGGATTGTAAGTTCTGAGAAAGAAACATTTACATTTACCACAGCTTGCAATGCAATCCATTATGTGCTGGCCGCTGTTGCTTATGCCAAGTTTGTCTTAGCTTCACCCTTCATTTCAAACTGTTGCAATGAGTCAAACATTTTTCACCAGTTCCACATGTAAAAACAGATAATGAGAAGGCACTCTGCTGGCATGGAGCCCAGAGGCCTCACCAACAGGCCACTCTAATGAAACCAATAACTGTGTATGTGAATATGGTACTTGATAATTTTTGCAGGATGCAAATGCTAGATTATACACGCAGTAGATTAGCATATGGGCATAAATCATTTCAGCCGATAGCACTACAGAAGCTCTTTGAGAATTAAAAAATTATCTTACTAATTTGCATGTTAAGTAATTGAATGCGTGTATCATTTTTTAATTATAAAATCAAACTTGGATGCTATCTGTTATCCTCATGTCTGTGTCTAACTTCGCTTTAAAGATATCAACAGCTCTCTGGCTTGTTGCATTTACATTATCTATCCTTGTGAAGTTGAGATCCCCACCAACAGCCATCAGCAAACAACTGGCTTGCCCTATTTTATCTATCTCACCTGTCAGAGAGGAAGAATGTGAGGCAAAGAGAAAGCCAGGAAATGAATTACAGAGCAAAATGGAGAGATTCATCTATTGCTGGTGACAGAATACTCTCCAACTGAAGATAAGGAAATCCTATTTGTAGGAAACGGCCACTCAGCACTTTTCAGCATAACCCGTTAAGAGAACGGGTCAGCCTGTGGGTCACCACAGAGATAATGCTGCTTTGATGACGGTGGGCAAAATATGTGTAACAGGATATTGTCAATGTGTGAACATGGTTATCTGTGTAAAGTGGAAAATAGACGTGGGCAAGTGGCACACTGCCCAATGATACTGATGTCACATTTAACAATGTATTACAGTTATTGCAGTGACATATAAAAGAGGGTTAAAATACATATTTTGGGGATATTTCAATGTATTTGCAGCCAACAGTGTGTTTTCAAGACTTGATGATGACAAGCGGCATCAAACTTTATATCTCAGTGAAAAAGTTTTCATGGTTTCCAAGCTGCAGGAAAAAGCAATAGTTTTGATGTTCTTTTGTTGCCCTGTTGACAAGCATTCACTCTGGGTGAATGACTTTCTCATAATATTTCTGTAAAATGAATATTGAATTATGTGCATAAATTACATGTAGGCATGCAAGTCATTATTGTGCAGTTTTGAACAAGTAAGTCTCAGCTGAAAGGCCCGGAAGTCACAGCTTTCACTTCCTCTACTTATTCAGACACTTTAAAACTCACTTTAGCGATTTAACTCTCAATTTATCTCCCCTTCCTCTATTTCCCTTTTAATTATAGGCCCTACTTTGGTAGAAATCAAACAGAAACAATTTTTAAAAATTCAACAAATGAATAGGCTTGGAATAAAAAAAAATAGCCAGACACTTCTCCAAGTTTAAAAGGAGAAATTAATTGGGTTGGACTCAGAAATTATATTTCCAAAAGAGGTTGTTGGGAAAGATGCATTTGATATCTTACATTATGCAGGGATGTTTAAAATGGGGTTATTATTCAATACGACTTTCATATAAGCTGACGTGAAGTATTCAAAGCCAGGGGCTGAGGCTTTGATGCCGCTTTAATCAGCCTCACAGCAATGGGCCAGTTTGCCTGCGATCACATGAACTTCATTGAGGCAGACAGATGATGAGTGAAGGGAGGGCTCCTGTCAGACAGAGCTTAAATGAGGGAGAAACCCTGATGTCTCAGATGCATGTCAACACACAGGAGTCACATAAGGTTGGTGTAAAAGGTGACATAAGACAGGGAGGTTTCAATAGAGAGTCTGCACAGACGACTGAGTTTGATAAATTAATACACCGATTCACAGGCTTGAACTTTGTAGTGAATGTTATTTGCACATCAATTACATCTGTGGCACAGGCTGCAATCTCAATTGAGCGCTTTGCAATCACTAATATGTCAACTGGACATAAACCCTACAATTGTTATTATTTTTTGGGTGCGCTTGACACCATAAGCTAGCACTGATGATTAAATTGCACTAACTAGAAAATGGTGAGAGTATGGCTGTGTGCACATGTGTATGTGTGCCTGTGTGTTTATCAGGTATGTTGCGGGGACTTAACGCAACATGAGAAATGTATGTGTGTTTGTCTGACGTACTGTATATGTACACCAATGTGAGCCACAGTTGTGATGAATACAGATTTGAAAGGTGATTGATTCTGGTATTCTGTGTAACCCCTAAGTTTTACTGTAAAATTGGTAAACTGAGCCCAGAATCAATTTTTTGCTCATGAGTAATGCAGTGCCTATTTAGTGTTCAGAACAAACTCCGATTATACATTTTAAATTTATAACAATCTAACAAAAGGAACACCCATACAGCCATGAAAAAATGTATATATATGTAAACCTATAAAACTATGATTGATTGATTGATTTGACTATTCAACTTTTTCTCTAGCTTCGACAGTACATGATCCATTTGAACATAAGGATCAGGTAGATAATATGTGTGAAGATAGGATCCCAGATAGGATTGTAAATGTGACTGTGAGGTATCTACCCAGATACGCATTTTGAAAATAAAATGCCTACCATTAAAGTCAAATGACGCTCTCTGCCAGTCGCCATGGTTACACATGTACATGAAGCAGCATGAATGGCACTGGCAGCAGAGAAAGAGGAGAGGATTTGAATGAGAGTGAATGCTGGAGTCAGACAGTGCAAAAAATGGGAATGAAAGAGAGAAAAATGCTGAAAAGGACGGTATGCCAAGTAGCAGCAGATGGGTTCAGTGTCTGCTTAAGCCCTTTTCACACTTGGCACCTGCAATGTTGTAAGGTAGTGGTTTTTGGTGTCGACACAAACACAGGTCTCCTGTATGAATATTATGTTAATCACTTTGTGTCTCTTTCAAGACATCTAGACATGGTCCTGATAAATTGAGAAGCCCCTGGATGCAAGATGAAACTGGGCTTGTGGCTACACATGAGGAGGAGAAACACATTTGTAACCCTTACCATGACCTTAACCAAGCTTAATGGGTGTTGTTACATGGGACACCACTCAAATGTAGTCATGCCCTTTGTTTTCAAAGACTTTGTGGATACTCAATGCATGTAATAGCCTGCCCCCGACAAAAGTGATTGGAAAAATATGGACACCACAGAAAAAGAGTACCTGAATCATCCTGCATGCTGCCTGATTTAAGTCCTTGAATGGTTGTTATCAACCTGCCTGTGGCACCTACAGGTCACACTGAGGTAAGGCTTTTCCACTCCAAGGATAGGTTTATATATTTTTTTTAAATACAACAATCACATGCTATGTCTACTACCAAGATTCTTCCTTTTAAAACTGATCCCTCAGTGCCCCAACTACACTGTAAGAAAACAGCTGGTAAAATCTACAGCCCTCATTCCATGTAAAAATACATGCTGAACTGGAGCCCCTTGGTAGCTGAGTGGTTAAGGCACATGCCACATAAAGGCAGCGTTCCTGGTTCAACTCTGGCAAGGGACCTTTGTTGCAGGTCATTCCCATTGCTCTCCCTGTTTCCCTTGGCCTCTGGAATTCTGGATTAGCCAAATAGATTGGGTATCTATCTTCCAAAGAAATTCCCTCTTTCTATTTCCTCACTGAATTGTAGCAGAGGGATTTGTCCAGGTAGTTACCTTGCTGGGACTGGTAATAAACCAGGTAAAAATTATCAAATTAACTTAATTAACTCAACCTGCTACAGGATTACATCACTTTGACTAAACTTCAGAATGCATTTGTGGAACGAGGACTGTGGATTTTGTCCCCTGTTTCATACAGTGTAGTCATACCACAAAGAAATGTCTTCAAGGCTAGTATGGACAAAAACAATGAAAACAGTGACCAATAACTCTTTCAACATACATAATGACACATGTATTATATTGAGTTAGGCTTGAAAAAAATCTATCCTTTGTCTATCCAAACTATCTATCCAAACCTATCCTTTAAGCACCCCCATGAGTTGATAAAAATAGAGATAAAAATCAGCCTGGTGTTGGAAATTTGATTGTACACTGTGTAGGTAATATCCTTCAACACATGTGCATCTAGGTACTGCATATCCTGCCTGTATTACATCGACCATACCTCACCCCATAAAACACCAATAAAATGTCCCTCATGACACCAGCATCACAGAAGTATGTTCAAATGATACTGATTTATTGTGTACATAATGATCCTCATCAACATACAACCTTATACTGTTGTCCTGCGTATGGAAATGTTGCTGCTTTTGTCCACACTGGAGCCATTGAGAAATGATGAATTGCTGAAGCAACTATAATGGAAAATTGACTCTACCCTCGACTTCCATACGATGCTGATGATGCTGATGTGGAAATCTGGCAGTGCATTTTGGGGTGAAGGAGAGCGGAGGCAGTCAAAAGTCAATATCAAGGCACATCTACTCGTTGAATAAGAACACAGAGGTGTCCTCCCCTCCTCACAGATACATACAATATACTATAATTCCTGCTCAAATGTAGAAGCAGTGGAAAATATACATAAAAATATACTTGTATTAATTTAGATGTATTGAAACACAGCACGTGTTCATGATGCCATGGTTTAGGTAGTGATTTCTCAGGTTCATGTGTGTTTCATCCAATTCCCTTTCCGTGCTCACTGCCTTCCAGCCAGTCATATAAGAGTGGGAAATGTGACTTTCCTGCAGTCAAAATTATCTCCACAGCAAGCTGTCCTCCGTGGTGGAGGGCTCTGCTCCAGCCTGATCATATTACACAAAGTAGTAGAGCTCAACAGCCTCGGAGGCTTCTGGGGAAGAAGACGTTTTGGTCCCCACAGCCGGGGATCCAAACTGAGGTTGAGGATTAGCTTGGTGCAGAGGGGCCCTGATGCTCGGGCCAAGGGGGAGTTATGGGGTGGGTGGGTGGGAGTACGTGAAAGCATGCTTATCACCACACAGGGGCTCTGGTGTCAAGGTCCCATCATCACCAGCAGCAGAGCATGAATGAATATGAGGCAACCTTCATGAATATTCTATTAAGTGTTATCTTTCTCTTTCAACTTTCTTTTTCACTGTTTTTCCCCTTTCCGGCACTCTGATTTTCTCTCCGCCATACTCTAATCTTCCACTTGCTCTTCCTCGTTTTATCTTCCTCTGTCTCTGTCACTCTCTGTCTTCCTCTCTTGCTGTAGCGTGTCTTAAGACATGGAGTCCTTTACCACAAGGGGTAACAAGCGTTCCCAGTTCACATTTAAATCTACCATGTCCCAAAGACTTCTGGAGCCTCAAACAAAGCTTCAAAAAGACAAGGACTTTACCAGAGCGCTCCCACAGCAAAACCGTTGTTAATCTTTTTCTCCTTTTCTTTTACTTTCTTTCTTTCTTTGCATCTACCAATGCAGAGACGTTGGCTATCCTCTCTGTAAATCTTGGCATCCATCTACATGTGAGATAACCACAAGGATGGAACAGAACAGTAATTATGCTTTTTTTTCACAGTAAGATTTTTCCCTTCATTTTCCACTGCTTGAAGCGTTGCCTCTCCACCTTTATCTTTCTTCTTTACCCCTTCTACCATCTTGGTGAGATAAGCACACAGCCCATGACAAATAGTAAAAGTAGAAAAACAAGGTACATCAGTGAATGTCTAAACAGGCCAGCTTTTTGCTATTATTATGAAAATGCTTTCTGCCTCAGATAAGCATTCGTGAAACATATCGTGCAATTTGGGCACACAGGGGGGTTCATGCCTGCTCTGCCTCGGTTCTTGTTGACTGCTTGAGTCAAAAAAGGGGTGGTGGTGTTTGATTTGTGGCTCCGCGGTGTCCAGTTGCAGCTGGCGCAGAGGTCTGACCAGCGGTGCCATGGTCTGTGGGCCATAAAATGAGCAGAAGGGCACTGCTTTGAATGCCCCTCCACAGGACCCCTGGGCATGGCCACAACAATCAGTTTGTTCAAATGGAAGTGCAATTGTAGGCAAAAAGGGCAACAGCACTCTGGCAGACACACAGAAGCAGACAGTGGCCCCACCGGACCACTCTCTGCCTGATCGGTCCTGGAGTTGGCAAGGTCCAAAGAAAGGTCATTGTTTGTGAAGAAAAGCGAAAGAAAATGGATTTGTATTGTTGCTTTTGCTCAGTGATCTGATACATCTTTAACAAACATTATTTAAATGATAATTAGAGATGGAAACCTTTTTTTTTTTAAATAGAAAATGTGAAACAATTACAGTATTTTTGGGTGGTGTGGAAACTCAATTCTAATTTGGCTGAAGGTACTGTTTTTCTAAACAAATTGGAAACCACAGTAATCAAATTATTGGCACATTTAAGCAGGCAAAATTACTTCTTGAAAAACATGGCCATTAGCACTGATCTAAATTGTAGTCTTGACCACACTGCCTATTTTCAATTCAGCACATTATTTTTTCATTTAGTTTACTTCCTGTCACATTTGTTGTAACAAAATTACATAACTGCACAAAGCCAGAAGTGTTTGTGACTCTTCCAATGGCATTTCTTAGCTGTTTCGATTTACTTTCTAACCTCTGGTACTATTGCAGTTTGTAGCCCCATTGAAAATCTGACATGCTTTACTGGCTGTTTGTAAAAGTCTGATCTCTCTTTCCCAACCAATACACATATATAGATTTTCAGGTAACTAAAAAAAATTGTCTTGAGGCCTCACTATGTCAGTGATATCTAAAATTCTCCTCCCAAAAACTAGTCTGTCAGTCTGTGTGCACTGGCTAGATGGGGAACAGGTGAAAGGTTGATGAATGGATGAATGAGTGTCTCAGCTCCTTCACTCCTGAGCATCACAGTGGGATTATGAACCCTCCTGCCAGACACAGAAAAGCTGAACACCACATATCCCATCAGGAGGTTCTGTCTATGAAATAAATCCCCACAATCTCTCTTATTTTGTTCTCTCTCTCTTTCCTCACTCTCCCTTCCTGCACACACATCTCGCAAACAATCATCAACCATCTGCTCTTTTTCTGTACTGGCTGCTGAGGACAAGAAAGAGAGCAAACATGCCCCGGCCAAACCCAAATCAAAATCTAAGATAGGCACAGGAAAGAAGAGGTCTGTGTGTATGCGTGTGTGTGTGTGTGTGTGTGTGTGTGTGTGTGTGTGTGTGTGTGTGTGTGTGTGTGTGTGTGTGTGTGTGTGTGTGTGTGTGTGTGTGTGTGTGTGTGTGTGTGTGTGTGTGTGTGTGTGTGTGTGTGTGTGTCTGTCTGTCTTTCTATCTTTGAAGGAACCAATTACAGTTGAAAACCAGCATTGTGAGGACATTTTTGTATTGTGAGGACATTTTGGCCATTCATCACAACTTCAAAGGGCAATTTGAGGGTGAAGACTATTCTACAATTACTACAATTTTAAGGTAAGTATTGGGTTTAGGTTCAGTTTAGGGTAAGGTTTGGGTTTAGGAATGTATTTGTGATGGTTAGGGAATGCATTATGTCAATGAGTGTCCTCACAAGGATATATAAACTAACGTGTGTGTGTGTGTGAGTGTTTGGGGTGCGGGAATGTGGGGAGGCTATAAGTAAAAATATAATCATGTAGCAGCTGGGGGTAGAAAAAGGTGATCTACAGTGGCAGACAGGAGCAGACGGGGAATATGAGTAAGAGAGAAAAGCAAACAGTGCTGAAAGAGCAAATCTGCAGTAATGGTTTCAGCAGCTGAACTGATTAAAATGGAAAAGGTGATTAAAGGTATGCTATGCAGGATTTGTCGGTTAGTGTTTGTAAACACAGCATTCAAAGTTGGCCCCTCCTCCCCAGCTCAACCAGAACGAGCTAAGAGCATAGAAAGAGAGAGAGAGAGAGACAGAGAGAGAGAGAGAGAAAGAGAAAACTAGAGAATGAATGAAGAGAGTGAGTATTGTTGGCAAGGACAAAGCAGTAAAATCAGATAAATAAACATCATTTTTTGATTGTTTCATTACGTTACATTCTAAAAGCACATATAAACACACACACACACCTCTATACAATCCTGCAGGAAGGTTTTGCATTGCTGGATTTTGTGTGAATGCAGTGCTTCATCCTGTCCGTGGTGGCCTCTCTGCTCTGCGTGTGTGTAGGTCAGCCCAGACACAGACACACAGACCTGCAGCTCTTCAAACATCCATGACACAGAGAGAGTGATGTTACCTGGTCACTATGCTACATATCCAAACTTCACACCCTGTACGCTGTTATGGCTGGGAGCTACACACTCACTGCCAAATGTTGACACCCAAATGTGTCATGAACACAGCAAAATATGAAGAAAATGTGACAATACAGGCAGAGGGTAGGCTCTCTAAAGATATTCACACTGTCACACATATTTAGTAATGTAAACCAAAGTATTGGACAAATCAAAAATATTACAAGAGGATTATGTTTGAGTAAAATTAAGCGTTAGTATCATAAAAGTTGAGAAAAAAGTTATTTGCCCTGAAGGGAACATGAATGTCTACCAAATTTCAACCCAATCCATCCTACAGGTGTGGAAACAACCCTTTCAAAACCACAAATGTAAACCTCATGGTGGAGAAGTAGTGGGATAACAAAAGTCATTAAGGTAGATTGTTTGGGAACAAGGAATGTCTGTACCAAAATGTGTGCCATTGCCTCTAATGGATGTTGAGATATTTCACTGGATGACTGAACATTTTGAGCTTCTGGTTTGCTCTGGGCAACATGGATATCTGTACCAAATCTTGTGGCAATTTACCCAATAGTTGATGAGATATGTCGGCCTGGACCACAATAGTGGACCAACTAAAATCCCAACAGACTGACTGATATTAACATATTTAGAGAACATATTTAGATGAACAAAAAGATGAGATTATCAAGTATAACAGTAGCATTTGTCATCCCTTTATTCTATAGGGCTTGCAGGTCCTCTGATGAATATGAAATTGTAATGACTAATCCATGCTGTTTTTATTAGAGCAATTTAGCTTCAGAAAACACTCATGCTGCAGATACCCTGGAGAGTCAACCGCACAGCACGAGTGTGAAACACCTTCTAAAGGTGTAAATTGACCAATCCTTGTCTCTATCTGTCTAGAATCCCCAGAGAGCTTTTCTGATAAACTGATTTTTCTTCCTTGGTAGTCATGCAGAAAAGTTCGATATACTCAGCAGTTTCCAAAGTGGCTTGTATCCACCGCGGGGCGGATTGAAATTGAAAGGGAGCACACAATGGCCTGAAAGCAAAGGGTCAACTGGGGTGAAACCGGAGCTTTGTGACAGCTGTGACTGCAAGGGCACACATGTGGGCGCACATGGGCATAAACACATGGAGACAGAAAGTGTACGTGTGCGTGCATGTACGCGCACGTGTGTGTGCATGTGTGTCAGAGAAAAAAAGAGAGAGAAAATGAATCCCCTATCTAGCCCACTAATTCACACCATGAAATTCCATTTAGCAGGGGCTCCTGGGAGTGTTTCTTTCATTCTCCTGTAATTAACACTTTACCTGGTGATGAGCTACTGCGGCGGCCATGGTAATTTAGCCTGAATGTATGCACACAATAATACACGTTCCATTTTGATTGCAACAGCAAGAAAATGCAATTATGAAGTAACTGATGATTGTGCTTCCAATTTGAAACAATTTGATATAGTAAGATCTATTTCTTTATTTCTTTTTAATCAGATACATGTGCAAAACTACAAAGTCAATAGTTTCATGAGCACACTGCTTACAGCTCAGAGTCACTTCACCATATAACTTGCATTTTGCGTGCCACAGTGTTCTGTAAGAATCGACTCTGCAATTTATATCTCAATAAAAGAATTGCCTAACTGAGTAATTAAATAAATACAAATTTGTGGTCAGCAGGTGACAAATAGTATTTTAGGCATGTAACCATAGAGGAACCCAACAAAGCACAAGACTGATTCAACCTGTTGTTAATGTTCACCGAAGAAATTGCGATTTATCTTTAGTTGGTGGGTTGTTTTTAGCCTCGCTTATAAAACTGCTTTGTCCCACTAATTTATTTGTGGTAATATTTTCCAGTGCGATAGGGTGTAGCAAATACATCCAATTATTTTGTGCTTAGAAAAGGTCATTGCTTTATAAAATGAATGCACTGTTCTTTCAAATGTGAGCAAAAAATTGTTATAAACACAATTTATCCTCAAACAGTCCCTCGCTGTGCAGCTTCACAACCCTCTTTGTAACTAACTGCCTCTTCTTCTTATAACCAAAACCTAATTCTCTGAAGTCTTTTGAACAACAGTGAGGCCATTTTATTCTGAATGTGACATCAACAACATCATCTTCAAAGTTATGCTTAGTCATGGTCAGAGCAGAGTTTAACAGCTCTTTCTTTCTTTCTTGTTTTTCCATACCCAACACCCACTGTCCCTCTCTCCGTTTCTCTGTCTCCCATGACACATTGACCCTTTGAGTCCACATCCTGATTCAAATAAAGTCAGTAAGAAAATAATGGGTTGGGTTTAATATGACTCTGTTGTTTAATGCTGACATACATTGGAAAAAAATAAATCCACTGTTATTGTAGGAAAAAATGAGGATGTCATAATGATAAGATAGGATGCATTTTCCTAACTATAAATAAAATAAGCATAACTACGTGCATACTGTGTTGGTATATGATACTGGATACTTTAGAAAGATAAACTGCACTATTGTGGACATTTTGTTCACTGCTAAAACACTGGACAAAGACACAAAACTACAAGCACAGACACTGATTGATCTGAATTAAATTATTATTGATCAATAGGGAGACAGAACTCAAACAAAGCAAAACGTTATCATGTCTCACTATACCTAGCCAAACAAACCTTTTTTATAACCTTTAAAGAAAAAATAAATTATCAGTGATTCGTCAAACATATCAGCTTATATGACTACAGCCAATGGCAAATAGCCACAAGACATGAGCCAGGATGAGAAAGACAGCAATGGGCCACAGAGAATTAAAAGATAATATTCCTTTCTAACACACACAGTAACAAGGTAACAATAAATGATTTTACTTGCACAATCTTGTATTAAAATGATAAACCAGCCATGTGGTCTTTCATATCTTTTACAGCACCAGTCCTAGTAATCTTACAGGTTCAGCACCATGGACAGCAACAACAAGAGGCAAAAGCTGAAAGGCAAAACAGTGTTGAGCACATACCACAAAACCTCAGTATATCTTACTATAGGTGCTGCATGTAGCATATTGGTGCTGTAAAAAATGGAAAAAGTGAATACATTCATAAAAAGGCCCGTCTAATGGAGTCAGAGATCCCTTAAGCTTCTACTAGAAATGCTTCAACAAGAAACAATTTCATTCACAGTGTTTTTAACATATGTATACTTTTAATTTTGCCGTGTGCAGTTTTACTAATAAATATATAACACCAATGCTGCAGTAGCTTCAAAAAGGTTTTGTTATCAGATTCTGTCACATTAGTGTGACAGCAATGTTAAACATTAACTTCAGAGCCACAAAAGTCATTAGCAAATGCTAAAAACAAAGCAAAAGCCTTTTTCCTCTATAATAACACAATGTGCAACAATTCAACACTGTGATGCTTTTCGTCTACAGCATCCACAAGCGGAGGTTATACCACAGGGGTTGAGATGCACCACATTGTATGAACACTGAAGCCCCGCTCATAATGAAACTCAACTGAGAACCACTAAGGTCAAGACTAACACTCCAGCCCTGCCCTTTCCTCTCAAAGTAAGTGTGTGCATCTCTGTGTGTGTGTATGCCTTAAGGCCAGCCTTAAGGCATACACACAAATGCAATACAATTCACACAAAATCTTGCCGAAACACACACACACGTGCATGCAGTCCCCAGATGGTCCTTGTAAGGTTGGGCGATGGAGTATGTGATAACACTGCTGTCTGCTCCTCTGCCAAGACACGTCAGAGCAGCAGAGTCTGGATGCATGTTTCACTGGTTCAGTTAATGGCCTGCCATTCTGCCCTGCCTGATGCAGTTTCCATATATCCCCCCTCACTCGTCGGTCTCTGCGGTAGCTTAACAATGAACTTCCTCAATATGTGTATCTGTATGTTTGTGAGTGAGAGAGAGAGAATTTTTTTCTATGCATCAATCTATGTGTGTCATTTCTGTGAAATACAGAGACCGTAAAAAAAAAGTAAGTACAAAAACATGTGAGTCAATTTGTACAGACTGCCTCAACACAGCCTAAGCTATTACACAGGTTCTTTCACCTGTAACCGTAATTAGTGTGGAAAAACAAAGAACAGCGGAGAGGCTGGGAGGAAGGGAAACAGTTTCTTCTGCTCAGACAGGATGGGAAATAATCATGATGTGCAAAAGAGACTTTTCTGCTTAACATGTGCTGCCACAAGCAAAATGAAGGCTATAGGCAACGTGTTTTGTTCTGTTGAAGAGTTTATGGGGCTGTGTGTCTGCACGTAGATAACATGTGTCTGCTGTATTTTATAACCTTGCTCTTTGTTCACTGCTGTTTTAAATACTAAGCTTAATTTTCTTTTAACAATAAATTTAACTTTATTCCTTTATTCCATATGAGTGTGTATCCGCACCTGCCATATATTCTTACATATATGGGGTTGGCTACAACAAAATGAAAACGTGTAAAATGTAACCTACTGCAATTACCATGCAATAAATAATGTTGAAGCTTTTAGTTGTGACTGTGTCAAACAGTTTTACCACTAACACCTTATAACATTATAATAAATTACCAAAGTTCTAGCAACAATGAATTGAATCACTGTCACACTGGATCACATCGTATTTAACAGGTGTTAAATGTTTGTTTCATTTAACACTAATTTTATTTTTTCTCTGACGTCTTCTGCTCATTTCATACTGTACGTCTGTTGTTTTAGCCCTTTAACAGCTAAATATGTATTTCTGTTTCAACCAACAAAACTGGGCGTTTTTAGTGAGACTTCAGGACATTTGCAGTCATTTTAACTATTTAATTTTTTTTATTTTAACCCAAAACGTGAATTTTTAACTGACCCTAACCAAGTGGTTTTTATTCCTAAACCTAACCAGAACTTAACCACAGTATTGTCACGTCATAAAACATAAATATTAAACTGATATTGGCCAACATTGAATGTAGAGACTCAACATATGAAACAGAGACATTCAACAAATCTGTGGTTTGCAGGAATGTACAATGCCAATGTTTTAGTCTAGCGATTGGATTGTTTTTATACCATATGGATTTGACTAGAAATCAATGGGTAGATGGATGAATTTCTAAAAAACAGTAGTCATTTAAAGTACACATGATCTGTAAAACAACGGATTTAGTAATTCATTCAGGTAGCCTTTGCTCTACAGCAGCCACTGCTGTAGGAAGAGGTAATTACAGGATAACTGTACATTCAATTTGCCTTATTTCCCTAAGATGTTCTTGGGTCAGTCAGTTTAAAAACATCATATTGTTTATCTGTGGAATTCTTAAAAGGTAGTGTCATGGTGACACAAGCAGACCAAAGCCATAAAGTCAGCAAACTTTCTTGATAATATTAGTTACACTGCATCATTTCTAATATAAGTTCTTGCAACATTGTCTACCATAAGCTACTGCTCACACCAGACACCAGTAAAGCTGCAGTGATGAAAGACCTGAGTGAACAGAATAGAGCAAGAGTGTGCTTTATTTCTAATGAATTGTACTTTGCATTTTTAAGAACAAGTATAGTACTTCTTCTTTCAAACATTACATAGCGTCACTTAACGAATGGCTGCCAGTCACAGCTTAGCAGCAATAGAGCCATATGTTTATGAAAAAAATAATATAGTGTGTGAATGTGGAGGCAGTTGTATTTTGTATAATTGTGGGAGTGCTGAATATGTGAGGACAAAAATAGTACATAGAGGATAAAGGCTAAAACCAGATGGTTAGCATATGAGTGATCAAGCACAAGAAATGGTAATGAAGACATACAAAAACACTGCATGTGAGCTATAAACTGTGCAGCATGTAGATTTTTTTTGTAACTATCCAGGTTGTTGGTTCCTGATTCAGTCACCACCTAACTAAAAGAAAAAAAAGATGTGTATGTTGCAACCGTAAAACCACACACTCAATACATGACATTATAAACATACCAAATGGAGCTAATCAGACAACCACTTGAGAGAAAATGTCAAGCATTAGCTGACATGTATGAAAGTATTAATTAGGAACATGATAAATGTCACAATAATGAATGAAAGCTATGACATGAATGACACATAAATCACATGCAAATGTACAGATATACTGTTTCCTGCTGCACTTCTTACACTTGTCAGTTACCAAAAAAAAGTCATTCATTCATTCATTTTTTGTCCTCGGTAGATGTCTTTGGCACAGCCAGGGGGTGGAGGGCATGGGGGGACATTTCTCCATTCCCTGTTTAAGAGTGGCTGACATTGACACTAAAATGAGAATAACCAGTCCACCTTAAAGTTCAGTCACCTTAAATTAGCTAGGTTAGGTTAGGCTAATCCATTGTCACTAACTTGAGAGATAATCTTCTTCACTTTTCCAGCAGTTGGGGAAGCAATAAATGAGACTTTTCTTGGTCTTAAGAAGCTGCAGCATTTATTAACCGCCACACTGTAGCCTGTACTGTACATTTACTGCCAGACTGTCAATTTACTGCTAACCTTTTCTTCTGCTCATATTCACCATCACTTTTCTGACACTAGCTCAACTACACACACGCTATGCACACATTACGCACTGCCCTATTTCCTAACTGAGCTACACAACTCTTATGACAGATGTCCTTTGTAGAATGAGAAGAGGGAGGATGAATCAATGATTCCACAGTAACTAGTGTGTTAACTAGGTGTTATTGTGAAATCAAGCCCATTGATATTAATGATTATGTGAAATGTTGGCAGTGGCGGTGCAACGCTGCAGAATGAATATAGGGGGAACATTTCTATCAATCCCTTTTTCTCCCATTGATGGTCACTTGACTATTTGTGCACCACCTATTTACTACAGGTTTTCATGGTCTGTATAAGACAGGTCAGCTTCCATGGTAACAGTGTCCTGTTTATACCTATAAAGTGATATTTATGAGCAGATGCAAATGCACTTTAAACTCTTTGTTTTCAACAGCTTGATTGACAAAGCAGTAAATTATTATTGTATACATAAATAGAAAGTTATTGAGGTTGCCAAAGGCAGCCCCTCATCTCCCTGGTTTAACAGGGAACCCATACAGCGTTATTTCCCCCTTATAAACAATAGACTACAATATTAAATTCCACACAAATGGCAAATTGCCTGTCCACCTCTCATCATCAATGCAACTGGTTTTGCTGCACCTCGGGCCTCATTGCGTTTCTCAAAGTTAATTGATTTGGAAATGGTTTTCAGTTGACACTGAGCTGAGTAAACAAGCACAGAATAGGGCAGGGAGGCGGGGTTCTGGTTAGACAAGATTGCATGTTGTTTTAGATAAAACAAACAATGTTGCTTATTGTTGTTGTTGTTTTTGTTGTTTTCCCTTTTTCATTCTGCCTGTGGCCACCAACAAAGCTTTTGACTGCTGATTTACTGTAAGTACAGCAATCTTTTAATTGGTTCGGGGGGATGCCTGCCACTGCAGCTGATAGAGATAAACAGCAATTGTCTTTGTGGAGAAAAGAATCCATGGGTATTGTGTGGTTTCTCAAAACAAAAAAAACAAAAACTCAGGCCTGACAGAATTACAGCAAATAGAAAAAAAATGTGTTTATGTGTGGTGAAATGGTTGTTGCAGCTTTGAGCAAATTTCATTAAATTAGTTCATCCATTTACATTTCTGCCTATAAATGACTCATTATACAGAATATTTTCTTGCATGAAATTGCTCTTGGTTCCTTTTTGTCAAAATTGAATGATTTTAGCATGTTTAAAGAAATTTCCCTTCTTCCTCTGAGACATCTGTTTAGAAGAATCAACTTTTGATTTCTCTTTCTTTTCACTTTCAGTTTTTGTGTATTTCTCTGCAAGGACAAAAAATATACATATTTTCCCTAACTATTTCATCAGAGAGACAGTTAAAGGAAATTTAGAACCATGCATGAAAATGACATGAAAGCTAAAAGGTAATCCAATTTCCATTAAATGTGATATTTTTAAATTCCCCTGCAGACCTTTTGGGGAAAGCCATGATTAAAGACTGTGAGTACATGTAATTTTATTCCAATATTTCTTAAAATGAGACCTATTAATAAAATGTGGGTCTTAGAGATTAGTCTTTCCCCCCAATGCAGACTACCAGAGTCTGCAGAGATAGTTGTGGCAGGTACAAATGAATAATATTAGGTCAAAATATATGCTTACATCTGTTTGTTTAAATGTAATATAAAGATGGTAACTTATTCAAAAATGTCATTTTATGAATTTGGCTAAAATAATGAGCACATTAATGACAAAATTAATTAGGATTAGGATTGTTAAATGTAATGCTTTTAAAGAACATGATTTGTTTTATTTATTTTGGTAAGGGTAAAAGTAGAGTTTCCTTGCCAAATTACAACAGATAATCTGCACAAAGTACTGTCACATGTACACAATGAACACGTGTTCTAGCGTTTCCACCACAGGACTACAACAAAAGTATTTGTCTTCTATATTAGGAACATACTGTATATGATAAGCAACATGATGTACTATGCTCACTTTGGAAGACAGGAACACTGCATTTCTCTATAAAATCTTCACACAAATACAGAAGCCCTTCACAGCCAAATAGTTGTGTTTATATAAGGGACCAACACATAAGAGTTTGCCTTTGAAAGCTGCAGGGTTTGATATGAACTTTACCAACAGCATGAGGGCACATTAAAAAAAATGAGTTAAAACCATCTACTATTTTAAATAAAAAGTTTGGTGGTTAATGTTAATGTGGAAAAATCCAAAACATGAAGGCTTCCCTCTTTTAGAGACATGGATATAACCCACTTTTCCCTTCGACTTACCAATAGTCAGTCAATGTCAAATACCGACACTTTGTCAATGCGTTTTGCCGTCTGATACAGGCACAGAGTGTGTCTCATACAAATACCAAAGGGTACTTTGTGCATCAGTATCAGATGCTGAGGGGCGTGACTTGACACCCTGGGAATGAGAACGGGCTCGACATTCATGGTTGTAGGGCTGTCCCTGCTGTTGCAGTCCACCCAAAAAAGCAGTTTTCAGGATGACAGCTCCCACTCAATCATCATTATGTTGATTACATTTTAAGACAAAAGCAAATGATTGTTTTTGAACAGACATCCAAACTTGACTAAGAAGGCAAGCTTGATTTGTATTCAAGCATCTCTTCAAGGATACCAATCTGTTATTGAAGCGCAGATGCTTGGGCTCTTTATTTGCAGCTGAAACTGATTCTAACAACAATATCACTCTCACTATTATACAGACTTATATGTCACATTATATTCACAACAGAGAATCTTATTCTACTTGAGATGCAAGTCTTATGCTCCACCCGCATATGTCACACAGCTTATCATCATCCTGACCATCATGCACATCAAAAGTAGACCTTTTGGGATTACACATCACGATTATGCTTTACATTAAATAGTGAGGAGGACAACAAACAAAATGAGACACTAACAGAGAAGAATTACTAAAAGCATGCTCATAAGCACATATATACATGCACTACTACAGATCAGTACTGAGCCACCACTGTCGCATCTGTGATTTATATCCTGCTCTGAGAATAAAGCTTTCAGTTAAGGTTTCTGAAAGCTATACAGTGCTGCTGACCTTTCTTTATACCACACAAACTTGAATTTGTTTGGAAAAGCATTCACCCAGACTGTGCTATAGGTATAGGTAAAAAAAAAAAAGCAAGGTTATAAAGTGCTAAGAAATGCAATTTATAATGCATCTTTCTTTTGAACAGAAAAGCCTTCCAGAAAATCCTACTCCTGTCTGATCAGAATAAGGTCTTAAGGTAACAACATTTTGAGGAAAAAATAGTGGAGGCCCATAGTTCTTGGGCAATAGTAGTGTGATTGTATCTTTGATTTAAAAAAAAAATGCCATGGTCACTGTAGGGAAGAGAAGCTCTAGCTGGGTGCTAGTTCTGATTATATTACTGAGTTCACACAGGAGTGTCGGCCAGAACACCACTTAAGGCCGTTTCCAGAGTATGGAGGAATAAAGAACAGAGAGGCCGATCTGCAGTTTACTCTCTTTACTTCTTCTTTGCAGGTAATTATACAGAGCTTCCAGAACAGCTGGATCTTACAGTGGTGATTATGTGGTTTCTCTATAAAGAAAGAATAACAAATACAACTCAATAAAGGATAACCACATATCCATACATTCATCTTACACACATGAAGTAATGTAAATAATATTACCAACCTAATATCAACTAACAGTAATTAAACCAAAGGAGGTAATCAAATGATTACAATCTTACAATTCTCTTGCACATTTACACTAGAAGGAAACAGAAATATACTCCAAACACTCAATACACAGGTTTCTCACGCTCATTTACACTGTGTCAAGCTAACGCTAATGCTGACATACCACTTCCTGTGACAGCTGGATGCTCTTATTGTGAAATCATTGTCAGTGCGTCACTTCCGGTGGCTAATTAGCCTTAGCTTTAATTTCGGAATGGAAACGAAACCCCACATCAAACAATTTGTACCCCAGCGAAATCACAACACACTCTTAACAGCACTTCAACAGGTAACACATGTGTAAACATAGTTTGGACTCTATATGATATATTTTAACCTGAAGTGCAAGGTCTGATTAGCCAGACTGTTAGCTAGCATGCATGGAGCTGGCCATTGCGGACAATTAAACTCTGACCTCTTCTCCACATTAACTAACAAACTTATCTCCAGTTACATCAACATAACGAAATACAATACTAGTAATACAGCAGATAAACTACTCACTTTTCATTCACGCACAGATCACTGGTACTGAAGCCATTGCACTGCACACCTTTTAACCTAACTGAAACTAAAGTGCACACCCCTCCTCAGATACAACCCCACCACGTGGGCTGGCCCACCTCAACAATGTCACCACCCTGAATTAACATCAAACACAACACAAAGGCACACAACAGGAATGAACTCTAAATAACCCTGTAACTTTGGGGCCTTTTCTACAGTCACAGATCTAATAGACTTTGTGTTTTGCAAATATTGTAGCCTTGTTGGTTATGCAACCATATCACCTCCAAGACAAGTTTTATTGATGGTAATGTCAGTCTGTCAGCCTGTTCGTATTCCATTTTGGTCCAGACTGAAATATCTCAACAACTGCCATTGAATTTCATACAGACAACCATCATACCTAGTGCAATTAATTCTAATGACTTTAGTGACTTTTCATTTAGAGTGTAGTGTAAAATTTGGTGATAATTACTAACAATGAGCAATCTGTATCTGCTAAAAGGGTACTTGATTGTTGACTATTATTTGCTGAAGATGTTCAAATTTGAAGGCATTATGTTAGACGAAGGTGTATGTGATTCTGCATTTAGTGAGTGAATAAGTACCTTATAATTGAATAAGTATGAGAAACCACAATATATGTGATTATATATACCATACTTTTATATTATTATTATTAGTAGTACTATAGAAAAGAATGCAGTAATAACAGTAAATGGGTAATATTGAACTTAAAGACATCTGTGATAAACATTGCCCACACAGCTAATACCAGCTAAGGAAGATAGGTGGAAGCACTTAGTAAATGGAAAACTACTGAACTTGAAGCTGTGAATGATGTAATCCAGAATCCCCCTATAGCAAAACACCTGCCAGCATAGAAACGGAAGGAAGAGCCATAAAAGGTGTTTTAAGGCGTCTTTAGGATAGTCGCCAAGAACGTGAGTTCAAGTTGAGGTGAAAGAGGGTGCGAAGAACGTGAGTACGAGTTGGGGGGAGAAAGAAGCGGATTGGTTGAAACTCACTCCACCGAGGGAGGGGGTCGAAACTTTTCTGCAAGAGTCAGCAATATAGATCAGGATAAAAGAGGCTCCGAGTTTTAGCTCTTTGTGTCATGTATGCATAGATTCTGTCTGTGTATGCTGGCTCCGGGTTTTTCTGTCGACAATAAAACTCTAACTGCATTCAGACTGGACGACTCCTGGTGACTTTTTGATTGAGTATTTTTTGGAACTTCTGACATTCTCCGAAGACGAAGTACTCTTCATGATTTAGGCTCTACAAGAGCTACAATGAGGTTGAATTTTTGGTACAAAATGAATTGTCTCAATGTCAGCTGGACGAACTGCTATAAAATCGAGTAATAACTTTGATAGTCCCCCACATTTTTCTCTTGCATAATTATTAGGTTAAGACCATAGACTGTATATAAGAAATGGACATAACATGCGTGACGTCACCCATTGATTTGTGGACTGCTGCTCGGAAGCCAATAGTATCGGATCTGAGCAGCGCCATCTTGAAAATTTCAGGTGCATGCCGGGAAAAATAAAAACATGGATTCTACTTATATGGGCATCAGGAGGGGCATGAGGCGCCCTCCTGAACCTGTGAACCAATCAACCTGTCAATCACGACGTAGCCACGGCCTAATGCATACCCTGCTTTATCGTCAAATATAAAATCAGGTAGGCCAAAATTTCACAAATGAACATCATACTGCATTGAAGAAGGCTTTAAACTAGCGATTGAGACCATAAACACATTTTGAAAATGTTTACTGAGGTTAGAAAATCAAGTGAGAAGTTGGTGAATTCTCCATTGACTTGTATAGAGACGGAAGTCCTTTTGACACCAAAACGGTCGTCCCCTGGTGGCCTTTTGATAGAATGTTTTAAGTTTTAAGTTACTTCCGCGTTGGCATCATTTCAGAGGACCGGAACTCCCCGTCTGGTTAAGACTGAAAATATTCAATACTTTAGTTTATGACCAAAGCCTCTTTTGTATTTTATGTTTAACATAAATTATAATTATTTTTAATATAATTATTATAAATTGCTAGCATGCTACATGCTAAGATGGTAAACCTGCTTAACTTTATCTGCTAAATATCAGCATGTTAGCATTGTCACTGTGATCACATCCTGGCGTTCATTTTATTACAGTGTAACTGAGCCGCATGACTCGATTTCTAATGTGTGTTTTACTTGGATTTAGATTTTAAAGGGTTCACTACAGGAATATCTTTTCATCTGTTCGAAATAAATTCTCATTTTCCACTTCATAAAGCACTCCTTGATTGACTAGAAACTACCTGTAAGCAATTAATTAAAGGAGCTACTTCCTTATTTCTCATTATGCGTACTGTGTATTCAGTGTACTTGTCATTATGAACTAGTCATTAATTTTTGTAACAGTTATATAAAATCTCCATTGTGAACAAATCAGACTCAATCACTCTCAGGTCTAGAAAATGTAAAACCATGTATCTTGAGGGCTGATATGCCCATTACCTTGTAATTTTTGTGGATGCATCAGAATTAATTGATTGTTGGAAGATCTTTCTGCCTATCGTTTATGGCTGGTCCTCAGAACACAATAGAGTTAATTTCTTTTCATTCTGCCTTGCATGAATAGGTGTTAGATTGATGACTACTCTGTGCTCACATTATAATATTACACGAGAGACAAAACAAGCAACCTCAGGATTTACAGGAGAAAAAAAGTATCACCACATACTGACCTGAGTAAACTTTGCATAAACACCCCAAAGGGATGCATGTTTAAATGCTAAATCAGACCTTGAGTAGTTGGTAAACAGCATTTATATGCTGTTGATAAGTACATCAGTTTCAACACATACCGGGTCTGCAGTGCAGTAAATTCAAGCTCCCGCTTTGACTTGAAAACCAACATTTCCTGGCTTGTTGCCGTCCCCCTGGCCTCTCACTCACACATCATACTCTCTGTAGCCTTTGCACCGAGACAAATAGCTTCAGCAAATTACCTGAGAACACTCTGCAAGTGATTGCCTGTTTACGCTGTGTGTGCCCAAACTCCCGAGGCAGTTGTAATAAATGCATGGTGTGTTGAACCTCACTGCAATTTGCACCCAGAAAATATGTATCTCTGTGTCATCCATGAGGAAATAGTATTGGCTTTATTTGTTTTTCAATTACAGATAATGAGGGACAAAAATTGAGAATACTTTTTTTTCTTAGACTGTTATTGAACCTTCTTTCAAAGATGATTTAAGAATGTGCCATGAAAGCAAAATGCCACTTTAAGCTTTTTTTTTGAGTTTGTGTGTGTGTGTGTGTGTGTGTGTGTGTGTGTGTGTGTGTGTGTGTGTGTGTGTGTGTGTGTGTGTGTGTTTGTGTGTGTGTGTGTGTGTGTGTGTGTGTGGTCTGTCATAGGCTACTTTTGTGGACAAATTTCAGACTTAGCTCTAGTTAATTAGGGATTACTTATCCAATTGGGGACAAAAGCCGTGTCCCCAGTTCCAAGGTTAAGTATTTACTGAGACTGATAATTACAATCATCACACTGGGAAGACCAAAAGCAATAAATTAGATTAATAAGATATCGGATTGATTTTTTATTTTTTTATTTTTAACAACCACATGCTACATGTTAAATGTCAAATAATTCTGGCTTGAGGCGGTGTATTTGAATTCCTACCCTCTGTCCCCTCACTTGAATAAGTTCATACCCCAACAAATGTAATTTACCTTGACAAGCTATTTAATCAAATCTGCAGGATAATAAACTGAGTAATTGTCTAGCGGCACATAAGTCCGCTCTGTATCACTTCTTCTCACCCTCTCTCCATCCCTTTGATAGCACCAGCAAATCATGTGACAATAGTTAAGTGTTTTTCCCACATAGTCATGGTCTTGGATTGTTACATTTTAGGCTTGTGTATTTTCTCGCCGATTTTTTCCCAACAGTACTCAGACTATAACGATTTATATGACTCAGACATGATTCCACCTCCTGCTAAAAAGAGAGTAGTTAAAACCTCAAAGACACAGGCTTCTGCTATAATGTATACCATATATTTTAATATATGTATGCATTAAGGCTCATACTGTAGTGTGGTAAGAGATATATTACTTATTCTGGGGCCAGTATCAGGTGTGCTTTAAAAGTAAGTCATGAAATTTTAAAATCAGTTCTAAAATGTATAGGAAGCCACTGTAATGAAACTTGAACAGGTGGGATGTGGTCTTTTTTATTTCCTGTTAAAAGCCTGGCAGCTGAATTTTGAATCTGTTGGAGGCATGAAAGTTTCTCCTGCAGGACCAAAGAGATTTGCAGTGGTCAAGCCTGCAAAAGATAAAAGCATGTATGACTTTTTCTTTATCACTAAAAGGCAGGCTTTTGAAGGATTTTTATTTTGAAGACAGTTCTCAGCTCCAGCAAAAAGGCTTTAACAACTTTATAAACCTGATCTGTAAAGTTAAGGCTCAAGTCAAACATGAAAGGTGTGGGCCAAATTATGATAGAATAGCATTGTCAACTAGTTTGTGGTGTCCAACCATGTCAGAAAGCATTAGTGTTTTTAGCTGTTTAGCCATAAAGTGCAGGTGAGGAGACACAATGGTCATTTACATATAGGGAAAACATGTTGTGTACTTGGTTGTAGCCTACACATGAAAAGGGCCAGAAATAGTGAGTAAGAAATGAAAAAATGAGATTCAGAGAGAGAAGTCTAAACCCTGTTTACTTTTTCATCTCTGTATGTCTGTGTGATGTAGGTGTGGATGTGGCAATGTGGTTTTGAAAAGTTGCAAAAATTGTTTGTCGTCCCAATTCCGAAGTGTGTGCAGGGGAGGTGGTGGCCAAAGCAGATCTACCATCCAACACACATTTGACACGCTTTGTTTTGTTGTTGTTAAACTGCAGAGAGTTTTGACACATCCACTCTTTCATTTCAGCTAGACAATTTTGTAAATGGTCTGTTTATTTGGCTTATTGAGAATGATGTTAATTAATAATCGGGTGTCATCTGCGTAACAGGGATAAGAAACGTTATGTTTGTGGCCAGCAAGTCATAGGTGAGTCTACTGACTATAACTGCAATAGCTAAAGCTGTTCTGCCTGACTCAATGTGGATGTATTATGGGTATTATTATACCATTGTCAACAGTATGATTTGTCTATTTACTTATACACATTTTTTTTCTCTTTTAAATGTAATGAAATACAGGACATTGTGTACCTGTGTTTCTATGTAACATCTATTTTAACAGGAAGAGTTTCACAAGATTGGATCAGAAGTTTTTAAATTCTCAAATTTATTATTACTATCTCTAAGGAAATTTGGTTTGTAGGCAGGTATAACACAGGTCACATAAAAAGATGTCAATGAGCAGCAATAATCAATATTCTAGGCCGTAAAAAGCTATAAGGACTGATTACATATAAAACCTACCTCTTTAGATATGCCTCACTGTTGCTGCATTTAAGCATAATTTACTGGCACATTCGTTTATAACAACAGGCAAACAACTGCATCATAGATGTCCAGTTTTACTGCTTGGTTAATCCACACCTCCCAGCCATCTGCATTTCAAAGATGATTAATTGCTTTGCAAAGTTTTGTTTTATGCAATGTGTGGAATAACTTGATTACTATTTTAAAAATCTAACATAAAAGTATGCATATACAGTATTTCTTAAATTAATTTATACATAAAAAAGCAATACAACTATAAGTCCACAGTGACACTAAACTATTATTTGCTAGACATCATCACAAGGGCACAGTAACATCACTCTGTGATCTGATACTGGCTCCTCAGAATAACATCACTTTTTCTTCCTCTACTCTCCACTACAATAGCCCCCCTTACAGCAGCTCCTAAAGCTCAATATTTCATTTCTCCATGGCAACAGTAGATGAATGGGCATGCCTGTTGGTGATCTTTGTCTCCTGCAGTGACGACTTCACTGATAATGCAACAGGGATTCAAATTTTGCCTTCAAGCATGTGAAGTTATCGTAAAGAGAGAGGGTTTTATTCATGATGTCAACCATGACAAACCACATCAGTTGTGTTTGTGAGTGTGTCTCTTTGTAATATCCAAAAAGATTTCCCCACTCTTGTAATTGAAATGAGAGATTGTTTCGAATTTCCGTTCACGTATTGAGAGAGGTAGTATTTGAATCAGCATATTTTTAATGCTGATATAATTCAGTCAAAGAAAGTGTGTTAATCTCAACTCAAGTAAACTCTGTGGTGCATCAACATTAAGCATTCCAGTGGCATTTACTGTCCTGTATATTTGTGTGAGTAAATATGCTCTGCTGTTGAGTTGCACACTAACTTGAAGGCACTGGGTGGGTGGCCTCCAGCGCTCATTATCAATTCATGAACACACACACACACACACACACACACACACACACACACACACACACGCACACGCACACACGCACACGCACAGAGACAAACATACAAAAATAAAGTTTGCTTTCCAGACATACTGTATGCACACAGATTTTATTTTATTTTTTTAAAGTAGCTATCTTGGAAAGCAAACATATGGTGCATGGAAACCAACATTCCATTAATGTACACACTTACACACGAGAGCAGAATGTTTTTTTCAAAGTAATGTACACAGACTGACAGACAGACTCTCCCATGCACTCTTCAGACACTCAAATTGATTCCTCTTTGACATTTACGCGAATGTTATTTTACATTGCTGCAGTTGCTGATCAATAGTATGGGTCGTACTTGGCTGTAGCTCTCTCAGCCCAATCAATATCATGAATGGTCAACATACAGTAAGAACCATAAAAAAGGATTAAAGACATGGAGGGTAGATACATATATATGCAGGGTACACCTTAAGTTCATCGACATTAAAGACAATAGTAAGACACAATGCAACCACAGGGAGTCATACTGGGTGACATTTTAATCAGTGTAGCCCACATCATGGCTGTCTTCCTCCTCCACAGGTCCCTTCCCACTGGATAAAATGGATTAAATAGATATTTCACTTTGGCAAATCATTTTAAATCACATTATGACTGTGGGCAGCACAGCCTAAAAATGAGCTGGGTGGATGAGTGGGTAAAGTAAGTTTATCTATGAAAATACATTCTGCCTTTCATTATGCTTTATCTTGTTCATGTGTAACAATGGAAGGGACTTCAATAAGCAATTCCAGTTTTTGATATACTGTCTTAATCCTTGCATAACTGTCCCACAGAAGCAGATCAAGTGGCCTCCAGCTAACAGCCGGACCTTGTGGTCACAGTTTGACGCTGACGTGAGCTGCAAAGTTTTCTCGCTGCTGGGCATTACTGGGGAGGCAAAGAGGAAGGCCATACGAGCTACAACTGAAGCTGCAGAAAAAGCTACCAGGTGGCTTTGGATCAAGAAGGCTGATCCCTGGTCAAATGCTGCTGGAACACAAGCCAGGACCTGATCAACCCCGGCTCGGTCACCTGGGCGAGGGTGTCTGATGTTGAAAGACCCAAAACACCCTATGACCCCAGGTTACATCACTGAAGATGTGTCCCAGCGCATCCGCAGGATGTATCTTTCATCTTTAAATCTGGCCTAGCCAGTGACACCCAGGAACAGACTGGGTGGAAACCCAGGGAAGGGCTAGCACCCTGAACTGTATCTACTGTGAGGGAGAAACCAAAAAAAAGCTAAAAAGAAGCCTTCTGAGATATAACCCGAGGGGGGATGGGTGAGAACACCAACCGGACGGATTCAATGATATCGACCCATGCAAATGGAAACTCGACAACGAATGCAATCTGCATCTGCAGAAAAGTATGCAAGAACCCGCGCAGCCTAAAAATACACCAGGCCAGGATGAAGTGGACAGTGGGAGAATATACTGCAGTGCACAGGATCTGATCCTGATGAGATGCAGGAGGAGCCCGGCCAGGACATTAAATGATCTGAGTTAATTTTTTACATTTCCAGTAGACTCATAATAAAACTATACTGTAAAGGAGGTTGTAATTATGCACTTAAACTACAATACACTGTTTAATTGGGTTCGCACACAATTCAACATCACTTCAGCATGTGGAGACATCCAAACCTTGACAGATTTGTTGTACACTGTTGAGGTCAGCAGCTTAACAAACAGTCAATTCAAGATGTACTTGTCTCCATTGGTTTAAAGTTTACAAACCATAAATAAAAATGCTGCAGTCTTGCAACAAATTGTATAGAGCAACATGTTTAGTTGTATTCATTAGGAACTTTTTACTATGGTCTTAACACCATGTTGGGAAATTTGGCATGTCTCCCTGTGTTAGAGTTTACAATCAGGTTCAGATTTTAAAGCCCCAGGCTATCTTCAGGTGAACCATATCCCACACACATTTCTCTAGCTCTACTGATTGGTGCCAGTAATGGCCAGCAGCATAGTGACGGAACATATAAAGAATGCAATGCGAGTTTCTTTTTTATTGTTTCACCTTGTAGCTACAGTACAGAACTTTTCTGTACCTATCTGTCTCCAACTCAAATCTGTAAACAGCTGTCATAGCTACATTTCAGCTTCCCTGTGAAACAGCAAAACACCTTCAGCAGGGATCCTTGGAGGAGTGATGGCAGTGACCAAGAGCCCTCAGGCTTGGAACAGTATTACTGTTACAGTGCTGCCACATACTCAATCTGGCTTCTCCCTGAACAACTCCCCTGCTCCTCAGGCCAGTCATTTGGTGAGTTGGGGTTGTGTCGATATTGACCTCCCACAGGTACACGACTCTACTTTCATCATTCCCTTTCTCTGCCCTGCAGAAGTAAAAAAATAGGCACATTTCCTTCAGTGCCTGGATTCATAACCTCTCTGCTGTCAGTCAGATCTTATAGTGTGCATGTTTGTGACTTTCTCCATGAGGTGCATGCAAGTGAGGAGATTACCATAAAAGTAAGTCATGACTTCTTTCAAGGTGTCAGAAGTAAGTCTTATAAAATTACAAATATGCTAATTTTTCATAGATTCCACATGGTTTGACATTTCATATAATATGTATAAAGTGTATGTTAAGCATTATGCATACCATTTTAACATGGCCTTTGTGCATCATAGGCACATTCTGAAAACACGCAGCTTGTTATGCCTCAATGGATGTTTAATTGATAAAGGAGAGGTTAAATTATCCAATTCTTTTTCTCGCAGACTAGGACCAGTTCTTGATATGAAACTGGTGCAAGACTGTCATAAAGACTAATAATCCGAGGAGCACAAAATGTCACATGCATGCATTTCTGAAAAATACTGTACGTTCCTGGTCTGTGCACATGAGGATCCCTGACTCTATGCAGCCTTGTATTTCAAAGGATGTACCTAGGCGTTTTGTCAAGAGATGTCACTGTTATTTTACTCAATGTTTGTTTGACTATGAGCAACGATTGTTCAAATATTTGCTTTGTGTACTTCCCAGTAAAGCACAAGATTGTTTATTTTAGCGTTTAATTAATAATTCCCCTTTAGGAAATGCAATTTAAATATATAAACTTGCTGAAAGTTCTAACTGCAATAAACAGAAATTATCTTTATCTGGATATGTGCTACCCTGAAGAGCTATTTATGTAAACTTATCTGCATATCTTCCCACTAAATCTAATAATGTGGGGAGCAAACACAGCAAATTTACACAACTGTGCATATTTTGTAAAATGTAAATGTATGGATACTCTCAGCAAACGGCAACTATCTGCTGATGTATTTAAAACAAAGATGCCTTTTTTTCCACTTCTTTGTGTTATTCTCACAAAGAAGTGAACATGTAGTTTGTTGCATCATTCCTCTTGTTACTCTATTACACCAGGATTACAATACATCACCACAGCAATAATTACTTTTGTTTTACATACTGTTAAAGTAATGCAAGGCAAGGCAAAAAATTAAAACATGCATTAAATCATACAAAGTAACAAAATACATTATAGCTAACAGCTCATTAGCATTTAATGGTCATTATAATTTTCAATTAGGGATTACAATTTTTATTGTATTGTATGTTTTTTTAACACTGCCCCTGACAGCCATTTTTCTGAATTATAAAACTAAAAACTAAAATGACTCACCTTTTCAAGTCAGTGAGTGCTGACAGATGTTTAACACCTGGTGATATCTCAACTTAATTCATACTTATGGATGAGATGATGAGATGTTCACTTACTATTGCCCGTTCCTTTCATATATAATTGCTCACAGACAGCTCAGTGTCTCAGTTATGATCTTATCACTACTGACTACGGGGGAAAAAAATAAATACAAAGATAATTAATGCCCAAAATGATGTGCCCTTGAAATCAGGTTCACAGCAGCTTTTTGATAAGAGCTGAGCAGAATAAGTGAGAAAGGCTCTCTGGCGTTTCAGTGAAGAGATCCATGGCACCAAAAAGATATTTTTGAGGCGATATGGTGTTTAAAGAAAAGCACCAAAGGGAGTGGGGGAGCCAAAAAGTTCTCAAAGATACTGAGTCTCATTAAGAAGTGAAATTTCCACTTTTGAGTTAGTATACCAAGATGTCAGATAGTGAGATTTTAATATGCATGAAGATGACAGAATATCATTTCAGAAAGTAATTTGCAAAGATAAAAGGAGATTTGCATGAAAAAAAATATGTCCCTTTATTTTTTCCACCATCTTCCCACTATCTACCAAATCTTTCCTCTTAATTCAGGCCAGCCCATGACACATGAAGCATTTGGAGCCAATATTGTAATGGGAAAAAGTAAATATTTAGATAATTCCTTTAATTTTTACATAAATAAAAATTAACCATCAATCTAAAACACTTGCCCAAAATAAATCACATCTGAAAGCTGAACTAAAAGCAAAATTTGCACACTTGTGGGGGTGAGAGAACCAACATGGTCCCATGGTTTACAGAATTAATGGACCTCCCCCACTGTGCATTTGATCTTCTCTAATTTCAGAAAACCCATCATCTTAATCGTAGTTTTGCTTTGGAGCACCAGAGACACTATCACTTGAGTAAAATAATCCTCTGAGCCAGGAGAAGGCTCAGCTGTCCCCTATTTGAATAAAAATGAGTTATGGCTAATAGGCAAGAAAACAAGCATGCTTAGTATAGCAGCTTGCTTTCTTGATATCAGACAGAACTGTCAACTCGACTGGAGTGGGTGGATTCGATGGTCTGGACCCAGGCAAGCAGTTTGCATCTGGCACATTGATTTGCATGAATTATCTTTCAATCTTTTCTCTCATTCATTTCAAGTTTTCTTTTCTCTATAAGTCTTGCAATGACAAACATATTTTCTTGGGCTTGAGCTAGTGCCGCACATACCGAAATCAGCTGCACATACAGTTGCATGTGACCAGATGCAACAGTACCTGCATGTTTTAATGTATGTTGAAGCTGTCTGCAAGATGTCACTCGCAAAACAAACTAGTTTCATTTATGAAATAGTTCCACATTTTGGGAAATATATTTGTTTGCTTTCCTGTCTAGAGTTAGATGAGAAGATTAACACGACTCCCATGTTGGCAAGGTACTTGAAGCATGTCAGTCAGCTTACTTAAACACAAAGACTGGAAACTGGGAAGAACAGCTAATCTCTGTCCAAAAGTAACAAAATCCACATACCAACACCCCTAAAACTCACTAATTAACACAATATCTTGTTTGTTTAAGCAGTAAAAAAAACTGAAGTGTAAAAACAGGTTGTGATTTTATGGAGGAGTTATGTGCTGGGCTATTACTCAGAATGGCTTACTGTAAAGGCATGAGGGTGGTATTAAACTTGTCATCTAACTTTTGGTAAGAAAGCAAATATCATATATCCCAAAACATCAAACTGTTCAAAATGTCAATAAATAACTTATGAGGCTGTCTGAAATTTCTTAAGAGTCCATCTTTAAATGTCTGCAGACAATTACAGTTAATAGATTGTTAAAGGGGACATATTATTCTTTTTGTGATTTTCTGTTATTTATATACTGTAATAACGTCGCTATCTTTCACAGCTTGGGGTAAACATATGTAGAAATGCTCTTGCAAGTCAAAAGCCAGGGCTTCAATCTGCTCTGAACTTTTCATTTGCAACGTTTTTTTACACGTTGCCAACGAGCTGCCCGTAAACAGCTGTCTGTTCTGGAGTCTCTGTTACTCAGGTTGTTGCTATGGTTTTTCTACATGTTGTTTGCATTGTACACCTGGATCGGCCCAATCCTGTACATAAATATTTGAGAAGCTGAAATTTCAAGTAAAGAATGAGAAAAAGTAGTGAAATCCTACTATTATAGTTTGTTTCGAGGTTTGTTGATGACACATCAGTATGAGTTAAATAAGGATTTTGTTGAACTGTGAATCATGCAAAGATATTCCAGAGATTAAGTATCTTAATCAAGAACACTTAAGCAAAGTTGATGATGGATGATGGCTCCTCTGATTAGGGGGTTCATCTGCTACTCAAAACATTTTCAGGCCTTACCATATTATATAGTAACCCACTATAAACTAGGGAGAGAAGTGTCTGATCTCATCTGGCCTCTAAGACTGTCTAAGGGAGGCTAGTAGCATGCCAAAAAAGATTATACACTAAAGAAAAAAAGACTGGAGAAAGCCCAACTCTCCTCAGATTCAACTTCCTATATTATCAAACCAATTCCACCTCTTTACTCTGAGTGACCTGCAGAAAGATTCACCATTGGTGTCTTCTCCCTTGTGCCATTGTTCTCAGGTGTGACTCCATTATTACACTGCATTTTCTCACCTTAGTTTTACCTTGTCAGCCACCTTTCCTGAAGTTTAATCCTCTCTGTACATCTTCTTATCCAACTTCGGTCCTTTCCTTCACTACTTTCCCTCCTCATCCTCAACCCTTTTTTTCTTTGTTTTTTACCTTGCATGGTTTCTTTCCTTTTTTAAGCACTAAATTAAAATTGTGGAAACAGCAATAGTGGAGAAAAGTTTCCGATAATAGCATGTAAGTTTCTGTATCCTCTTTAAACCACTTCTTTCTTCCTTTATTCCCTACATTCATATCTCATTTTACTCTTTTCACCTCTCGCTCTGAGCCATTCCTAGCTTTGACCCTTTTTTTGCCTGCAAATCTCCCTGAGGCTTCCACCTTTTCTGTTTCTTCATCTCTCCGCTCTCTTCACAGCCCCCTCTTTTCATACATCTTCAGAGCTTCAGCATGTTAGCAGTGGGAGCTGCTCTGATTTCATCTCCCAAATAAATGCGTGTGAGGAGATAAGATGAGGGAAAGGCAGACCGATTGTGCAGGTGGAGAGGGGCCTCTCGTTTCCTCAGAGATAAGCAGAAACACAGTGTGTGCGTGTGTGTGTTTGTATGTGTGTGTGAGAAAGAAAATGTGTGAGTATAAGGAAAAGATGCAGAGAGAGGAAGCTCCTGAGGGCACTACAACATCATCACCTTATCAGCCACCAACACTTTGGCTTCAGTGGAGACCACCCCTCACTGCTTCTCCTTGCTCTGCTGTGATAGGCCACTCTCGCTTTTAGGCTCTGCAGCTCTCAAACAGCCAGAGGTAGTCATGTGTGGAATCATATCACCATCAACCTGTGAATGCTCTGATATGAAATCGACTCATGTTGCATTCAGACTGGAAGAAATGTGTTTCTTTAACACAAAAAGCTCTTTTATTTTCTCTAAAGAAGCTGCTACAAACCGAGCTGCTCCACACAGGTCAGCAGCTTTGGTGAATTTTGAATGAATGAATAATTTCATTTTTCTTCAAAAGAATCGGGCTTGTTCTCATAAAGAGAGCTAAATGTGAATAATGGATCTCTACGCTTCATCTATTAAACAAATACTATTACACGCACGCACGCACGCACGCACGCACTTCCTACTCCTTCACGTTTCTTGCATGCTTTGCTGTAACAGTTTGGCAATTAGGACCAGCAGCTGCGATTTCTGACACAACTAGTCAGCATGTCACAGCTGAACAGATCCCTCACACTTCCTATCACCCTTTCACTTTACAGTCTGCTGCCGGCACTCCCTTTCTTCCTCCGCTGCCTCTAACCATGACAAATTGGGATCAGAAGATGAATGCTTAATTTTTTGTTTTCCTCCACGTTTCTCGTCTCCACCTATTACATTGTAGAAGTTTTGCCGCTACAATCGAGTGATTACTACAGTTGACGAGGGGATGCAACGAGAGCCAAGACGAAAACAGGTGAGACAATGAGTTTGTGAACAAGACCTCACACATTTGCAAGGTTTGTTACCTGTTACTTGTGTTTATAACAGAGGGGAAAGGTTTTAAATCCCTCTGTTAGTGGGAAATCTGTTCATATTTTTATGCCTCAGCCCTGGATAAACACCATATTAAGCAAAATGAGTAAATACAGCAACAGATGCTGTCGATTCATTGGGGATTTAGCACAACAAAATAATTGGCTGTTGATATAAATTGCCTTTCAGGTTTTCTTGCCTTATCTCTTTTATAAGTCACAGTAAAATAAAATAATAAGCCATTAATAAGAACTTTTAGGCAGCTGGTATTTACCCTTCTGGTTTGTCTTTATGCCAGAATCACACGACACAATATCAGCCCAAAAATGGTCTGACCTGACAGAAGTGGGGAACTTGGAGTAAAATGAATATCAGATGTAGCTTTTATTCTTTTTATCCCACGTAGTGTGTCATAACAGCACAGAATCTGGGACACCTCATGACATCCAGACAAAACACCCAGTATGTAGTCTGCCATGTAACTGATTGTAAAGTAACCAAAACTAACATGACTGTCTAATCAGACATCTAATTTTAGTTATAGCCATATGTTTGATAAATTAATTCCTACATACACGTACCCTATCAAAGTACAACACCAAATCTAGTATTCTAGGTAAGCAACCAGTTGGAGGTTGCTGTGTTGGTTTTTTTGACAAGTTGGCATTATTCTATCTGCAATTCAGAACCATGTAATTAACCATATGTGTAATCAAGTGTTGCTGGGGGTGGCTGCAGATGAAAACAAACTAGAACAGAAAAAAATAAATTCTGTATCAGACAAACCAAAGCTAAATGGAAATAAAGTTTGGGAGCATGCCAGGTTGAGTGTGTGTGGCAAATGTGGCTGATGTGCTGGACTTCAGAGTCAAGGCAGGTTAGCACTAAACACTGCAGCGAATCTAACTGTGAATGTTAAGTATAAGCAACAGTTTGTCAGAGAAGAAATGCCACAGCACTTCAACAACCAAAGTATGTTCCCTAGTGTTGTTAACAAGTAGCAAAGAACACTGGAGGGGCTAACCTTGAGGTTAGCTTTAACTTAGCCCTGGATGTATAAAGCAGTGTGCCCTGCACTTCCTGACCACAGTCTAGAGGTTGGAGCAGGTGGTTTTAGATTCAGCAGTCTGTTGGTGCACAAGTTTTAGATGTTATCACTCAATTAAATGGATGTTATCAGTGGTAATCACCCTTATAGATATGGTTTAGACGGGCCCTGCTAAACCTGCTAGTAGGTGCATATCATCTCAATTATTTTCTAAGAGAGCGCCCCGCTACAGAGCGGTGCACACTTGAACTCTGTCAAAAGTTTGGAAACACTTTCTTATTCAATGGTATGGAAAAGTGTGTTCACACTTTTGACAGGTATACTTCAGCTAAATTATGCTTACAGGGCAGGTACCATAATCAAGTAACATTAAACAGCCACGGTAGTTGCCACTTGGTCATAATCCACAATTTTTTGGTACAAAAAAACTAATAAAATCTCCACTGTAAGGACAGACAATCATGTGCACAGGTGTATTAAATAAAATATTTTTTCACTATTCATTATCACAGCAAATGTGATGATTAATCCTGATATTGATTTCACTGTTGCTTTGAAAAAGTTAAGGAAAGCGTTCCTGACTCTATGATCACCTAAAGACAATCTCAACCAGCAAAAAATACTGCACTATCTGATCCCAGTATTATCTCCCAGGGAGGGGCAATTTGATATTAAGAAACCTATGAACATTTACTTTAACTTCTGATTTTTCACAACCTGGCCAACCTGTCCAAAAGCTGCTCATGCTATTTCAATATAACTCTAACAGAACATATATGACTCATTTATTTACTGTTACTGAAGCCACGTGTAAACCCAATGTAATGAATCTCTTATTAGAAAGTGCAAATGTAAAAATAATTCAAGGTGAACAGCATTACTTTTAAAATGTGCAAGATCTTTTCCATAAATTAAATTGTTCAGTCGCGCTCCAAGAGATGACCTTTTCAGCAACTTAGTCTCCAACAAGTAAGAAGACAAATTAAGTGATTAATGTTAATGGTGTGAAGTCATAATAGCGGCTCTAAAAGAAAGGAGAAGCAGCACTTTGAGAGAGAAAGCTCCTGTAAAAAACATGTCAACAGTCAGCCGCTGTCTACAGCAAGTCAGGCTCTCGCTGCAATTGTTCCTGATATCTCTCTTTTGGTTGTTAGCAATATTTCTGAGATGTGTTCTCTCCAGCATGTGCAGTGAAGCAGTGACCTTTAAGTGACTTTTCTTTCTGCAAACTGACACTCCGTCTTGTCTGTCCCCATGGACGTAGAAGAGCTCTCTACCACATCACAACCAGGTCATTTGAAAATATGTTATCCCTTTGCTCAAACACGGGAGGAATAATAAGACGCATTTATATCCTCGTCAGTAAAATGGGATAATTATACTGTATTTTGTGATGATGACCATTATAACAAAATTCTGCAGCTTCTGTTATGTTCTCTCAAATTGTACTTCCATTAGTGCATCATTACCTCTGTGTGTTAAAGAAATTACTGAATTGTTTGTAATAATGCATCATTAAAACTAACTGCAGTATAATGAGAATGCTTTCAAATATTACAATCTATCTATAAATGACAGGAACGTCTGTCTGTCTGTTTGTCTGTTTGTCTGTTTGTCTGTTATTCATGTCTCATGTTAGATTACACACCAAACTTAGATTCATTTATTTAAAAAAATCTAAATGGTTCAAGTTTCTGTGAATTCTGTAACTCTACATGTCATATTCATGGGACAGATTGATGACTCACTTAGCAGGTTTCAGGTCCCTGTGCACGATCCCGAAGCTGTGGAGGTATTCCAGAGCCATGGTGGTCTCCGCAACGTACATCCTGGCCATCTTCAAGGGAAAGCACCCCCGGTCCTCCAGCAAGGAGGCACAATCCCCACCTAGAAGGACAGGAGGAGACATCTTCTCAGTGTGTGTTTGGTGGGTAGCATGGATGGACTCCATAGATAATAGAGAAAAGTCAGTTCAAAGCTCATTTAGCTGTTCTATCCCTGTCTAAACAAACAACCTTCTTACCTGCTACATACTCCATCACAACACAGAGGTCTTTCTTGGTCTCAAATGCACAAAGCATTGAGACAATGTATGGGTTGTCTGTATAGGTGAGGATGGCTCTCTCCACCAACACCTGCTGGATGTCTCCCTCCGTGGTCAGGTTCTGCCAGTTGATAATCTTCATGGCAAAAGCCTGTCTGGTTTACTTGTGGCGCACAAGGTTCTCAGAGCTGCACAAGAAGGAAAAGGGAACATGAGCAGCTTCTACTACTGAACATCAACACTGATTTAACAAAAAACAAAAAAATTCTTTAGTATGATTTCCTTGTTCCAGTTTCTCTGTGTTTGGACTGAACTCTCTGTGGTGTCCAAATAGGCTGTTAGAATGTAAAGAAGTCTTACTCACCCAAAGCTGGCACCACTGAACCGCTTAATGGTGTCAATGTCGCCCTCCTCTGGTTTTCTAGGTGGAGGGCGACACACTGAGCGGGTCTAAATCAAACACACAAAAGAGACAAAATCTCTGTTAAAATGAATCAATTAAATACAATAAAGTATGCACTATAAACAAAGGGATGTGTGCGTTTCTTAAAATCAGTTTGGAAAAAAGAAACAAATTGGAAATTGAAACACCTACATCATGGAGGAGTTTCTCCAGTTTGTATTGGAGCTCCACAAAGAACTGAGGACAAACCAGTTCTCTCTGGACAGTGTTCTCACACTCCATAGAGAGCTCCACCAGCTGCTTCTGGATAATCTTCAGAGCATATGAAGCCTGGAGCAGACCGCTATCACTAAACTCTGCTACTGTGTTCATTTTCACTGAGACTGAACAAGGATGGAAGAAAGAATTTAAAATCAGCATTGTTATTTCTGTTTTAAGCAACAGTTAAAAATGAAAGACTGTAAAAGTTACATGAGACAAATTGAATGGAATGAGAGCAAATTTGAAGGATTAAGCATGAAACAAAGAGTTTTCAGTATATTATATAAGTGAGACAATGAAAGCATAAATGTAGCTGTTACTAAATCTGAAAATGATGATCAATAAAATACATGTTGGATTTAGTTAGTACAGGGTACAGTACTGGTCCTTAAAACGTCTGAAAATGTCTTTTATTTAGTTTTTGATATTCAAGGTCTAAAAATGTCTTAAAATGTTTGGAATTGTAGGAGTTACAGTATTAAATTTGATTTAGCAAAATTTAGCACAAAAAAACCCGGGCAGCAGCAGTGTAATCACTCAAAACACTTGTTTCACATGTATGTGCACATAAATGAGAATTTTGGGGGAAAACCTGCAGCTAATTAGATTTAGTGGACTCAACCAAGTGGACTGATTTGAAGGGGAGGTTGTTTGTATAGTTTATTTTCTTGCTCCCTTTTTATCACTCCTGTTATCAGCAGCTGATGTTAGTGAATTGTTTAACAAGAATTATTACTAAAAGAAAAAAGTCATTAAAAATATTGCACATGTGGAAGACATGTGGAGATTGAGCCCACCACTCCTGTCTGTCACCACCCGCAGCTGCATCTGTAACACAGGACACTTTCATAAAATAAAACAGTACTCAAGTAAAGAATTAGAATCCCCAGCCTCAGTGGCTGTGAGCTACATTAACCAACCCAGGAGTTTCTATTAGTTGTGCTTTATGTAGACGTGTTGAAAAATAGTGCTTGTAATCACCTTCCAGTGTGTGTTTAGTGTTTAATTTCCCTTAATAAGCATTATCTTTAACAAAATGATAACAGCAACACAGTTCTCGTGTTACAAATTCTCTATAATTTCGATGAAAGATGAACAAAACCTCAACCCCATTAAATACTTCTTTTTTTATCACTCAAATGATTTATGATATAACAGCAGAGAACATCAGTGTCAGTGGGTAACATGTCTCTTTGATACATTCATTGAATTACTTTAACTTCATTCAGTCTCCAGTGGTGTCTCTGTAGTGAGACTTGTACTCTGTCCATTTGTCCCATTTCAAATTAAATTCAGCTTTTTGGAATCTCAATATATGAGTAAGTCTTTCCATGTCGAGGATCCCCTCAACTGTGTCCAACCAGTTTTCCAGAGTGGGAGAGTCCTCTCTACACCACTTTCTGGTGACATTAAATACTTCTAATCTTTGAAACTGCTTGTGGATGAATTACTCTATGTTTATTGTATATTTACTATGTTACTGCATTGCTGTGTATTAGCACCCACAGCTCCTCATTCTCCTTTCTGTTTGGTTCTTCATTAAACAGAGAAAGGCCAATTATCTCTAACAGGCCCACTGAGGAGTGACCCCAAGAGATAGAGTGGGGAGTGTTAACAATTATCCAACCTCCAAGATAAGAATTTGATCCATTTACTCTCAAGTGTTTGGCAGCTAACACATGCACTGTGCACTCCAAACCCCTCTGAAGAGAAATTATCTCTCCTCCTCAGTTTTTTGGGATTGAAAATGTGTCTTCCTGTTGTCAAGAAAGATGTGAATCAGAGAGGGGAGAAGGTTTTATGAACTCAAAGTGCAGAGAAAAGACACCTAGATTACTTTTTTCACCTTGGGCACATCCTCACTCACACTTGTCACTGCTTTTAGTGACTATCAACAGGATTTTGAGTGGCAGGAAATAGGAGATAAAAAGCAGTGAGACTCAGCAGGTAGAGATGCATTGCACATATAAACTGAACCAAGGTTAGAGCTGCAGTTAATTTCAGTACGTTGGTCCAGTAAAGACATTGAGAAGGTATGTTATGTGCACTGATAGCCATGTGTATTTGCTCATGGGTACATGTGACAGTCATATAACCAGTAATTAGCAAACTGATTACTTTAACTGAGTGTGTATTTAATTGAAGCTGCAAATAAACCCGGTGCCCTAATTGATTTTAGCACAAAAGAAACAATCAACAAGCTATCAATGCAGGAAAGCATCAGTGCATGTGTATGTGTGTGTGGGTTCACTTGGATTTTCAGCAGGAAGAGTGATGGGATTAATGTATGGAATAATTGGGGTGATAGAGGGTCAACACTGGATTCTTAATGAGGTTATCGGTTCTGGGGGCAAGGTGCCCTCTCATAAATGACACATGTGAACCTACATTTTACTTCCACTATCAAGCTGCACAGAGTCTAGAGAATATCTGTGAAAAACAATATGCGTAAAAGTCACATTATGGGTTTCAATCTTGTAAAAATAAGTTTATTTTATCCCCATTCAAGTGGGCGGAGAGGCAACTGGAAGTTAGCCGTCTCTAAGGCACAAAAATGCGGAAGCATGAGCAACATCTAGATAATTTCTTTATAGATGGAAGTTGATTATTTTGGCCAGTTCTCCTACATACATCCATGGGAACAACAAAGTTAGCCTAGCTTGACAGCTACAAATTTAACAGTACAATGAGTCCTCCTAAATGCTGAATGTTGTAAAGGGACAGATACTTACTTACAATATTAGGCCTATCACAATAAATATTTTGTAATACAATATTGTCTCAGAAATAATTGTGATAAATGATATTATTGACATTGGAAGATCATTATATATTATATTATCATATACCACTGACATAATAATATAATAGCATAATAATGCAAGGGAGGCGGGGATGGGATTGGAGAGTGGGTACCACGCTCCGTAAAAACACAGACTGTCAATATGAGCCGGGACCGAGTTATTTACCTTTAATTCCATATAAAATGGTACTACTCACTTCTGCAGTCTCAGGACGTGCATAGTGAGGAATGGAGGCAACTCGCTTAGCCAATGTGACATGAATAGCCTCTTTGATGCTAATGTGAAGTGTGGCAATATTGAAGCCATTAAAATGATCAAGGTCATGTCCATATATCATATGATGAGTCGATATACAGACATGATGATGTTGATAACTACGTTATTGTACGATATGTCGATAACGTAATTATTGTGAGAGGCCTATAAAATATACAACCCACAATATTATGCTATTATATATTGTGTTCTTGTTGAAAAACAAAATCAATGTTCCTACTGGCTACAGGGATATGACATGGTGTAGTCAACAGCCCACCACCAAAGTTGACAGCACATCCAACAGGAACAGGCAACCCAGAGGCTTGAAGCTTAGACACCGTTTGGACAAATATGTCCAAAAATGGCTTTATGACCTTAAAAAAAATTTGAAATTACGCACATAGCTGCAGTAATATTACAGTTTATATTTCATTTCACAAAAGGTGTACATTTCCACCTAGTTTACAGTCAGTGGTCATGGCCTCAATGACCTCAGTGACAGCTAAGCAGCTATCATGCTTGTAGTCTGAGATTTTTGTGCCGTAACATGTACAGGGTCATCGAGGGCTTTGACACTTGAATGTATAATACTTGTTTCTCTTTCTTTGCCAGCCAGTTTGAATTCATACTGAGGACGAATATCTGAGGTACAGTGTAAAATATGCAACTGAAGCCTCCTTGTACTCTAAGTAGATATTGGAACCTATGCTTGCTCACTCTTTCTGTCCAGCGACTCCATATCGTACCAACACAGATCGTCCCCTCTAAGTCTCCCCACCCCCTACTCTTTTTCACAATCTACTCGATCATTCCCGCCTCTCCTGCAATATCAAAATGGAAATGATAGACAGGCAATCTATATGGAAATTGTATAGGTGCACCAACACACTGTGCCCAGGCTACATGGACATCACTGGTCTTAATCTGTGGTTCCCCTGCAACAATATATTCTCTTTAGAAATAACTGTGGTGTTGTTTGGCTTTGAAGCATTTATCAGCTTTAAGGATTTCCTTTTTTTTTGCCCTACACTGGTGGGAACTGCACAGCACAGTAAATGGCAATTATTGTTGCTGTGGGTTTACATTGAGTCACCAAATAACAGTCTACATCTATAAAATGAACAACTTATTTTAGGATCTGGAAGGGTTGACATGTTGTGATAACTTGTATTGCAATCCTGTCTCCAAGAAATGACATACTTATTTGCATGAACAAATATATTTTGGAGGAAAAGTAATGCCGTCCAGATTATGTTTTTTATCAAGATAATAAAGAAACATTGTTCATTAGCATATTTAAGTCATTGCAAAATATTGATACTGAGTTTATCAAAAAATGTTCACTGACAATGTATTTAATTTGTTTTCCCACAATATCTGCTCTTGCATTACAATATGTACTTGAAAAAATGTTGTCCTGGTTATCAAACACAGCAGTGACATGTTAACTTTATTAAAATTTAAAGTCATAATCCTTAAGATTTCTATACTGGTTAATTTAATGACACCCATAGTTGTGCCATTCACAAAGTTCAGTTTGATTCTACAGCAAACACTCATTTAGTAGCTGCTTTGTATGGAATACAACAGTGCAACTGCTGCATCTTTTTATTGAGAAAATGTATTACAATATGATAAACCCCTTGAGATGTATCATGTTGTTTTCAAGGGGGTCCCTAAGCAAACCAACTCACATTGTTGTAATAAAGAGGCAGCTTGTCGCCTGCAGCTTTCCCTCTAACAGCTCACTGTGGTGTCTCCTTCTTGGTCCGTTACTCTCTTCCAACATTTTTAAATGACAAGGAAATACTGAAATTGACCATTGTCTTGTCTTTAGAAGTATTTGGGATGAGCGACTATCATCATCACTAATTGTGGTTGAACACATTGTGTTTCCTGTGATGGCTTCACAATAAACCACAGTGTGTATCACCAGTTGAATGCAAGCTGCAGTATGAAATGTTGTGTTTGCAATAGCAGTATGTTATTATAGCTCTGACTACAATGATGTGATGAGAAGATTCTGTATGATCAGAGGACTCCAATTGCTGTGGGAAAGTGAAGAGTACAAATTGAAAAAAAAATCAATAATGTTAGATTACATTTCTTTTAAATCCTTTGTACATGTTAAGATTATCTCAATCCAGTATGGAAATGCTGGACTCTGCCACTGATAATAAAAACTAATACTGCATGTACGGAGGCAATTAGATACACACAAATACACTGAAGAAATGCTGACCATAAATAGTATCACAAACTTAAAAATCTTTAGGATTATAACTTTAATTTAAATGTTCCCTTACCTTAACTTAAGTTTTGTTTTTTTTGCTTTCAGTAAATCTAACTACATGCATGTCTCAAAAGTCAAAGTCCCATGTTTTGTATTTCATACACTGGAAAAAAAGGCCCCACTGAACATAATCAGGCAGCGATTACATTTCCTTCAAAATGTAACTGATTAAACAAACTAAGTGTAATTTTTAGGAGACAAGGCAACCAAAATGTTGAGCTTCCTCTTTGTAAGAGATTTGATAAATCAAAAAGAAGTGATTAAGAGTACAAACACATACAAACATAAAAAAGCCTTTGGTCCTGTTGACAGAAAGGAATAATAAGGTTTGAACCACCATCGAGTTGTGGACAGAGCATACAATTACATCATTTCAGCATATTCTGTACATTGATAAAGCTGTTGTAGTATGTCTGTGTACAAAGATGAGACACTGGCAAACTATTACAGTGCACCACAGGCTTTATCATAGAACCTGTGAAACCCTACTTGTCAAACCCTATCTGTACATTGTGAAATCTATAAATTAAAATGAAAACTACGCCCAAAAATGCACAAAGACAGCTGTAAATACTAAGGGTTTTCTCAAACATTTGTGTTTTTGTCAGAGGTAGTGAGACAAAACTTTATTAATCTTAGACCTCATCGACAAATGAAACTGTGTTTAATTTACTCCTGATACATGACTTTAATCTCCTCTTTTGTGTTGCCCAGCAGTTTCCAGCCCATCCAATGAGATGTTATGATAATGAAATTATGTAAAACATTATCAAGATATCTCTGAGAAAAAATAAGCAAAGTGCATACAAGTAGTCAAAACCCTAACTAAATTGAATCCTTGAGGCTGTACAACATTTCTGCAGCGTCAACTTGAAAATCAACATGATAAAGAGTTTTTCTTCCTACTTATATAACCCTCTCTTCCTCCCACTGACTTTGAATATAGTGGACTTTATAAAATGGTCTTCCGAATAAAACCTATGCAATATTGGTTTTGAGAGAAAGAAAAGGAGAAATTAAGAGAGACAGAGGGTGAGAAATGACAGAGAGGATTAAGAAATGAGGTATGTTGAGGGAAGGAGGGGAACAGTGAGAGAGACACAAAGGACGGGTTAGAGTCTGCTCATTCTTGACACATTCAATATGCTGCTGTGGGTCCACACTTGTTCCATGCCAAGTTGTTGTTTTTCCCCTCAGAGACCCACAATACTGCCTGCAAACCCAGTCTGCCTCCTGAACACAGTGCTTTAGAAAGGTCAGAGTAGACTCCACAGTATAACTGGACCAAGACTGCTGATAAGTGTGAAGACGTAGCAACAGTTCCCAGATGAGTTTCTGGCATTATTGAATTGCAAGCTCGGGTAGAGAGCACAGCAACATCAAACAGAGTGGGACAGCATCAACTTCAGACTAAGGCTAAATATCATAACCTAACATATAAAGAAGTTTTATGTGAGCTTGTGGACACTAAGGTGTTACTGTCATTCTAACACTTCCTTTAAACTTCATCTTTACCCCGTTTTCTGTTTTTGTTTCCTTCTTGTCCACTTTTGTTGCCTCGTTCCACACGTCTGAACAACTGCCCACATCTCAGTTTTTTATGCAAAATTCAAACACAAAACTAACTGTCTAATCAGAGCTTTGTAGGTGGGATAAATAAAAGACATTCTCATGGTGCCAGAAAAATTAGCTACATCCATGAAATACAACAATAGACACATGCCCAGAAAATGGCACCAAGCGTGAAGATGAACACAGCTGTACAGGTGCTTTAAAAAGGAGCCTTGTGGAGTTTTCATGAAAAACAATAGTGATTTTTTTCATTCACTTTTTCCCACCAAAATAAATTGTGTACCCTTATTTAATGCATTTAATTTCCTATGAAACATTTCCAAAGCCAATTTCATATTCTTCTTTACAGTCATTTATTAGTGATTTGCTACATTTGTAAGCATTTAATCTCCACCAACTGTCAATCAGCAGAATAGTGTGAAACCAGTGGCATGGTGTGAATCATGCCATCCTTGTACTCGTGCATCCTTGTATGCACAATACAAATGAAACATGGAGCCATTAATGAAAAGCTGAAAAGATTTGTTGCGTAGTAAGTTTTAAATTAGACTTGTGAAGGTCTTGTCTGGAGGGGGCATTAAAGAATCTGATGGCAATTTAGGTTTCAACAGTAATTAAGCGCTGAAATGTATTTATACATCACACATGGTCTGTGTTGTTACCATAGCAACAGGTCATTCTGCTAGAGGAAAAGAGGCATGAAAACTGGTTACACATTTGACAAATTTAATTTCCTCATCTTTTTTCTCTCTTTCTATGTCATCTCAGTCTATGTCAACAATATCTGTCTTGCCAGTTGAATCTTTTCTCTTTCTTTATCTCTCTCTCCCTCTCTCTCTCCCTCTCCTCTATCTACAGTAAAATAACACACACATCTGCGCTTGATCTTATCTCAAACAGCTCATCTTGAGCCCCGTTTCCTTTCAGATCAGACTCTGCTGATTCTTTGTTCTTTTGGCTTTGCTCTCTTCACTGCTGGCTGGATAATCCAAACCCGCCTGGCCTTTCCTGGCTTTTAGGGACAACCATAGAGAAAAAAGTTGCTTCGTAACAACAGAGTCAGTAATGAGGACCTTGTTTTTGTTCTGACTGGCGTTCCTCCTTTAAAGTAAAGCTCAACGGTCATCTCTTTCGACTATGTCGGTCCTCCTAATGAGCAGAGTGGACACCAAACATGCACTGCTGTTTGCTTTCCAGTGGTTCACCAACCAATTATTTATGTAGCTTGAACTTTTGAGGACCATGATTCGGAGAAATATTGCATTAAATTGCTCTGACCATCGTACATAGCAGGTACAGGTTATTGTATGGGTTACTCGGTTTGAACAAGAACACTTGAAACAAATAATAAATTGGCAGAAGTTCTTGGAGACTGTTTCTCCCATCATGTGGTTTAAGGGTTGATCACACCAGAAAGTGGCTCAACAAAAACTCATGAAGTAGGGGCTACTCACAGGACTAGTTGATGAACAACGGTTGCCAAGCTAATGACTAACAAAGTCAGGAACATGTAAGCCATAGTCAGTCACAATAACTCTCCATGCCTGTATTATTTTCTCTTTCCTAGGCCATTATTGAAGAGGGAAAAAAGTTATCAAAGCTAGCAAGCTCATTAGCTCAATTACTAATAGGACACAATGTACATATTTGTGCCACTGACACATGTCTAAATTGTCCATATGCCTATTTTGTGTGTTTCTGTATTGCAGCAGAGGAGAGTTAAATAAGGATGATGCTGCAACCTAAATAATAAGCTACAATAACTTCATCCAGGGTTGATGATCATAAAAGAAAAATGAAATAAATATGTTTTCTGTGTTTAACAACACATTTTAGGTTGAGGCACAAATAACAACACAAATACTCACACATATTTCAGTAAAATAAGAGCACTGTATAGCCTTATTGTTCTGTTTTTTGAATCTAAGTCTGCCATGTGTGTGCTTTCTCCTATATCAAGAGTCTTAAAGTTCAATAGTTTGTAGCAACAGAAGTGGATTATTGTAAGAAGTCCCGTGATGTGTGTGATTCAGCTGAAAGGTCATGACCCTTTTATGGAGTCAAGCAACTGTGCCTGTAAATGGTTGGCGGTAGGATTTCTAACTGTAGGGGATAGGACCAACTGCATCTCTCATTTTTCAGGGTTATATAAACATTATAATGCTGAAATTCCAGAGAGCATTTATAATATACAGAAATACTATACTAAAAACTCACTTCACTTTCACAAAAACAGCCACTGCCAGAAGCAAACTGAATATGTTTCTATGCTTCTGTATTGGCATAACAGAAGGCAGAGAGTTTGTTTTTCTCTTAGCTACTGTATTTGAATAGTTTGTTTATCTGCCAATATAAAAAGTTTCAGGCAGTTGGTTTGGGGAGTTCTTAACTTTGAATCATGGGACACAAATCAGCCCACAGCGCAAAGACTTCATAGCCAATCCTACCCTGTAGTCTTCATGTCATCTGTCACCTCTTTGTATGTTTCCACACTACCAGTATAACAGCAGGCACTTCTCAATGGAGCTCACAGTGTGGCTCACAATATGTTTCATGCTTTCATATTTACACAGTCAGCAAAGCTTTGTTGGCACAGTGTTTTAAAACACATTACCAAAGCAGCTGTTCAGTAATCATTTATGCAAAAGTGAATGATAAAAGTATACACAATATATCAGGCAAATATCAATCATGGAGTTAATATTACAAGCAAAGAAATATTTATTGGGTTAACAAGTGCCTACTCAGTGTCAGATAGGTATCTAAACTTAAATCAAATCTCACTTTGTGGCAGGCGGCACAAATATGAAGCTCTTCAATATTTAGATTAGTCTCTGACAACATAGGAATGAATCCCTATGTAATTTCTTGATGAAATGATTTTTATCATGAGCTTGGGATATTTTTGCATCACGTCACTTAAAGACATGATTCTCCGATCAGTTAGACTCTGATTACAAATTTGTGTGAAGGATGCATCTTCTGGGTTGATATCAGTCTGAATCTATACAGTTTTTAACTGTGGATTTGATTGTTCTATAGAGCTTCTTTTTATAGACTTTAACATTTTTTTTACAGAACTATGGTGACTGTTTATCTATATGTACTACACATACATATAAATGCGTAAATAAAATGTTAACATGTACACTACCAGTCAAAAGTTTGGACACACTGGTACTGTGTATAAGACACATAATGTCACTCTTTCCTACTTATTGAGCATGCAGATACAACATCAGGATAATAAGAACAAGTTATACAGTAAAAGACTAAAAAATAAATGAAGCAGAATACTCCAACAAACTACAGTACAGCCCTGTGATTTTTTTTTCTCTTTAAAAATACATGCTGCATTCTTACTCACCCATAACTGAAACAGAAACTGTAACAAATTGGTAGCTGTTGCATGGCATGTAGTGCTCTATACTGGCTGTGAAAACTGAAATAATATCGATCAACATTAAGTTATGATATTTGTGCTGTCGATTTCACACTGAATATACTAACACATATCGTTGTCCTCTCTTACTCCACTTTTTTATGTGTTTTTTTTTAAATGCACCAAGACTTCAAGTGAGCAGTCAGTAAAAAAAAAAAAAAAAAATCTCTTCCAAGTCAGAGTTGTTTTTTCTCAGCAGTACACCAAGGAAGTGCTTGAAGATTTTAACAGAAAATAGAACTGTAAGAGATAGATAGCACAGCATCATCACAGTGAGCGTAAATGTTCTTGTAGCATGATTTTAAATAGCATTTGCATTCTTGCTCATACTGTAGCATAACTCAAGATTTATCTGGTTTTGGTGAGTTATGAAACATCCTTAATGTTCAAGCTGAATACTATTTCTGTGACTTGATCGGAAGATCTGGGGTTTTTTTGCTGCTGCAATAAAGATAAAAAATGAGTTTAATAATGAGCTGTAAAATTTTAACATTCATGACAGTTTTCATAATTCCCCCATTAGATGGATCTGTAAACATCCTTATGTCATAAGTCACCCCATAAATAATTTGTAGTTGAACCAAAAACTTCACAAACACAAATACTACCCCACATCAAAGCTTCTGTTTTTTCACAATCCATTTAACCGTTGTCAAAACAGAGAGGCTAATGAGGCTTGAGGGAGCATAGTTCACTTGGAAATAATCTGTATTTTTTTTTATATTTTAAAAATGTAAAACCAAAATTTGTACTGTGATAAACCCCTGGGATAAATAGTCTAATGGTCTATAATGTTTAGCATGCTGCAGCAGCATAGTACTGATGTAAAATAAAAAGATATGGAAATGGAAATTTGAAAGACATACCGTTTTCAATTCAGTGAATCCTGTTTTTTGTGACTGTAATAAAAGTGAAACGCTAAAGGTTCTCAGGTTTTAAAAAGGGAAATGCTGTGGGTAATAAAGTGGTAAAAAGTGGCAAATGGTCTCAATTCTAACACTGCACCATGCACGGAAAAAGAAATAACGGCAATTTGAACCATTCATATCCTCCTTAGAAAGCATGCCATGCTGCAAAGATGCTGCCCTGAGTCTTTTATCTGTTGCAGAAGAAAGTATCACAAAAGTAAGCTTTAATCTTTAATTGAAACATTTTTTTGTCAGAATTACATCTCTGCTGGCAGAAAAACATCTATCAACAGTAAAACTTTGCAATGTTTGACAAAGACCCTTCTGTATCCGGTATAATGAGGCTGAGTGAAATCCATTCTCCCACCCCCATTTTCATTTACTTTACACTTGAGGATTGTGAACTGCTGCAGCACAGTAAAGAAAATCCTTTCAGACAAAGTGTTCAGGTTGAGGTGCTGATCTGAAATTGAGGTTTATTTTTATATATACAGCTGATGCTGAGCACATTTGACAGTGTTTCTCTCACTCTGCCTCTCAACTAGTCAGTCTCTCTTCTTTCTCTCACCTTTCCCCTCTACCTCAGGCAACACCAATTATGGGAATAATAAAGGAGGACAGGAGAATTGCAGAAACATTTCGGAAATACGATGTTGTTCTTTAGGTGCTGTAACAATAATGCAGTACAGGTCTCTATGTACATTCAGAAAGAGTATACTCACACTATTGAGAAATGTGAGCATGTGTACAGCTTGTCTGTTGACATGTTGGAAACTAATAAGTAGAGATACAGACTGGCAGACAGACAAGCTGCCTGTGGGGTTAAAGAGCACTTTGATTCTCTTTAATTTCTTGCCTCCTTCAGCAGCAGTCTTGGCTAAATTGATTATTAGAAATACTAGAGGAGTGTACTGCACATATTCACACTGTCTCTCAGCACTTCAGTCCTGCTGGGAGCCTGTCTGATACCTGGCTTATTTTCCTGACAGATTGTGTTGTTCTGAATTCTAATTGTCAGGAAGGAAGCAGTTTTGTAATCTACAGACCTCATACCCACTGTGTCCATTTACAATTGATGTCACAGTGGAGGTAGGAAACATTACTAGGAAGAGCAATCATGTCCTATACTGTTCTGTTCCAGGATGCACATCATACAAACATTTATCCTGTCACAGATGAAAAAACATATCGGAAATGAATGTGTCTCAAGAAAAATGCTGTGATGTCAGAAAATGTCACCTCATATTGGTTGCTTTCAAAAAGGTGTCAATTCATTTTCCCATTTATTTATTCCAGTTCATTAACAACAAATGTATATAAGATACTGTATTTTGCCACAGTATGGAGCATCAGCTTTCTATTTTAATGCCACCAGATCATTTGTAACCCTGACATAAGAATCAATTTCATATTAAGAGTGTAATCATAACTCACATTATGATACAGTATATGAATAATGCAAACCATCCATGTGTTTCCTGCAGACTTTGCACTCTTACAACCTCTTTAATCTTTACAGTACTGAACCTTCATCATAACAAGGTTTAAGGCACAGTCACACCCTAAAGTGTTTCAGCAAAGGTAATGTTTGCATATTCAGGAATATCAGCATGTGTCTCTAGCAATTTGGTCAGATAGGGACTACTTGCAGGGCTAGTTCATGAACTACTGCTAACGTGCTAGTCAGCTGGTAACATGGTGGGTATAGTCAGTCACAATATCAAGCTTATTTTTTCTCGGCACTGGTCTGTTTACTCCCCCTGGCAGTTTGTTCTGATTTTACATCATTTACTGACTAAGCCTGCTAACAAGTTTACTAACGGTCAGCTAACTAGCGCTAGGTCAGTCAATGACTTAGCAATGAGTTCACATTCAAAAGACATTTGTACCATCTTTTTCTGCCTCAAAACTATTCCACCAAATACAGAGGAGTATAAATAAAAGGGGATGGTGCAATAAAGCTAATATCATATGCTACGATAGCTTCTTTCATTTTGGTGTCTGTGGCACTCCATTACCTAAGAGGTCAGCACCATCAAGACAGTTGGTCAACAATTTGCAAATTTGTATGTCAAAGTTTATCAAAATTAAACTTGATCCAAAACATCATGTAGTATTAATTCAACAAAAATTAGGAGATTGTGGCGATTCCACTGAAAATAATTGATTTTCCCATTAAATTATGCAGTTTTTAAATGCTGGTGTGACTTGGCCTTCACAATGCCTAAATGTACTTCTGATGGCCAGTTAAACTTTATGTTTACCCTATCAGCAATTTGCTGTTTCTTAATTTGCTGCAGTATGCTGATGTGATATCTGGTTTATATTGTCAGTCAAACAGATTAACACTGTTAGTTGTTGTACTACAGTATTTTGAAGAAGCAGAAACAGATTCCACTGGCACAAGATCATGTTTACATATATTGATAATCCTATGGTGTGGATTATACTTTATCTGGCGTTTACATGTAATGACAACGTATAAAGTTGTCCCCGAATTTAATCCTCTGTTCTGCTCTGCTTGTTCTACTTCATTGCTAACCCAGTCCGTGCCTTCTCTAGCCAAACCCAGGTAATCACAAAAGTTTAGAGCGGGTATCAAAATATGTTTGTACCTTCAGTGGGGTATCAACAGTCTCTAAATACTCTGTATCACATTCTCCCCAACCACAAATCTTTCTCCCTCTATGTGGCTGGCTGTGCTGTGGGCTGAATGACTAATGCATTGGAGTTTCACTTTGTTGACAGAGGCAGCTAGAAGCAGCTGAGACCAGCAGACACTGAGGTTAAGGCAGGAGAGCCCCACACAAAGATTATTTGCCAACATGCTGATTGTTTTTGATGAGCCCTGTGTACATACATCTACTGATGCCTAGTCTGGACGCATCCTCAGTGATGTTCCTGGGCTCATAGGGCGTTTCGGGTCTTTCAACGTCATACGCCCTCCTCCAGGTGACCCAGCCAGGGCTGATCAGACCCCAGCTTGCGTCCAGACGGCTAGCTAACTACCATGACTCCATGGCTCCCCTCTTTTGAGCCAAAGCCATCTTGAGGCTCTTTCTGCCGCTTCGGTGGTGCTGCGGATGGCTCTCCTCTTTCTCTCTCCCTCGATGCCTAAGCTACTGAAGGCTCTGGCCAATGATCGGGCTGCGAAACCCCTGCATCCAACCTCCACAGGGAAACACCTTGCTCTCCAGCCAGCCTGCTGGCAGTCGCTGACCAGTCCCGAGTATTTGGAGAGTTTCCTTTCAAAGGCTTCTTCCAGGCGGTCTTCCCACGGGACTGTCAGCTCCAGCAGCACTGCTTGCTTGGTGGACTCCGAGACAAGAACTATGTCTGGTCGCAGAGTGGTGACAGCAATATGGCTGGGGAACTTTAGCTGGTGTTCGAGATCCACCAACAACTGCTAGTCTCTTGCAGACATGAGAATGCCTGCAGATGTTGTTCGTCTGACTGGAGTTGGGTTGTCTCCAGCTCTGACGAAGGTGATGGATTTCTTGGAGGGACGGAACTGCTTTGCCCACTCCAGGCCTGTGCTGATGGCTTCCGCAATGGCCTTAAGCACTTGGTCATGCCTCCACCTGTACCGTCCATCTCCAAGTGCCCTTGTGCAGCAGCTGAGGATGTGTTCCAGGGTTCCTCGCTTGGAGCACAGTGGGCATGCTGGTGTCTCTGCTATGCCCCATGTGTGCAGGTTAGATGGGCTCGGAAGCACGTCATACACTGCCTGGATGAGGAATTTAAGGCGGTGAGGCTCAGATTTCCACAGCTCTGCCCAGGTCACTTTCCTCTCGACCGCGTTCTCCCATCTCGTCCAAGCTCCCTGTTGCTTCATCCCCACTGCCTTGCAGGTTCTCGTCTCTTCCACTGCTGCTCTCTCCTCCTCCTGGACAAGGTGCCGCCCTTCCTTCCCCCTGGTGTTGATTTGGGGAGTTGGAAAGGAACCTAGCCCTGCTCGGCCTTGTGTGACCACTCCCACCAGGCTCCTTTGGCGCAGCCTTGCATCAGCCTCTCGAACTGCATCCTCTGCCTTCCATTTCCTGCCAGTCCTCACTTGGATCCCTGCCTTAGCCACCTTCGGGTCACTTGAGTCCCTGTACTGAACTACTTCTCTGGCTCTCGATACTTTAAATTCCTCCTCCAGGGATTTGAAAGGGAGTTGCAGTTTGTTTGAATTTCCGTAAAGAGCGATGCTGCTCAGGCTCCTTGGTAGGCCAAGCCATCTCCTGAGGTGGTTGCTGACCCTTCTCTCCAAATATCTCATGAAAAAGAAAGGAGCTTATTTATTGGCTCTGATATTGGTGTTTTAAATTGTATTCTTGTTTTAGACCCCAGCTGGTCCTGAGTTTAATTCATTTATCCATAGCATTGCTTCAATGGGCTTGATTTTCTGTTTACAGGAGATGTCATGCAATTTCGTCACTATTCTTGCTATCATGTTTCCTTCATCTTTTTTGCTTTTATTGACTGCACTGTGCATGTAAGGTGTGGATACCATGTTTTAGTCTTTTTAAAAAAGGCACAAACAGGGATTTTAAATCTTTTAGTTGCTCTACCAATTGGATCAAACAAATTACTGAAAATCTCATGACTCTCTTTCATCTTACTCTTATTGCCCAAGTAGACCAGGGGTTAGGAATAATCAATCAGTGCCAACACAAAACTCAGAGGACTCAGAGGAAAATGTTTTATCGTTCTCTTGCTTCTACTATCATGGAGATGGCCAAGATTTTAATTGTTTGGATACCCCTTGTGATTTCAAAGCTAAATCTGGGCTTCTTCCTAAACTGGATCTCTTGAAAATCTGGGTGAAAAATCATTTGATACAGATATTCTTTTCTGAAACTTGGCAAAACAAATCTACCACAAAGACATTGCAATTAAAGGTTAAATGTTTTTCATTGTCCCAATAAGGTGGTGGCTAAACCATTTACATAAAAAACAAATTTCATGCTACCCCGCATCTCTAAGCAGACAAATTGAACTTCTTGCCTTGAAATTGGAACTTCTTCAGTGCCATTTTATCACTGTTGTAGATTGTTACAGACACCCCCACAGCAAGCAGTGGGATTTTATTATCATTGAGTAAAAAACTCTCATTGCTGGAGATTTTAACTGGGAATGGTTGTCATCTGTCTGACTGTTTAAAATCTACCTCAGACTCATTATCTTACACAAATAGCTCAGATTGTCCAAATCTTAAATGCCCAGAGAAATCCTCTAAATGTATACAAATGCTCCCCATAAATATTCAGATATTTGTATTTTTGCAAATTATATGAGCAACCATTGTAATAGCTACAGTCAGACAAGCTAAGCTCCCAAAATCATGACCAATCTGAACAATCCTTGTTTTCCCCTTGGCTGTCCGGTCTACAAAAAGAAAGGGATGTTGCCAGTAATTCCAGGCTGTTTTTTAGATATCTCCGAAATTGCTTTACCTCTCTCATAAGCATAATCTGAGTTTCACCTTTAAAACTAGTAGTAATTTTTTTTAAATACCTAAATATCCCATTTTGGAAAGTAATAAAATCTTGTAACAACAAATGAGTTGCCAGCCTGCTTTGTAAATTCATGTACTCTAATTGATAAATAAGCCATTCTTAACTGCTTAAATGAAAATTGTGTTTCTTCAGGTTCTTTATATCCAGATCCAAAACGGTCTAATGAGCAGAGGATTCACTCTTTACCAACCCCAATTAAGTCTATGGTTCACCCAGTCTTATTCCTCTTGATGCGATAGAGGTCCGTAGAGCCTGGATCCTAACAAATCTGCAGGTCTTGACAAGCTTGATCCTTACTTTGTTAAGTTAGCTGGATAATTTTAGCAGAACCCCTGACTCATACTTTAATCTTACCCTTTCCAACAATGCAATTCCTAACATATGGAAATCTGCCAGTGTTCTCCCTTTACATTTACATTTAGTCATTTAGCAGCCGCTTTTATCCAAAGCGACTTACAAGGGAGAATTCATACACCGTTGGCTTAGCAACGGGAGCAATTTGGGGTTAAGTGTCTTGCCCAAGGACACATCGACATGTGGAATCGAACCGCCAATCTTCCAATTGGAGGAAGACCGCTCTACCTCCTGAGCCACAGCCGCCTTGAGTTGTTAATAACTAGATCTCTAAACAACTTGAAGATATTTTAGACACAGATGGTAATCTATCACAACATCAGTCAGGTTTTAGGAAACAACACAGCACAATAACTGCTGCTATTAAAGTGGTGAATAATATTGAGGTGGTGAACAGCAGAACATGTTGTGCAGCTCTTTTTATTGATTTGTCCGAGGCTTTAGACAAAGTTGACTATGTCACCTTGGAGGATAGATTCTACAATATTGGCTATCTAGGCATGCTGTGAGTTGCTTTTCAAATTACTTGTCGGCTAGAACACAATGTGTCCAGTTTGCTGGGTCTTCCTCTTCCTTCCTCCCTGTATCAAAAGGTGTGCCCTATGGTTCCATATTAGGACCGCTGCTGTTCTCCATATATGTGTAAATAATCTTTTTAATAATTAATCAAATGTTGCTTTCCATTTTTATGTAGCTGATACATCTATTGCTAAACCCGTTATGTAGTACAAGCCATGAATTCCAGCAGTCTGCCTTTGATGTTCAGTCCAATTTGACTCAGCTTAAGTTGGTGTTTAATGCAGACAAATCCAAATTCATGCTATTTTCATTTGTGAAAGAGTTACCATCTAATCTTCCTAAAATCTCAAGTGTGCATGGGATTGAAATTGAAATAGTCACAGCATATAAGTATTTGGGTATTATCATTATTGATCAAAACTTCTTATGCAAATTACACATTAAAAACCTTGTTTCCAAGTTGAAAATTAAATTAATTTTCTTTTTTATAAACACACACATACACATACACACACACACACACCACATGTTTTGAAGTATAGATTTTCAGCGCAGGCTACTCCCTGTTGGAAACACCTGTAGTTTATACAGGATTTACACAGGCTACAACTTATGATTAAAACCTGAAGGATAATATCAACATCTGTAGATATCTTCTATCATAAAAGATTTACACCACACAATTGTAGCAATACTTTCCTGGGTCAGCAACAACAATATCAATGCATTAGCATTAATGGTATAGGCAAGCACATACTGCTCCACTACTACAGTCCAATGATTCAGAAAACAAGCCATACAGAGCAACAGGAAACAGCAAAATATCAGTGCAATAATACAGCATAAACACCATTTCAACACAGCCATGCAAGCAAAACAAAGCAACTGCCATAGTACTGACTACAACCATTTTTGATACATTCAGACATATGGAGCAGCAATAAACATTAAATATAGGTCAAATACAATAATCATTATGTTGGTCTTGATAAAATGTTAAAAGATGTATGTATAGGTTGTTTCAGTGTTTAAGGACAACTACAGAAAAACATACCAAGTTGTTATTAAATACTACACCATGAAGTAGCCTATCTATGTCTATGGTTTTGCAAATCTTGTTATGTGAGTGGTGGGATTAACAGTAACCTTAGCAGCGCCCTGCCATTGCTTTTCTACCAGAGAAAAGTTAGTTGAAAAGTCAAAAGTATGCTGGATATAGGTTATAAAGTGCTGGTAAACTACCTGCCATTGGATTTCTGCCATCCTTATCAATGGATGTCTGTGGAGATGAGGGTGGGGGCAGTAAACAACTGCGGTCAAGTGAGCCGGCGTTCGTCTTTTCGTGGTCAAGCCAGCCGCACCAAAATTTCAAGTGCGCTCGTATTCTATAATGTATGGCAAATGCACGTAGTTCACTGATACGGAGCGAGTTTTCAAAATAAAACGTCGGTTATTCCAAGGCGGTAAAAACAGACATGCCAATGTGATAGGCCACATAGTCTAGAAGCTATTGATCTAAAATGCTAATTATTTTATTATGAAAAGGCTTGATGCTTTCATACCAATTTTTGACATTTTGCACCTCAAGACTACGTTTACTCTCACTGACTTAGTATCAAACATGTATCATTTGAGAGAAAGTCAGCCTCAAAGTTTCTTCTTTTGCATTGAAAAACGGCATTATGCTCTATATTTACGCTACTGTAAAATCCCTTTGATCCATAATTTCTGACAAAATTTGATACACTTGACCTCAGGACCATCCTGACTATTGATTCGGTCAGTATCAAGCATATTTACTGTATCACTTTTGAGAAATTCAGCCTCAAAGTTCCTTCTTTTGCATTGAAAAAAGGCACTATGTGCAATATTTACTCTACTGTAAAATCCCTTTGATCCATAATTTCTGACAAAGGTTCATACACTTGACCCCAGGACCATCCTAACTGTTCACTCAGTCAGTATCAAGCATATTTACTGTATCACTTTTGAGAAATTCTGCCTCAAAGTTCCTTCTTTTGCATTGAAAAACGGCCTCATGCTCTATATTTACTCTACTGTAAAATCCCTTTTATTCATAATTTCTGACAAATGTTAATACACTTGATCTCAGGACCATCCTGACTATTGATTCAGTCAGTATCAAGCATATTTACTGTATCATTTTTGAGAAATTCAGCCTCAAAGGTCCTTCTTTTGCATTGAAAAAAGGCCTCATGCTCTATATTTATTCTACTATAAAATCCCTTTGATCCATAATTTCTGACAAAGGTTCATACACGTGATCTCAGGACCATCCTAACTGTTCACTCAGTCAGTATCAAGCATATTTACTGTATCATTTTTGAGAAATTCAGCCTCAAAGTTACTTCTTTTGCATTGAAAAAAGGCACTATGTGCAATATTTACTCTACTGTAAAATCCCTTTTATCCATAATTTCTGACAAAGGTTAATACACTTGATCTCAGGACCATCCTGACTGTTCACTCACTCAGTCTCAAATATATTAACTGTATCATTTTTGAGAAATTCAGCCTCAAAGTTACTTCTTTTGCATTGAAAAAAGGCACTATGTGCAATATTTACTCTACTGTAAAATCCCTTTTATCCATAATTTCTGACAAATGTTAATACACTTGATCTCAGGACCATCCTGACTGTTCACTCACTCAGTTTCAAATATATTTACTGTATCATTTTTGAGAAATTCAGCCTCAAAGTTCCTTTTTTTGCATTGAAAAGGGCACTATGTGAAATATTTACTCTACTGTAAAATCCATTTGATCAAAAATTTCTGACAAAGGTTTATACACTTGACCTAACCCTCACTCCTTTAACCCATATATCACTTACATGCAATATTGTGTGTATTTCTTTTGATCATTTTGAGTAAATAAAAATCCCCATTTCCCCTGCTAATTTCCGTGTGTTCTCTCTATGCCCTTGTCAGATTGCAAACGTCAGCCAGGTATGCAAGAACTGATTCCATATCAAACACTGTCACTGTAGCTTTGACAATGCTCTTGATGCTTCTAAAATAATTGTGTTCTATTTTTCAAGAATGCCAAATTAAAAGTCAAAACAGAAATTTTGACTGATTGACTAGCTTAGTGAATTTATTTATAGTTACTGTAGATTAAAATTAGTTTTATTCCCTTCATTTATTTAATATTTATTTATTTATATTTAATTATGCATTTTTATTATTTCCTGAGTTGGTGCCTTTCCACTGTATAAGCGCATGCGCGGTGTTATAACAAGAGATTTGCCTTTCCAACGACCGTCAAACGTGGAGGAATGGCGCTCAAACGAGGGTAAGTTGCCTTCTTAAGTTGTTACAGCCTACACTGTAACAACTTACTGTAAAAATACAGTGAATTTCATACAGTAATGTATTGGTGATGCCTTTACGCAATAAAAATACAAACAGTAAGCTACTGACTATCTTGAATATGTTTTTGCACAAAAAATACTGTATTATACCGTAAAATGACACAGTAGCTTACTGTGTCATTTTACGGTATAATACAGTGTTTTTTGTTTAAGTCCGTCCACAACTCATATGAGCAACATGTTGCATCAGGTCCCACCACCTCATTTAGCACAGTCAGTGTGATAGGTTGATTTTATAGAAAGTGTTGTGTTTGTTTATACCAAATTCATAAGTCAGTGAAAGAGTAATTAAAAAACAGTAATAAAATCAGTCACCAGAAAGAGTTAAAAGAGAATTCATTTATAAATAGATAAGCTATAAATGTAAATATACTTTTCATATTTCATAAAGGGTTAAAATACTTAAGTTATGTGAAAGAGGTTAAAATGGTTAAAAATGAAGTTTAACGGTTGAATATACCAGATGAGTTGATCTGTGATCGACTTGTTGAACTATTAATCAAGGTTGATTAGTTTTGCCTGCCGAGGTCAGTAGGGGGAGCTCTCGGCCACTCTGCTTCACTCCTGATGAAGCTGCCAGAGAGGAAGCCTTGTGTCCGTGTACTTATTCATATTTCCCCTTTTTCAGGGTGTAACATCAGCACAGAAAATCATACAATGGGCAAAAACATATTCAAGATAGTCAGTAGCTTACTGTTTGTATTTTTATTGCGTAAAGGCATCACCATTAACAGTATTTAACTGTATTCATGAAAAACGGTACATTACTGTATGAAATTCACTGTATTTTTACAGTAATTTGTTACAGTGTAGGCTTAGGAAAGAAGGCAACTTACCCTCGTTTGAGCGCCATTCCTCCACGTTTGACGGTCGTTGGAAAGGCAAATCTCTTGTTATAACACCGCGCATGCGCTTATACAGTGGAAAGTTACCAACTCAGGAAATAATAAAAATGCATAATTAAATATAAATAAATAAATATTAAATAAATGAAGGGAATAAAACTAATTTTAATCTGCAGTAACTATAAATAAATTCACTAAGCTAGTCAATCAGTCAAAATTTCTGTTTTGACTTTTAATTTGGCATTCTTGAAAAATAGAACACAATTATTTTAGAAGCATCAAGAGCATTGTCAAAGCTACAGTGACAGTGTTTGATATGGAATCAGTTCTTGCATACCTGGCTGACGTTTGCAATCTGACAAGGGCATAGAGAGAACACACGGAAATTAGCAGGGGAAATGGGGATTTTTATTTACTCAAAATGATCAAAAGAAATACACACAATATTGCATGTAAGTGATATATGGGTTAAAGGAGTGAGGGTTAGGTCAAGTGTATAAACCTTTGTCAGAAATTTTTGATCAAATGGATTTTACAGTAGAGTAAATATTTCACATAGTGCCTTTTTCAATGCAAAAAAAGGAACTTTGAGGCTGAATTTCTCAAAAGTGATACAGTAAATATGCTTGATACTGACCGAATCAATAGTCAGGATGGTCCTGAGATCAAGTGTATGAACCTTTGTCAGAAATTATGAATAAAAGGGATTTTACAGTAGAGTAAATATAGAGCATGAGGCCGTTTTTCAATGCAAAAGAAGGAACTTTGAGGCAGAATTTCTCAAAAATGATACAGTAAATATTATTGATACTGAATGATTGTACAGTCAGGATGGTCCTCAGGTCAAGTGTATCAATGTTTGTCAGAAATTATGGATCAAAGGGATTTTACAGTAGCGTAAATGTAGAGCATAAAGCCTTTTTTCAATGCAAAAGAAGTAACTTTGAGGCTGAATTTCTCAAAAATGATACAGTAAATATGCTTGATACTGACTGAGTGAACAGTTAGGATGGTCCTGAGATCAATAGTATTAACCTTTGTCAGAAATTATGGATCAAAGGGATTTTACAGTAGAGTAAATATTGCACAGTGCCTTTTTTCAATGCAAAAAAGGAACTTTTAGGCTGAATTTCTTAAAAGTGGTACAGTAAATATGCTTGATACTGACTGAATCAATAGTCAGGATGGTCCTGAGGTCAAGTGTATCAACTTTTGTCAGAAATTATGGATCAAAGGGATTTTACAGTAGCGTCAATATTGCAGATAGTGCCGTTTTCCAATGCAAAAGAAGAAACTTTGAGGCTGAGTTCCTCTCAAATGATACATGTTTGATACTAAGTCAGTGAGAGTAAACGTAGTCTTGAGGTGCAAAATGTCAAAAATTGGTATGAAAGCATCAAGCCTTTTCATAATACAATAATTATCATTTTAGATCAATAGCTTTTAGACTATGTGGCCTATCACATTGGCATGTTTGTTTTTACTGCCTTGGAATAACCGACGTTTTATTTTGAAAACTCGCTCTGTATCAGTGAACTACGTGCATTTGCCATATATTCTGTAATACGAGCGCACTTGAAATTTTGGTGCGGCTGGTTTGACCACGAAAAGACGAACGCCGGCTCACTTGACCGCAGTGATAAACTGGTGGCTCTTTTTTTCGCAGCATTGGAGTTCTGCCTCAGTTTCATTGATTCTCATCTGAACTAGTAGTTGTCCTCTCCAGACTCTTCGCTAGCAATGCAACTTTTAAAAATTAGAAAAAGACGGTATGTTTTTCCGAAGTTCAGTGTCTCTGATATCCTTTCCTTTTCTTTTTTTCTTGCTCTTTACTGCTCCACTGCTCCACCATTTGAAGCGTCTTCTACACCTGCGGCTTTGTTGCTAAATTCCCACGGTGACCACCTGACCTGACAGAGTCACGCCCCCTTTTAATATTATATAAAACAATAAAAACAAATCTATTATGAAAATGAGCAGTTGGACAAACATCATCATGATAAAACGAGAGCATGATAGAAATCATCTTTGGGAAAAATGTGTTAAACTTTGATTTTTTAGTTTGGCTCATGTCCCACCTGCTAACTAGGAGGGGGCGGGATTTATTACTTAAAACTAGCCTATATGTTTTGGCTTCACATCTGGCCATGGATGTATTATAAGAGCTTGTTGCGGGGAGAAAAATCTTCAGTTCGGCCAGTTGAAACTTATGGTTCTTCTCAACATGTATTTTACAATTAAAACAATTCAATAAAAAAAAATACTTCAGGTATTAAAAAGACACAGAATCAGGCAGAGTGATAATATTAGATTTACTGTGCATAACACAAGTAAACCAGGACTGGTTTGCAAACCAGGCAGCAGATAACAATCTACGACTTGCATTCTTTTATACCCATCCCAGGTGAAGCTAATCTGCTCTGACCCTGACTGATCTGTCGCACATGACGTCAACTATAGCCTTGAGTCTTGAAAGTTTTATTAGAGCTCTAATACATCCATGGCTTGAGTGTGCTGCCAAAAAATTAAGCGTTACTTGTCATGTCATGTTGACCTGGTTACCTGCCACACTGGCCTGACAGTAATGCCATTCTATGGCTTTTATACATGTCTCCTTGGGCTGGTTCCTCTTTATATCTGTGCATAAACCTAAATCATGACATTCACTTTCATGATATTCTACAGATCTTGGTCACCAGCGTTAAAAGAGAATTAGGCAATAAAGCTTTTAAATACACTGAAATTGTCAGAACTGATTACTATGGGGGAATTTAAGTCAAAGGATTGAGAAAATGGTACTCTTGGTCAATGTGGTTGCTCTAAAATTGTCACTGAAATCGTTCTAGAAAACATGTGTGTGCATCATAATGTGATTTTTGTTGGCAAAGTGAATGGGAAAGTGGTGTCAGACATTTGGACCCTACTGTATATATTCACATATCTCAAGGGGCACCACAAATGTTTGCCTCATAAATTAAGAATTCATTTAAAAGTGCTGGTGCAAAAACTCTCAGAACCAATTACCATTGCTGTCTCTACAGTCTCTGGAGGCTGGGGAAGGAAGAACAGGAGGCCATAGGCTTGATGATTTTCTATTTTTAGATACTTAAAGGGTCCCTTTAGACAGGTATTTTTGAAGAGCCTTGGGTGAATATAGATAGTAGAATCCCTTTCTTCCTCCAACCCTTTTTATTTTTCTCTCCATTCTGTCCTCTCAGTAGCTCCCCAGCCACCAACTCCTTAGCTCTTTTATTGAATAATAATCTCAATTTGACTGTTTTGCTTTCCCACAGCACATCTCCCATCTCTGCCAAGGTGCATGGAATTAACATCACATTTCAGGCATTAAGATGATTCTCTGAAAGACTGTTGCAAGACACCGAACCAAGTTTTAAACATGTGCAGAGGTTTAGGCTCCATTAGGCTCCATTCAACCCCAAGGACACTTTTTTACAAGGCCCAAATAAAATTTCCACAGTTTTTGATCTCTGAAGTGTATCCCTACTTCTCAAATTTTGTGTAAATAAGAGCTACATTTATTCATTTAGTTATGATGTTGAGGTTTTATTTGCCTCCAAACCAAAACACACCTTCATTCAAATTATGCTACGAGGTGTTTTTACATTTTAGAATATAAAAAAGTACCTAAAATTGTCCGCAAATCAAACATCAAACATAAACTGAAAGAACAGTCTACTTATTCCTTCCAAATGTAGTCCAACATGAGGTTATGAAATGGAACTTAGTTTTGTCCCTGCAGAAAGAATTAAAATACAGACACAATGAGGAAGGTCAGAGGGCTGAAAACATGTTGGACATAAAATAGGAAAAAAGGTTAGTAGCCTATTGGTTAACTTCCACAACAATTTGCAAAAAAAAATTTAAACAGGTTGATATTTCCTACAGCAAATAGCAGTGTAGTCTCATTAGAGCAACTCTATCTTTAGCTTCAACCCCCCACCTACAGAGTCAGTATCTTCCTCCCCAGTGATGGTACACATTAGTGCAAATTCTAAACTAAATCCTTCTTCAGTAGTGTCTCGACAGCTGAAAACCTGCGCCATTAACACCCTCCCACAATGTACCCACAGAGTTGTCAGCTGCAGCCACTGCAGGGGGAATAAAAGATGAAAATGATTCATGTGATGTTGTGCTCTTCGCTAAATCAGCCAGAACAAGTAAACAAATGTATGTTTCTTACACAACACAAAATGTGACAAGTGAGGTAAAATATGAGTGAAAGGTTTTATTTTATCCTTTTTGTCCTTCAGGAGCGCAAAAATGGCTGATTTATGGGTTTGCTGTTGGTCTCTGTGAGGTGAGAAGAAATACTGTGCGTGTGTGTGTCTGTGTCTGTGTGTTCATCTGTGTGTGTGTGTGTGTGTGTGTGTGTGTGTGTGTGTGTGTGTGTGTGTGTGTGTGTGTGTGTGTGTGTGTGTGTGTGTGTGTGTGTGTGTGTGTGTATTGTCACCTACTGTATCAGACAGCTGGGCTAGCACAGCTGTGTTCTGGCCATTCAACCCAAACTGGCAGGCTCAACAGTGATTGATAGAGGTCACAGTTCTGCACAAATCAAAATAGACAGTACGAAAACGCAAATGAACAATTCATAACACACACACACACACACACACACTCAAACACCTGGATTATCGAGGCTGCATCGTCATGCAATCTCCAGCACTCCACAGGAGTCTTAGCTGCCGGATTGTGTGTCCCCACTCTCAATTCGCCTCTCTGCTATTTTATCACACCCTCTTTTGTGAAGCCGAGGGCCCCCAAAGACCAAACTCGTCACCATCAAACTGGCCGTTCAATTTAAATCTACTGTAAATGACATGCCATCATCATTCAAGCCCAGAGCTGGAAGAAAAGGAAACACCATTCAGTCCTCTATTTCCATTAAATGCTCTCACTATCTCACACTTTCAGTAAAATAGCACTGACATGCTGATATTCACTGCCCCCCACTGACTCTGCCTAGAACTACAACACACTGTACTGCCTGCTGAAGCAGGCACAAGGTCTGAAATATGATTCATTTCAGACAAGAAAGTCCACAGTCAGTGCTGGCCAAAGCATTTGTTCAAGGTCCTAAGCAGAATCATATATATAGTATATGTATACTCTCTACCCCTTTAAAAATAAGAAAGAAAGAGCCATACTGTGATAAAGTGAAAATGAAAACTAACATTACTCTGTACATGACATATATGACATATGTAGCAAACAAGGGAAACTGGATTTCAAATACAAAAGCAATACTAACAAAAACATATGATAATATACAAATGATTTAGTGAAGCAACTGCTATATTTACACATTCCTATATATAAGAATATATAAGATTTATGGTGATGATCACACAGAACTGTTAGATATACTAAATCATAAAGTTTCCCAGGTGGAGCATAAATAGGCAAACATAAAAATGGACATGATGAACACTCTCTCATTCACACTCACTCTCTCTTTCCCTCTCTCTCTCTCCTGACTAACTTGCCCTTTTTATGGGATGTGATGTTGGCTCTGGTCAAAACATTTCCCGGCACATTTTTTAACAGTGACGAATAACAATTCGATAAGTGTTACTGTATGTTGTGACCATTATGATTCCCTTGGCTGCAACACGTGGTGTCGGCTAATGCTCACTCGTCATTCCTCAGGCAGCACCTTTTGGCAAGGGTGTCATGTGTGTGTGTGTGTGTGTGTGTGTGTGTGTGTGTGTGTGTGTGTGTGTGTGTGTGTGTGTGTGTGTGTGTGTGTGTGTGTGTGTGTGTGTGTGTGTGTGTGTGCGTGTGTGCGCGCGCATGTGTGTGTGTGCGTGCGTTGAATGCAGAACAGGGGAAGGAGGGAAGTCGTAATTAGCAGTTATAGTAATTAGACTAAAGGTCTAAAGGACTAAATGTTAACAAGACAGAGTATCTAATTTCTCACTAGATATGAGTCTGCATACAGACCGCAGGCTGTGAGGACACACACATAGGTGTCTGCACACACACACACACACACCATTACTCATATGTACACAAAAAAGTGAGCTGATATTTCCATTCAAGAGATGAGATGAACTTGCTCGTGACATTTTGCACCCAACGCTTAAACCCATCCTTCCTCCCCTTCTCCTCTTCACTTCAGCCACTGCATCTCATTAATGCTGATAGTCAATTAGCACAAGCAAGAATTATTAACCTTTTCCATTTCTCCTCCATACAGCTAATGACCCCAGTGTGCGCTGCTATTTATCTTTATCCTTGCTATCCAGAGACAGAAGTGAGTTTATTTCTATGCCTGGAGCCGGAGTTAATGTGGTAGCACTCATGAGGAGGAAGATGAATATAGTTGTGGCTCTGTTTACTGTCTTAAAGGGCACCGCCACCTACCAGGGGCTTTCATAAAGATTATATCTAGAGGTGAACTACTCACCCACGAGGACTTACTGCCAGCCTGTCTGATCATTTTTTTATGTCTCTCATTTTTTATGTAGATGGTGTCGACCTCTGTGCACTAACCCCTGCATCTTTCGTTTCAACAGTGTCTCACAATAGGTTAAGCACAGCACGCTGTATTCTGCACTGCGCTGGGAAGATGTAAATCAGATGAAGAGAGCTTACAAACATCATGGAGAGAGCCAAATCCGTGATAGTGTGATGACTTCACAGAGGTTTGAGAAACAGGCTTTTCAAGGACTGGATGACATGAGCGATAAACACTTTGACGCAGCTTGTAGCAAGGATGTGGGAGTGTTAGAAAGAGTATTCAAATCTCAATACAGACTCAACTGACACTTTTTGCATTCTCCCACATTAACACAGAGAGAGCAAAAAATACAGGGGGAGGAAGAGATATAAGGACCAAACCTTGCAGCCCTAATCCATCTCTGCCTCTATTAACATTTGATTAGGGTAGATGGTGGTATGCATCGACATTTCATTAGTAGCCGAGTCAGTATAGCGCCATGTCAGTTATGTTAATGGCTTGGCCGGGCTGCAGCCTTGCAGTCACACACCACAAAGTGGAAATCAGGACGAGGAGCAAGCCAGGGAATCTAATGAAGATGTCTTCCCCCCTAATTTTATCATGCACAGAGGACCAATGCTCCAAAGAGCACTGCTTGCCTTCTGAATGGGTAATACTGTCACATCTCTGCGTGAAAGCTATACTTCTTTTGGGAGATGCACTCATGAAAAGTATAAGGCTTGATTTGTTTAAACCTGCAATAATTGATTTTAGGGTTACTTGGAGGCAGTGTAAATAAGTGGTTTACACTGCCACACAACACTGACATGCTATATTATTATGCTGTTTGTTGTACATGTACGCATCCAGCAAGTACAGAGCAACATTAGCATTCATTTGGAGTTGTTTCTGGCCCCCTAGCAAAAGTGCAATATTCACTCTCTTTAAGCTTTTGGTCTCTACCAGCTCCCGAGGGAAATATAAAGTCTCTGACTTTGTCCGTTGTTTGGATTTTTAGAGTTTTCTCACTGAATAGAGCTGTCAGCCATAACCGAAACTAACACTGATGAGAGCTGTGAAAGATAACCAAAACAGTGAGCTGGAGGAAAACCAAAACAAGGAGCTGAAAGATGCTATTAAGCTTCATGTTGAGGAGAAGTCTGTGATAATTCTCTGAGGGTTCCTCACCACAAGCAACAAACATTTGATCCATTGTTATAAAAATATTGATTAAACATAGCTGCTTTAACAAGATTAATGAGTAAGATTTAAGAGGTATGGAGAAAAGACACTAAACATATCTATCAGTTGCTGGATCACCCACATAACCATCATTGAGAAAGCCATCTCTTTCTGCCGAGAATAACAGGGAACTATGAATACAGCTCTGCTGCAATCTGAATGAGACCAAAATGAAGATATTTGGATACAGACAGGTGTAAATGAAAAGAAAAGATGGATGGCAGGAAGGAAAGAACAAAAGTAGGAAGGGGTATGACCTTTACTCTAAGCACAGACAGGGCAGGGATATTACCCGGCAGGCCTTTGACGAGTGGATCGATCCAGATGCATAGCTCAGTCAAATCAATACTTGCCTTAATATAGTCCATACTAAACAATGGCTTCTTAATGAGATACCAGTGGCAGTTTTTCACCTCACTTCTCTTGTTAAAGTGCTTATGATGTTTCATTTCTCTCCCATTTCAGCCTTGGCCACCCCTGAACCCTAGGGGCAGATGCAAATATTGAAGTTAACATGCCAGTCCATTAGCTGGCAACTAGAGTGTGTGAGATATTCTAATCTATGGCGTCTACTGTCATTATCGTTCCTTTATGCAACAGTGCTGAATATCAAACTGCCTCAGGCATTTTATGTAAAGTGTTGTGTGCTATGAGCTATGTGAGAAGATATGGATGTGTGTATGAAATATGAATATTTTCTAGATACACTTGAATGACCTCTGTATGTCGGTCTTGTCTCATCCTTTTGACTCTGACAACTATGAATCATAAAATAAAAGTTATCTAAACATGTTTCACGGTTGTGTCATATCTGCTGCCCTTTAAACTGTGCAGACTACATTGTCTGATAGTGACAATCATCCAGCAATAGCTCCCCCATGTGGCGAGAAGCTTCACTAACTGCTCCATTGTGATCTACATGCCTCTAATTTGTATTCCACAAGACTGGGTTTTACCTTTTTTGTGCATGTTAAAAGATCCAGCTGAAACTAAAGCAGGATGCGAGCATAGCTTACTGTCAGTCTCTGAAGTTGGATCACTTTCACAAAATGTCAACATTTGTCCAGACCACTGAAGATTATTCAACCCAAAATGTCACATTTGCATTCTTTTGGAGAGCCAATTCCCCTGCAGCTCTCTCGTAAGATATATCCTTTTACCTTCAGGCTAGACATTTGAAGGGATAAGGCCTCTCACCACAGCAAACTCAGTCAATAAATCTTCAGCTGGCTGTGAGGTGACTCCCACACTAAAATCATTCAGCATTTATCTGCATCAAAAGTGTACCAAACCTGATATAACTACAAATAAAAATGTCTTTATTTCTTTTATCAGTTCAAAAAGTGATAGATTGTAGATTCTCTGACGTCACACATATCCTAAGATATTCCATTTTGAATAGTCTGCCAAGCTATCTCAGCAACAACATAGACATAATGTATGAGGGCATACAACAATGCCAACAACAACAACAAGCTAAAAAACCCTCTCTAACAAGCGCTCAAGCTCTCAAGAATCCCAGTTTATGTTTCTTGAGGCTCTTTCAATTCCTGGATAAGCTTTGGAAGAAGGAGTCCTTGAAGAGGACGGAGGGTCCTGGACTTACCTCATGCTTCCTGGTACCTCCTGCCCTCCTGGCATGACCTGGATAAGGTCTGATCGCGCTGCCCTGCCCTGGGAAAGGGGAAGCCATTAACAGTCCCGTGAGAAGGACACATTCAAATAGGAAACCATACAGAATAAACACAGTGCGAGCACACCGTCGCGTTCCCATGACCCAAAATGACTGTATGTGTTTAAGTGTGTGTGTGTGTATGGGGGGGTGTTTAGTGTCAGCCAGGATAACCAGGAGTGTTGTATGTTGACCCAGCCAACTCCCAGCACGAGTTTAAACTACAGTCGGCACCCTCAACAGAAACAGCCATGTAGTGGATTTGGACTTTGGGACAATAAATGAATGTGGCCACAGCATAATAACTACTTTTAGAAATAAATCATAATTTCTTTTTGACAGTTTTGGCTCAACTAGATTGCCTTTGCTGACACACAAAAAGATTCTGAAATACAAACAAAACTAGTCATTATTTCAGGTAATTGAGAGGCTCTCTCTGAATACCAAAAACCTGGCTTTCAGAAACAAAGACATGAAAAATTATTGAATTAAACTAAATGGGATTTTTTTTCTCTGAGAAACAAATGTGATTAATACAGTGTGGTGGCTCCAAAAACAAATAGCTGTATTATATAGAGACCAGAGAGTAAGGGTCCAATTAATAAATATAATGTTAAAACACTTTTTCAAGTTTTTCTTTTTTCCTTAATTCAGTCAGTTTTCCATTTATGTGAAAGCTGCCACCAGTTCCAGATGTCGGATCAAAGCAATGTTCCTCTGAGTCAGCTGCTGCCCACTGAGAGGCAGTAGAGTTCCAGTGTTAAGCACACCACCCATACAGTCCAAAGTCCTGCCTTTGACTGGAGCCAAGCATATCATAAACGCATTCCATATTATTTGATATACTGTAGGCAAGACCATATTTAATCGAGGCCAGAACTAACCTAAATTAAACACATAATACTGTAGGCTGCACAACAGTGATGACATATCACCAGAATAGTCCAAGCATACATTCACAGTACATAAAATGAATATTTCTATCAAAAAATAAACAGACACTTTGTCCAAATCTCACACTCATGCTTTGATTAACGGCCATACCTTGGAACAATAGCGGGTTGCTATTCATTACTTCAACGAAGATTTACTATGTGAACAATTTCAGCTTGAGAAGCTCAAGCACAGTCATTTCGCTTGGTGATGAGCCAGGGCACTTAGCTGGATGTTGCCAACATCATTTCACCCTGCTCTCCCTTTGCTCTTGAATGGGCAATCAGAGCAAGCTTTGCACCAAACATGGGTCGCATCATCAGCTGGGCGACCTGAGTGTTGTATATATTATGTATACATAAATGTGCTTTGAAAAAGGTGTGCAGGGGGGTATTGAGGCCTAAGGGGCTGGGGGTTGTTCAAGGAGGCTTTGATTATACTAAAATGAAGGTTGAGGGCAAGAAAGATAAGGGGTCTGTCTTAGCCTCTTAGGATACAAAGGAAGATACAGCCATGGATGAGAATACAACCATATCAAAAAGAAGGCTTTTACAATAGAAAATGTATTCGTAAAGCTGATCCAAAGCTGTGTTTTGTATTGTATGATGAATTAAGTACGTGTGAGGAATATTCGTTTACAATAGCTTTATTTAATTCCTGCCAGAAATCCAAATAGACCATAGGCACAGACAGATTGATAGAGGGTTTATGGGCTCAGTGATGGATATAATAGCATGGTTATCTTTATAGGCCTGTTGTACATGCATGTGTGTGTGTGTGCATGTGTGAATGTGTGCGTGCATGTACCCATATTGCTGCATCCCTTCTTGTGTGTCTTTATATGTGAGTGTGTGCATGCATGTATTGTCTGTATATATCAAGGGGGATGGGGGCTGTCACAGAAAGCATGGTGCAGATTAAAAAGGGGGAGTGTGCAAAGGAGTAATGACAAGAAAGAGGGAGCCGAGGGTTCCCAAGGCAACCTGCTGCTCCCTGGCCCTTGCGAGCTGGCGTGGGGGGCCCTGTCTCCTCTTGTGTTGTGCCTGAGCACCTGCACACTGTTTGCACAGGCAACAGTGATTATTTTGATGATCTCTTGGCTTGCTAGAAGCCCACATCGGAGGCCATATTCACTGATCTAACATCTCCCTCTAGATGTCATCCATTTATTCAGCTGGAAATCTATTGAGGAAATGCCATCTATGCAGAGACAAAAAGACCCAGCCCAAGAGAAAAGCAATAATCAGAGCAGAACCTGAATCCACACAGAGCCTGACAGTTGCGACATTCTTGGCATAGCCTTAAGCAATGGATCCCCAAAGATGTGTTGCAGCCTAATTTCTGTAAAATCATCAAAGTAGGGAATCTCACTGGGAACTTGGCTCAATGGATCTTGGATTGAACAAAAAGATTGACAACATTTGCTGGATCATATTATGAAACTGGGGCAGAAATCAAACTCTTCAACATGCTTAATCCCACTGAAAGGACAATAACAACACAACATATACAGTGCACCTGGTATTAACATGCAAATCTGTATCTGGATATCTATAAGGAAAAATGTATGGAGAAAAAAAGGTGGGAATGCATATAGAATATATTATGAGCAGATCTCAGCCAGGTGTAAAAGCAATCTGTACAGTGTTACCACATTCTTAAGAAACAAAGATGCTGGGCAGCTTGAAAGGTCACCTGATTCTGCCTCTTCCTGCTAACTAAGCTGCCCAGCAAAAGCTACAATTGGTAACGGTAGCTAGCAAGTCCTCCCTCTCAAAATCAGATGTTTAGCAAGTATCAGGTTTACAATTGTCACCATCAGTGTAGTATCTTGGCATACCAACAATTGCTAATCAGCAAAAAAATCAAAAAACAAAAAGCACTTGCTATTCAGCGCTAAACACAAAGTACAGCTGAGGTTAATGGGAATGTTTTTTGCAACAAGGATGTGGTATTTAGGATACTTCGTCAGGAAACCATGATATTCTATACAAGATGCTGTGCTAGTTTAGATATGAGGAGTTGAGATACTGTATTTCATCAGCAAAGTAAAAGCCTGGACAGCTGGTAGTGATAAAAGAAAGTTCTGGGAAAGACCAAAGTAATTGGTGGACCAACTGATGGACCAACAGACCAACATTGCCATTCATAAAGTAATGCTGCTGGCAAGTCAGTAAACTTTGTGGATATACATTACATAGTACCAGTAAAAACCTATGACAATCTGTTATTATCATATGAAATACTGTAAAGGGATTTTTATTTTTATCTACAAACAGTTCCTAGGGCAATGTTGCTGCAACATATGGGATTTCATTAGATACATGAGTATAATTAACATTCATAATAAACTTCACTGGAATTTGGGATAATCATGATTACTATCTGGAACAACAACAAGCTACCATCTAAACACACACATTACCCCTCCTGAAGACCTCTGCATTTCCTGTTAGTCCCAATAATGCAGGGACAAGCAGCTCTACTTCCTGGTTCTCAGGCTGGCGAGGAAGGAACCGCAGTCTGGTCACACGGTGCTCACCGCTTCCCCTCACCTCCACCCCACCCTCCCTCTCTCCATTCTTCACACTTCTCTCTCTTTCAGTTTTTCCTCTATGCTTCTCTATCGCTCCTGTGTCGTTGACTTTTTATTTACTGCTCTCACCTTTGTCTACCGTCACCTTCCACATAGGCCAAAGCAGATTCACATTGTGAAAACAAAACAAGAAGACCACCTTCTTGCAGGAGAAGGCAAACACACACACAAACAAACACTGTGCTTTCTCACTAGAGGCAGGATGTTCCCCAGATCGAAAGATATTTTCACATGTCACTGACACTGTTTGAGAGTTAAAAAAACACAATATTCTATATTTACAGGCTGTGTTTATGTCCTGATGAGGAAAAAGGATGTGGAAGTTCTATTTAAAAAGACAGCAGAGCAGCTTTTGGAATATGATGGGACAGGAGCTATCACTGGAGAGAGAGATGATGAGATGGAATAGAGACTGAGAGAGAAAGAAGAGGACCATTTTCAATGTTCTTTGGTGGTAAAGTGGAGGGAAAGTGATCTACTTTACTCTCTCCTCCTAAAAATGGACACTCAATACCGAAAACTCTTTTATAAATCATTCATTCCAGCCTCCAGAGCACCATATGGGAACCTGCTGATGCAGTTCCAGAGCAAGTGCCGGCAAAGTAGTGCACTGTGTGGTTATGTGTCCCCACAGACGTGTTATAGCATCATTGTCTGGCTGTGAGCGCTGTGCTCTTTGCTCGTGTTCCCCGTGGCGTGTCCCATTAGTGGTCTCTAGCAGGCCGCAACTCATTCCCGGCACAAGCCAAAATACTGCATTATTAACCAGCCTTGCTTGTTTACCCTGTGTGATCAACCTTCAAAGCAACCACTATGATATGGCCACACGTGTACACCCGGGCATCCGCGTATTCATTCTGCATGTAAACGAACACACGTTTTATTTACTCTCCATTATAATACCTCTAGGCCTGAAGCCCTATGGCGAAAAAAAATTGGCGCTCTGGTTACGGGCAACAATGGTGGCATTTAATATGGGTCATGGTTACTAGGCAACCACAAGCCAAGTGGACTGGTGTTGGATTACTGATCGTTTCATAATTAATTACGGATTATGAATAATTGATTGAGAAGTGTTGGGTAATTTACAGTCGTGTGTAAATGGGACCCACTCCATTGCCTTACCCTCCTGTGTGTGTGTGTGTGTGTGTGTGTGTGTGTGTGTGTGTGTGTGTGTGTGTGTGTGTGTGTGTGTGTGTGTGTGTGTGTGTGTGTGTGTGTGTGTGTGTCTGCATGCAAATTATATGAATTTATGCACACGGCCATGATCTCTATTGAATATAGGCCTGATACTGGAGTATATGTTCAGTGGATGATATGTGTCAGAAAATTGTTATTTTATAAGATTTCTATGCAAACATGAAACATTTCTCTTCTATCTCTTTTTCCTTTGTTTTGAGATATGAAGTTATAACAGGACACGGTTGTTCTGTATGTTGGCATAGAAGCATTAATGATTGGCTGGTGAGAGGGGTTTAGAAAAGTCTGTGTGTTAACAGAAAGAGAGGGAGTTAGAAAGAGAGGCGAAAGAAGAGAGAGGAGGATGTAGGTGAGAGGTAGATAAGCGGTGCGTAGGAGTTTGAGTGGGCCGAAGAGAGAGGGAGAGAGAGGGAGGGATGAAGCTGAAAGCAGATCTGGACAAAGGACCAGCCAGGAGAGAAAACTGTCCTCTCTTCCTCTTTTCAAGTTGAATCCACAAGCAGTTTATAAAAAACGATCATTTATGGGTTTACATCTGAAAACAAGGAATAGGATAGTTACCTTGAAAATGAATTATATGGTTAAAAGCAGTTCAACCAACTACTAAACTAAATATGATAATAATTGTATCATGGCATTAGTGGTTGACCTTGCAGAATCTACAGTAAGATGCTGTTCTGAAGGTGACCAGTAGGGGTCAATGACCATCAAAAAGTCTTCTTAAAATGCAGCCACCTCTGTGGGTTTACAACTGGAAGATTAATGATCGTGGCTTTTTCATAGCGTATATATGTAATGGCAGAGAAGGAAGAGAAAAAGATGATACTGTGCAACTGTATCTGTCAAGTTGTCTTTCCTCTCGCACCACAATCTGTTACTATGGAAACACAGAGATATGTCAAAAATATGTTTTGACATTGGCATTATGGGGGGAGAATGGTGGCGAGGCTTACAGAGATGCTGAAAAGGAAATATTCGTGAAAATAATATTATTAAATAATACATAAATAAATAATATAATAAATAATATTTTAAAACTTCAAGTTGTATATCAGTGTTCTCATGTATGAACCTCAGAACTCCACTTAGAGAAAAAGTTTGTGTTTCCAACAGCTTTCAGTTTAAACTTAACCATTATAGAAAAAAAGGATAAGCTGAACGTATATGATGGTCAAGCTAAGTGCAGGGCAAAGACTGGTATTCTCAGAAATTCATATGTTTGACATGACAGCTGTGATATGTAAATACTCCAGCCAGAAACACTAAATAACATTCAGAAAATGCTCTGAGAGATTATATCTGATAACTTGAAACAGAGGAAACATGGAAAGAAAGAAAAAGAGTGGGAGGGTTAGGGTGGAAGTAACGGAAAGAAACGGACACCAGTTTGTGTGGTACAATATGAGCGGGAGATGCATAAAAGGAGGGAGGGAAAAAAGACTGGCGGCTGTCAACAGAAAAGGAGAAGGATGGAGGTGAAAGGAGAGGTGGATTACTGCAGTATCGTTTTCCTCCTTTCGACCCCTGCCATCCGTTACTCCTTCAAACCCCTCTCATTCACACACACCAAATAATGTTCTGTCTCCTGTTAAGACCACACACTCACACTCTATAATCTATACTGGGGGAAGAGCTAAAAAGAAGGGGGATTGTAAGACTAATTTACGCAGGTCATTTACCACATGACTATTACAGGTTTACTGGCAGTCAGGAAGGATATACCTGAATAAACATGCACTGTGTGTGTGTGTGTGTGTGTGTGTGTGTGTGTGTGTGTGTGTGTGTGTGTGTGTGTGTGTGTGTGTGTGTGTGTGTGTGTGTGTGTGCGTGTGTGTGTGTATGTGTGCGTGTGTGTGTGTGTGTATGTGTGTGTGTGTGTGTGTGTGTGTGTGTGTGTGTGTGTGTGTGTGTGTGTGTGTGTGTGTGTGTGTGTGTGTGTGTGTGCGCACGCATGCATAGCTACACATACAGTGTGAGGGTTTGTTGCTGCTTGCATACACGTAGTTCATGTTTAGGAGTGTCTGTTTGCATGTGTACATGGGTGGGTGACTGTGTGTGTGTGTTTGTGTGTGTGTGTGTGTGTGTGTGTGTGTGTGTGTGTGTGTGTGTGTGTGTGTGTGTGTGTGTGTGTGTGTGTGTGTGTGTGTGTATGCCAATGAGTGTTTGCGTGTGCAGGGGACAGGTTGTAATTTACAGAGGGAACATGGAGGATCATAAAGGGGCAGGACCCAGGGGAGCCATCAGGCTGAACTCACTGTTCCCGGGACGTGCCCTGGGAAGAGACCCGATGTCACTCTGATAAAAACAACACACACACCCTGTCAAACAGCAGGGAGGACGGATGGATGGAGAGAAGACAGGGGAGTGATAAAAAAGACGGAAAAGAGAATAATGACCGCCACAGTTAAATGGACAAAGACAGGAGACAAAAACAGAGATGAATAGATACAAAAAAGAGAAGGAAACAAAACAGAGAGAGATAGGAAGAGATGGAGAAAGACAAATAAAAAGAAAAAAGTGGAGAGTGTGCAACCTTTGCTCCCCTGGAAATAACACGTCATAACTTGGCAGAGTATGGCAGACATTATGATACAGTAATGTTTTATAACAATACATCACACTTGAACCCCTGCTGGATTCCCCAGTGGACTACAAATAACTAACTTCTAATGGTTTGAACTAAGGACACAGAGGTGTGATTTAACGTCAGTGTTACTCTTTAAGGCTGCAAACATTTCACAAATCGTTTTTGTATTTGCTGTACTGTAGCACTCTCCAAATTGAACAGAGGAGAAAAAAAATGTTGCACGTCTTTTGTCACAAACCAGTCCTCTTCTCCCCCCACTCCATAATAAGTGTGCATGGTGTGAAGTACCAGCACAGCAGCAGCAGTCCAGTGAGTATAAAAACCAGGCTTTGGTGACAGCTGAGTTGGATAACACGACAGCTCAAAATTAGTCAGTTTGCTGATGTCACTCCCACACATTTCCCTTTACCACCTATGAGCCCCAGTTTTGTAAGAAGGAATATAAAGGCAACATCTGTGGAAGCTCCAAGTTTCATGTTTTACGAGAGAAGTATTCAGACAGATTAATAGTGTAGTCGGTACTGTATGAAGCTAACTCTGTCAAATCTGATACATGTAAGAAATACAGGCACTTATTTTGTCTTGAAACCAATGTTTTCTGCACTGCTGCTCTGCATGAGTCTTTACCCCCCACTACATCCCAATTATAGAGACTTCCTAATGGATATCCTCTTGTCTCTTGTCTCTGCTCTCTGATCCTCAACTGCTCCTCTGGGATGACGCCTTGTTTGTCTGCAAGTGTGTATATGTGTGTATGTACGTGTATGCTGCATTACTATACTGTATGTACTGTAATTGGAAAGGACAATTCACAAGCATCCTTGGGGCTGTTCATTACAGGTTGTACTGTATGACCTGCTTACTCCAACTGATATTTGACCCTTTGCAGTGGTCTGTCAAATGAACCACCTCATGCAGCCTGCAGGGCAGTTAAAACATGTATGTTAGAAGTAGACACTCATAATTTTAGCTTAATTCTGTGTACTTACCAAAAAAACATCAAGCTTGTAATCGGTACTCTATGTTAAAAAGAGGGTGCTGAAACGTTTTCTATTATTATGTTAAAAAATCCCAATTTATCTTTTATTCTGATTTTTCATAGTCTTGCATTTTGTATTATATGAGATATATTTGTCTAAAATTGCAGCTTGCTTTCATCTCTGTTCCCATTACAATGTCTTTTATTGTTTTGGTTCTTCCATTTTCGTATTTTCAGCTTCTAGCTGCAGCCTGTGGTGGTTTTTCAGAAAAAACTTTTCGATCTTAAACTTGAGTTAAATATCAGTATAAAACCAAAATGGCATCTGGGTTTTTTAAATTTACTTTTAAGACCCAAATGTATTTGTCAACAGAACATGATTGAGAACAAATCTCGCTTTCTTTATTTTCTCATTTTAGCCAGCAGAAGACATGTGGCTGAAATTATTGCATGAGTTTAAGATTAAGAGGATATTTGCATTAGTCAACACGTGTCTCCTTTTTAATATTGCACTCAATGATAGTGGTCAAATTTTACCCTTAATGAAAACTTTTTGATGGTTAGATCTAAATTCCTGATGTCAACCATGATAAAACTGCACTTGTTTTTTTCATCCAAAATTAAATTTAATGATTCATTTAGTAGTAGTATTTAGGACACTGGAGTTGTTTTCTGACTTGTCGCTTGTAACCTCTGCACCACAGTCCCTCCGTCAGTGAGGAAACAACAGACTGATTCTGTGCAACTAGGTATGTCGTGTGTTCCAGGAAGAGCGATCAAAGCCTCTTCCCTTTCTCAGGGATCAAACATATTTACTGCTTTGTTTGGTTCTGGGGCAAAGGATCCCATCATTAGAAGAAGGAGGAAAACCAGGGGCGCTTCACTCAGTGACAAACAGAAAGGTGGCGGAAACAACAGCAACTAATGACCTCATAAAAAAGCTTTAATAAATATTTGGATGCACAATTTAACACAGACAAAAATACATATACAAAGCTGTCAAAGTAAAACATACTTTGCCATTATTATTATGTATATGTTTCACATACAACAAAAGGGAGAGGATTTGCATTTCAGATAACATAATAAAGTAATTTAAAATAATTATTATTTATATACACTCAAAATAGCCCTGTATTGACTAGTGAAGTGTAGCATCCACCCATTGATTTTATACACCTTGGAGCAGTCACCAGTTTATCATACTGCTTATACAGAAGACAAGGTTTTCATGATATTTAGAAATAATCCATATTTTATTTGTCAGATTTGACAGCTCCTCGGGATAGTTTGTGGCACCACAACTTGGATAAAACTTTATTTCCTCATATTACTGTGCGCTTAAAGGAATATCTTATACCACACATCTATAGTCTAATAAACTAGTGAGCTTATACGTTTAGAGACTTTGCGTGACCTAACATTTGTTGTTGGCTAAACACTTAAGATACAAACACCATTAAGAAGTGGTACAATAAACCAGCAATAATTTAGTCTTGTTCCAATATGGCCATATGGCCAGTAACTGTTTAATTGGTGACTATCAGTAAAGAACACTGATAAAACATCTAATAAAGTCCATTATGAGAAGCAGAGACCTGAAGAAACAGTTGTTTTATGACTTGAGTGCACTGTTAAAGCACACCTGTGTGTTTTTCCAGGTAGCAATGAAAGCCTAGAGTGATCACTGTAGTTGGTTTGGTCATGCCATTGTATATAATTATTGTAAGAGATGTGACATGTGTTTCATTATGTCTGCCTCACTGGTCATTATTTGACTAAAAAGTGACAGTAAATAAGACACAGTAAGCTTCATCAACCATCCTTTATGATCTATAAATGTCTCTCTTTTTGTGTCAGTTAAAATTAAGATATAATCAGAAAATACTATTTTAAAAACAACTTTGAAAAAAAAAACTATAATTATATATATAATTATTATATATATACTATAACTATATATAATTCTCTGACATGTGTTTTGATTCAAATTTAATTTTAATTTAGTATCATGTATATCTTTACATGCATACTCAATAGATCTCCCCTTTAGCACTTCATTAATACACATTTAAGATCAATGGAGCAACAGGATATGAAAGGGTTTTTTGGTTGTTTTTTTTTGTTTTTTGCCAATAATTTATGTGAAGTCACACAAGGTAACTACTTGGGCCCAATTCTGTTTTCTGTTTTTAACGGTGGTAATAATGCTGGCAAAGCTTTATATGAAGATGCTCTGTTCTGTGCCAAACATCGGTGGGATTTGGAGGCTCAAAGTGGAAACCATGAGTGGGTGAATAAAATTGATCTTACACGGAACAAATAGTTGTTTTTCTGCATTCCTGTGAGCTGAGTTTGTGCAATACCCCTGCAGCAACAAAGATCAAATGATTGACCGCAAAACTAGATCATGTTTGTCCTGGTCTGACTATGGGACTGAGATGTGAAATGACACTGATAACATTTGGTAAAGTGAGGAGTGCAGAGAAATAAATATTCATATGACAATTAAATACAAGTCATCTGGGCGTTTTACTAACCAGAAACTAATTTTAAGCCAAAATTTCATTAAAAAACTCATAAAATTGCAGATGATTAAAACTAAATGTTCATTCAAATGATCACTGAATAACTTTGGAACCATACATTTGTAAAACTGGTGACCACCATAAACCACATTTTTTTGTTAAAGAGAATTTTCCCCCCCTTTTTGCTTGATCACCCAAAATTTCCAACCAATCTTTGTTTTGTCCTGCCTGTCCTTTTAGCCTAGTCCAGTCCTGGCAACAGTTGTGGAGCTTGGCTGTAGTGGCCATCTCCTCATCCAGATGAATAGTGGCTGTTCCAATGAGTAGATGTAGGGTGTCTGGGCCCCAGGCCCCGGGCCCCAGCTGCTATCTCAGCTTCACAGTCAGTCTGCTGAGTGTGAATATTCATTAAACTGGCCAGATAATCATAGGCTCACCGATGTTTGTGTTGCTGCCTCAGGGGTTTATATGGGGGCTGAGGGGCCCATTCAAGCACATGAGGTTCAGTTTATTGCCAGCAAACAATGTAACATGTTTTTGGGATATGTCTCTTATGAGCACTACATCATTGTGTTATACACATTGTTTCAATGAAATCATTAAATAATAGTACATCATACTGCAGGATATTGGCCCATAATAACTGTACATTTTCTCTGTGCCCCTGAGATGCTGTCTGAAGTAAAGTGGAAAAAGAAAACCATGAATTGCCAGGCATACCTAATATTATGATAATGTAGAGTGCGTGCACACACTTTGCCGAAATTCTGCTGGAACAGTTCACCACAGAATTTCATGAAAACCATGGTGGGAGCTGGCTGGGCTCAAAGGAAACGCAATAAGTAGCTCTGGGCCCTTTGGCCCACATGAGGCTTCATGACCCTGCAGGCCTGAATGGCACAGGGATGTTGAACAGCCTCAGCACCCTGCTCTACTGAACCAAGTAATTCCTTGCCAGTTGGAGGCTTATAGAGCAACTCTGCTCCCTGGGAAGTTGCCTTTCACAGCTACAACACCGACAAATCACTATCTTCATGGCTTGACTTCCCCTCAAGAGCTAGAATCTTGCCCCCATGGTATACTTAGGGAGATGGTTAATTCCCGGGTGTCTTTTACCCAATGCTGTTAATAAAATTGGGACCTCTGACTGGGCAGGAAAAGGCTCTATTTTGGGGGATAGGCGTAGGACCAGATGGTCAAATGCCCACAATTTGCTTTCCTCTGCAAATTAAGTTGGATGAAATCAAGGCAGCTGCTGGAGAATGGTGGGTGATTAGGAGGAGGTTGACGTTTGTTTTGGTTGAAATCATCAGGGACAAACCATCATATTTTCTTGACATTAAAAATGTTAGAGTATGTTATCCCCTAGCAATCTCTTAGTGTACCAAATAATTCCTCTACACGACAACGACAGCTTTTCAGATTTGCACACAGCTCCTTGGGTATTATACACCATCTTTGGATAATTAATTCTGCCTGTTTAGGTGAACATACCATACGGAGCAAGCATGGTATCTTCTTTCCTTTCCTGTGGTCTCCTTTTCTGCCCCTCCTATCCTCCCTCACAGGGCAGCAGCAAGTGGGGGTGCATATGGCGGTAGAACGGATCCTCCAAGTGATCGAGTTTTCAGCCAAAGCACCTTGAATAATTAAACACGTGGTGGGCGAGCCTGCTCAAGTTACGTGGTTGATTCAGATTACAATGTGTATACAAACAGATGGAAGCGTAAACGTCAGCACACATACTCCCTTCTGCATAAAACACACACACACACAAACACAAATACAAACACACTTCCCAGTATAGCTGGGCTCTTGGCTATGCACTTTGTGGGAGGCTATCTCACATTATCTGGATGTATTGGCCGGCTCCCTCCTTCTCACTATCTGCTGTACAATCAACTGTGGCTTCAAAACAACTTAATCCCTCTGACTGGCTACAGTGTGCTGTGTTGTTGCTATGCCGGCTAGATGTCCTGCACCAGGGTACAGTTTCACACCATTGTATCCCAATCAAGTAGTTATGTTTAAACTTTAACGGTATTATGGAAATGCATTTTTCCCAATGAATGAGCAACAGCACTTATTTAAACATACTTCCCTCATGCTCTGGACACTCTAGATTTATGGTACCAAGCACAGGAACTGGGAGTCTTTTGTTTATCAATTTAGGTTCATGGCTCCAAAGGTTTAAGTAAAGCCTTTGTATGCTTTAACCTTCAACATCTCTGCTTAGCTAGTGTCAGCATGTGTTTTATGTGGTGTTAATGTATATAGAAAAAGGTGCCATTACTTGACTTTCTTTCTTTCTTTCTTTCTTTCTTTGAGGCTGTTTGTATGAGGCTACTGTCACTTTAAGATGCTGTTTCTGTATCTAAGACATTAATTCTTAACATTTTTGGCTAGTGCCTCCTTACAGCTAGCAATGCATACTCATGACCCCTCACCACAGGTTGCAACATCTCTACAAGCTGTTAGCAGCTCAACAAAATGGTGCACTTCTTCTCGCTTGGAACATATTTTGGAGTTCGGAAGCTGTAAAACTATCCAGCATTTCCCAGGAAAAATGCTAAGATTTCAGGAAATTCATAACCATTTAAATTGAAATCTTTCCTCACTGGTATCTGATATATCTTCTGCTATGTAATGTCATGTTATCAATGGTGGAAGAAGTATTCAGAACTTTTACTTAAGTTAAAGCACCAATTCCATATTGTAAAACAGTTACAGTTCAAGAAAAAGTCCTGCATTCAGTATTCAACCCAACTCAACATCCTTAAGTAAAAGCAAAGAAGAATCATCAGCAACAATTGACTCAGTCTCTGAAGAAATGCAGAATGGCTCCTTTACATGATATTATTTTATGTGGAGCCAATGTTAACTACTTTATATATTGCTGGATTGTTTGATTTGCAGCATTCCTACGGTATAACATCACTTCATATTTTACTACAGCTGTAACTAGTAACTAAAGCTGGTATATACATGTAGTGAAGAAAAAAGGACATCATTTGCCTATGAAATGTGGTAGAGTAAACTTGTACAATATTTGACTAAATTTACTTCTTTACCCCACTGCATGTCATTGGTACCATGCAATTTTGCAATTTCTATTTACAGGTAGCATCTGACATCAGCTTCTACAAATGACTCAAAACCTTTAGACTGATTCAAACCATTCTCAAATGTCTAGTATCAATGTAAAAACCTGCAGGATAAATATCAACCTCTGAATTTTTAACATGACTCCTTTTTAAAACAAAAAGAAGGGGGGAAACTTTTGATACACTTCCTGGCCCTGCCCATCATTCTGTGCTACTGTACAGAACAGTATGGCTGGCATTGCCCCTCTGGGTTGTGATATTGGGTGATGTCACGCACCTGGCTGGCCTCTGCTGCCAGTGTGACACCTGATCATGTTTGGCATGGCCTTGGCGCTGTTCATAGATGTTGGTACAAGTGTAATGTGACAGCGCGTTCCTTTCACATGGCATCCGTCTGATGTCGTCTCTACACACGCTGATAGGCTTATGCTACTCAGTTACAGCACTCTTCACTTGCCAGGAAACAGGAAACACAGATCCATTTGGATCACTTCTGTCAATTGTTGTATCAGGTGTGGCACTTATGTATTTTGGGGATCCTGGTGGCTGCTAAGTTTGACCTATACATTGTATGGAGGATACTGAAAGTGGCTTTGATCTTGTTGGTAACTTTAATTCATGCATCAAATGTATTTGCGTGGTAAGAATTCCAGTAGGAGGAATATAACAATATAGCCAGCTTACGTTTCAATCTTCAACACACTCATGATATTTTTTAACAGGCCTAAAAGAAAACAAATGTGCACTGTACAGTCTGTTACAGGATTTGATAAAACAGTTTTACTAGCAGATATAAACTGAACATTTTAGCAGACTAATAACTCCAATTTAAATACCTCTGCACAAACTGATTTTAGATGTCTGACATGTGACATTTTTATTAGGTTGCCAACATTTTCAGGCAGCAATTGAGACCTCTGACAGCCTAAAGTGAATGACATCAATTCCACCCACTGGTATTTTAGTGCCTGCAAACCATAATGTGCACTTTTTTTGGAGTCAGAACTGGTTACATTTAGATAATATTGCAATATATTTATGTCACATTTTTGTATTGCAATAAATTGTGCCCCACTTTATTGTCATATCCATATTAAACAGCATAACCTCATTTTATTTTCCAGACATGTGCATATTCGGTGCTGTCACACAGACAGGATGACAGAGTGGAGTGGTTTTACACCTGATAAGGAAACAACTATTGGCTGAGTGTTGTGATGGGTATAGGAGAGCCTCTGGGCTCTCACAGTACCACCTGCTCCATTTCTCACATTCTGTCACACATTAGGGGACATATCTCATCTGATCCACAGCCCAATTACTCCACAGACACATTTAACTGCCATCAAATGCTGCACAGCGGGGGTACTAGGAAGCTGCAAAGAGCCGGGCTGTTGCCATGGCCACTGTCACTCAGCAGATTTCCAGTGATGAAAAGAGATAAGGAGAGCTTTCTGATTGGTTGTTGTGCTATTTTGACCAACAGACACAGGGCCAGTACTCACAACAATCACAGACACTGTTGTTATGCAACTGAACAATTAGAATATGCACATTTGCGAATACTGGCTGATCCTACTTGTTGAATTGGAAAAATGTCAGCTTAAGTAGCTGCAGGAAAATGTCTCCTTCATTTGCATATTAGATATACCACGAGTAACACCATGTGCTCCCTCATGTGATCTGTGAAAATATAAGTAAAGATTTTCGGTGAAAAACATCCCCTAAAGGAATCGACTGTATCTGTGACTGAGAAATTATTTCATATTGTTTTTTGCAGTTTGTTTGTTTTGTAAGTGAGATCAAAGATAAACAAAATGTATATTTTGTCTGGAGCCTACTTCCTCTGTTCAGTGTTATCACCAGAGAGACTTGTTCCTGGTAAATAAAAGGGTAAAAAAAAACTTCAGCTCAGAAGCTCAGGTATCGATAGTGGGGAAAGAGAGACATGCAGAGAAAGAAGGAATGAAACGTTACCAGCACTGATGACCACACACACTTTTCCACTTGACCTACAATCAGACATGCATGCCAAAGACCGCTGATAAGATACTTGTCTCATCCACAAACACTGTCTTCTGCCAGGAGGATAACCACAAAAAAACTTAGTGGTAAGGCACATCAGGAAAACTGTACAAAATACACACAATATATTATTTCAATAGTATTTGCCATCTACTTTTCAAATAAATGTAACTTACAATGTGAACATAATATTCTGACAGAAATATGAATACTGAAACTCCCAAAAATAATGAACATGAATGTTAGTGCTGCCAAGAGCAATTCCAGTTTTATTCTTGGATCACTAAAATTCCAGTGAACTGAACAAATATTGGTTTTGTGCTGCATGTAATTCTTTTCATTTTCTTCCTTGATTATGCTTATAAACTAATTATGCTTAGACAACCCATTCTGTTTTGTTTATATTGTATTTATATGGGTTAAGTATCTATAATTGCAACATTCCTCACTACAATTTTGGTATAAGTGTTGAAAAAATAATCTTAAAATATTCATAGTTCCAGTCCACAAAAAGGGTTGTTAACCAATAAAGTGTCTCTAACGGCTGTCTTTACAGTTGTTCTCCTGGAATTTGTATACTGAATGACAAGTGGAAACTAATATGACAATAAATGTCTACTGTAGATATGGACTGTGATATCAATTCAGACGTTGCCAAGGTGTGGAAGTGCACATGTAATAGTGATGAAGTCATATGTTCCTGTTTGTTTCTTGTTGGTCATGGTGACAACATCGGCAAGAGGAACAGGACCTGACTAACAGTCTCATTTCCCCTGTGCTCTATTTCCTCTGACTCAAACGCCTGTGGACCGTGAGAGAAAGACACACAGATACATACACAAATTCACCAACCTTGTTAATTCATAAGCACATACGAGATGCTAACTCTTCCAACTAACTGTTTATGTACCTCCCCCCATCTAAGACTGCAGCACAAATGGTCAGTAATAAATGTCGCAGTATCCTTTTCTTTATCAGAGGAACTTTTTGGGCATCAAAGCAGGGGAAACTCAGTGCCGCTCAATCATCATGGAGTGCTGCAGGGCAGCGCCACAAACACACTGCTGAGGCCAGATACCAGGCCAAAACTAATGTGGAACGGAACCCGCCTGGGTCTTTCAACCATCGGACTCAGAGATACTGTACAAGCTGGGGGTGTGGGGGGGGGTGTCACTAATGGGGACCAGAGGTCTGTGGTCTACGTGATGCTGGCCAGAGAGACCAGACGGCCGATGACTGATCTGGAAGGGGGAGGGAGAGAAGAGGGGGTCATTAAGGAGCTGCTCCAGCTCTAATCATACAATAACAATCCGTCTTTTATCTACCTTCAGCTCCATCTCACCATGAGAAAAACCAAAAAGAATGTAATCCTAGCCCTGGTACAGCACTGAGCCGGGGTGAAGTTCACTGATGAGTCTCGGGAAGGAAACATCTGCTAACCATCCACTTGGAATGAGTCTCAAAATAAGAGGAACTTGCACAAAAAGAGGAGGATTAATAGGATTACTCTGAGGAGTAGTTGTTTGCTGTAGTCATTAAGTGAATCATTATTTAAAGAATATTGAGCAAGAAAGGCATGACTGCAAACGTATCATCTCAAAGTAAATCCGGATCCTGCTTGCCAGGAATATGTAAAAGAGTAATGTCACTTTGACAACGAGAGGAAGATACATTTGTCATTCTGTCTGTAGTTGAAGAAGAGGAGAGGAACTCCCAATTTGAATGTGCAAGTCAGTGTGTCATCAGCTCCTGCTGCAGGTTTGTCTATTAGCAAAAGAAGTAAAAGCATGGCAGAAAGCTACAGTAAATACACAATGAGATCCAACACACTGATCTGGTCTGAAAACACACATAGGATGTGTGAATTGGCTCATTCACATAATTTGCTTTGACGTTTCCATTCCTGAATGGTGAGCAGATCCGATGCAGATCTTAAACTGATTAAATAGGCCCAGGGAAGGAGCGAGGAGGGCATTAGTTAAGAAAACAGAGGCGAGGGCTGAGAGCGACAGGGGTTTGGCTTATCGGCACTGTGAGCTGGGGCACTCTTAATTCACTCTGAATTAGGCGAGTCGTGTGTGCTGAAATAATCATCTCCTTGTTTATTTGTTCAAGCCTTGGCACAAGCCTTTATCTGCTGGCTAGCATTTGCACCTCCTCTTTGTTCTGCCTGTCTTGAAACCCTAAGTCTCTGAGTCTGAGTGAAAACCAAAAACTGATTTATCAGGAAACATAGGATAGAGGGTCACTGAAATCTGTCTCGCAAAAATCACCACTTGTTTTCTGTAAGCTTTGGAGCTCCATCAGCAGCTAGAGAACATGACTGGGCTGGGTAACTGACAAGCCCTACAGGGAAAACCTGCCTGTCAGACCAGTGTTTTTAATAGCTTTAAAATAGAGGAACTCCCAACAGAAAGTCACACATCAGACTGCAGTGCTTGGCCTTGACGTGGCAGGCATACAACTGTGATTGAAATGTAGTTATTACTTCGTATGTGGGGGTGACAGTGTGTAAACTTCAGTGAAACTTTGATTGGCACTGCAGCGGCTGAGCTCTTATACATAATAATTCCAAGACGTATGTTCCCAGTTTGACAACCTGCCTCACACTTTGTAGCAATATATTAGAAATGTCAGCTCTGTTTCTTTTGAGGCAAAGCGCTCAGTCATCATCAATGACAAATTTTCATTAGAAATCACTCCGGATTGTCTGCATGTGCAAGGAAACCATGAAGTTGTACACAGCATGCCTCATTAATTTGCAGATGTGCTGACTGATTCACTTATAAGACCATGTAAATATCCCAGGGACTAAACAGAGCAGATTACTGAGAGAATGCGGACATCATTGCTTTGGATAATTATGGCCATCACTCAGTGGAAGAAAGTATTCTGCTAAAACACATTTAATGAAATAAAGCAGAGGGAAAATATTTTGTGATCTATAAATAAAATAAATGTAGCTTAAGGCTGTGGAGGTGAATGATGCCACAATATTTATACAATATGTTACATGTAATAATCCACCAAATCTGTCTGATTTTTATCTCTTTGTTCTTAATCAACTTTTATGACTTTTTTGAATCCTACTCGAGGCCCATTCCTCACCTCTGGCCCCATGAACTTGCACTTTGCATGCAAATCACATTGGCACACAGTCTCCATTTTGATTTCCATTGTGACTGAGTCTGTCATTAAGAGTGCAGAAACAATGGCTAGAATGAGTGGTGCCACAGTAAACAGCTCCCCTGTGAATCCAAGCACAACAGTTCCACATCGCGGGAATGGGAGCACTAGTGTGAGCGCCGTAGTTGCACTGGAGCTGCAAATCTTATAATGGCATTATTGTAACCAGTAAAAGCTCATTCCCACACAATAGCTTTAAATCACACTATAACGGAAAATAGTGGGTGTATTGCATAGATGACAAGTGAGAAAGCAGCCCATGTCTTTTGGGCCACTGTGCCCTCAGTGTGACCTCTCTGTGGTTTACTGGGACGGGACAGATTGTGCTATTGTCGATCTGGAGTGCCAAATGTTGTCTGCCAGTTGGACAACAAAGAGTACCAAACAGTTTTGGTGCACTCCTTGGAATACGTGGCGCGAGAGTCAAAGAGTCAAATTTATTGGCAAGGCAATGTTTACATTACTGTGGCACAGAGAGTGGGGCTCGATGATAGACGTTATTTGAACATTTTGGCGTGACACGGATGTTTGTAATTTTGTTTCATCAGCTCGGAGATCTTTCTGAACCCTGTTTTAAATCCTTTCAACAATCAGCCCCACTGCCATTAACTCAATCTACCCTGCTGCTCTTCTTCTTGGCCGGCATTGTTGGCCTATTACTTCACATTCAACAGACGCAAAAAGCTGTCACTGTGTTTAGACTTCATCTTGAGTAGGATGCATTAAACAAACACTTTGACATTTTCTTTCTCATGGGGACTTAGATGTGAAGATTGATTATATTTTAAAGCTACATTAAGCAGCCAGTTAGCATAGCTTAGCACAAAGACTGGAAACAGTGGGAAACAATTAGCCTGGCTCTGTCCAAAGGGAATAAAACAACTTAACACATAATATCTTTTTTTATTTAATTCAAAACAGACTACCTGGCAAAAGCAATTTAGCACATTTACCCAAAATGTAAAACTATTCCTTTACAGCATGCTTGTGATATGAATGCTATATGAGTGGAGTTGGTCAACAACAATTTAATTTAACTTATATCTGCATAATGTGTAAAATCTGCTTACTACATTAAAGGCTGCATCTTCCATCAGCAGCTTAAATGTCGGCCCTTGAGACAGCACTCAGCTGTCAGCAGCCAGTGATCTATTTCTACCCTCTGGAAAGCAAGTCATTCTAAAAAAAGAAGAAAAAAAAGAAAAAAAAGTAGAAGCTTTGTCTCTGTTATGAATATGTTTCTAAAACAGTGCTGTGAGGTCCAGCTGCACCACAAACAGAACAGTGTATGAGTCAGTATTTTGAAAACACTTTGTTGTAGTTGTTTTCCACTGCAGGAACAGGTGTAGCAGTGGGGCACTAATACCCGTTAAAAAAAAAGAGTTGAGCCCTGAGTGAGAGGTAAACTCCTGCTGTTCTCACCTGTCAGCACACCACAAACAGCTTTTCCACTCAATTACACTCATTGGTCCTGTATTGACTGTCACTCTCAACAACCAGTTTAATGGACCACTTCTCTGCATATTGGCAAACACTCAACCCGAATTTCATCCTTTGTTGTGAGGTCGTTCAACAAACAATCTAGGCAAACACTGTTAAATATCCAGGCAAGAATTGTGTGTGGAGATATATTTCCTAATATGTTGAAGTGCACATAATGTTTATTAAAATATCCTTTAGCTCAATGTCTTGAAAATCAAAAAGTATTTTGTATGATTGTCATAAATGCTTGGAGCATCAACCACCGGAGCATCCTTTTGAGTGAGTCATCGGAGGGCCTGTGTGCCATCTGTCTCTGGAAAGAAAAGGCAGACCACAATACTGCAGTGGCTGTTCCTTAAGACTCCAACCACTCTGTCACAAATACACACAGAGAACTGTAATCACAGAAGGATTACACTGCTTGTTTGTAATCTCAGCCTCCATGCATGCATGCCTGAATATGTGAATGAGTGGATCACCTTCTTGTAAGAATAACAGCATGACGTACGGGGCTGCGCTACAGTTTCTCATCCAGAGATGATGACAAGGGGCCAGACAGCACTGGAAAATTATCATAATTCAGTATTTAATATGTGCCAAATCTGTACAACGTCACAGTGGAGACAATAGTGGAGAAGGGGAGAGAGGAGAAAGAAGTAAGAGAAAGAATCCTAAAATATTGCCAAGGTTTACCATTTCCTTTTTTAATAATGTAGTATCAGTTTTCATGCTCCATCAGTGAAAAATATGGATGAAGGAGCAGAATGCAGAGGAAAAGAGCATAGAGACAATAAAAGATTAATGGAGCAGTCTACTGTTTTTACCAATAAAGTTTACTGGTCATGGAGTACTACTGAGCCAGTGAAAACAACGTTGTGGTGTCCTCTGTGACTCCAGAGGAGCTTTTAAAAGAACACAAAAACAAATAACTAATAATGTCTTAAAGGTACAGTGCATTGTTTTTTTTGTTACCCTAGAATGAGCCATTTCTGTCTACATAAGGAACGGGTCCTTTTCCACAACACTGCCATTTTTCAAAAGTGGCCCAGAACATACAAACCAAACACTGTTTTTTGTGAGTTTTGCTGCCACTGTAGGGGCCAGCGCTAGATGCCACTAAATCCTATACACTCATCCTTTAAGGGTTATTTCAGTTTGGACATACAGTACAGTAAGTGCTCCAAGCTTTGAGATCTTGTGATTGCATGGTGTGCACCGTCCACCCATCAGATGCTAGACAGCTAGTTATAGCTTCTGTTTTGACAAATTACATGCAAATTCTTGTTTTACAGTGATTTTGAACAACAGTCATTCATTAAAGCAGTTTTTCTTAAAAGAAAATCCAAACAACGAAGTGGGATAAACCTTCCTCTCAATGATTAAGTGATGATGAAACCACCCACAAAGGGAAAACATAATTACAATCAGCAATGAGTCAAACCCTGATTAACGATTATTGAAAACAAATTGTTTCTGGGATTAGATGAAGGATAAAATCGTCAAATTAGGCGACGCTGTGAATCACCATTTAGTATGTAGACTAGGGCAAAGTGCACATATTTGTAAAAAAGATATATGTTTTGTCATATTTATCATTCAGCTCATCACTTAGTCATGGTGATGAGTATTTTGTCAAATGTTTCCAGTTAAACATCACTTATCTTAAATTAAATGATCTTTTTGTATCAACAAAAGGGGGCCTCCACTGCTTTCTGCCAAGCCTCTACTCTCCCATGCAAAGTTAAATGAGAACAATGTGTATCTTTTTGATGATAGCACCACTCTCTGTGACCAGTGAGGAACACCCAAATTGTAATCCGACCATCTCAAAATCCCAACATAAAGCTCAATCAAATACACACATTTTGAAGTGACAAACAGAGCTATATACACAAACAGACTAACACGGTTATAGACATCACAAACATCTTTCTCAGCACACATACACACAATCACACACTTTGCACATTAAACCCACACCCACATAAGTATCATGATTCAATCACAGAACCATTGAACAAGCATTTCTTTCCCACAGATCTTCTTTAATAAACTTTAAAAACCTTGTGTGCACATTTCAATATCTTGAAGTATATACCTGCAGTATTCCCTCCTTCCAGCAAAACCAATCATTTTAAGCTTGGCTCCTTTTGTTCCACTGCCTGGTTTTGGTCACGGATTATTTGCAGCATGATACTCTCATCAAAAACTTCATCTTTATATTGGACACAGGTGAAGATATATGCAATGTCAAAGACTACACACATTATCATTCCCTAACACATACACGGAGTTGGTTCAGCTGACCTGGCGCATTGTCACAGTGTGTCACAAACTGTTAGATCCAAACTTTTAAAAGTTCTTCCCGTGTGTGAGCCGGCATCTGTTTTTTATTTACCTGCCTCTAAAAATGCCTGACCGTGAGTAAGAAAAGTACCTGAGAAAGAAAAGGATCACACTGGGTGAACAGTTTAAAGAAAAAGCGAATGTGCGCTAATCACTCACATTTTGGAAAAGACTTTTAGTGTTGCTAGTTAGCATTGATTGTAATGGAGTGGAAACACTTGTTTTCAGTTTGCTGCTTCCATGCATCTATTGAGAAAAAATACAATAAAAGAGCTTGAACTTTCTCATTTTCCTGCTCATCATTAAGTTTTATTAGACACAGTTTTGGCATGAAATATAGGCTATAGCAATAACAACCTATTGAAGGCTTTTATTGTGCAGCTCAAGTTACCAGGAGGAATATGTTTGTCTTTGAGTACCAGTATAAAAGTATTTGTTTAATTTTGTGCTCATTTGACCTCATTTAACTGAACAAATTTGCACTTTGAGGCTTCAGGCTAACAAGACAGTTAACAGCCATACAGTCTACAGCATGCTAACGTACACACAATGCTAAGAGGCTGATGTTAAGCAGGTATCATGTTTACCATGTTCACCGTCTTAGTTTAATATGTCAGCATCATACCATTTGCTTATTAGCAGCTGTGGAGAATGGCGATGGGAACTAATTTTTTTTTTTTTTCATATTACTACTGTCTTTTATTTAATCTTATGTTTACTTTGTCTTATGTGTTTTATATATTTTTATATATATTATATTCCAGTCTTGTTACCTCTCTCTGTGTTGTGTGTCTTGCTTTGTATTTTACTGCTTCTTGCCTGTCTGTCAAAGCACTTTGTGAAACTGTTTTTTAAAGGGGCTATATAAATAAAGTTTATTATTATTATTATTATAATTTTGCAAGTATTTGGTCGTATACCAAAGTAGTGAGCAAATTCTGACCTGATGATGGCATTAAATGAATAGTCAGGGGATTGTCAAAAACCAAACATGTCAACCTAATGGTAGCGCGATTGGTAAAGTCAGGGATGCCAAAAGTCATTAGGTTCATCATTTGATAACCACAATTATCTGAAATTTCATGGAAATACATCCAATTGTGATTTTTTTCAGTGTGGAACAAAGTGGTCAACTGACTGACCAACAAACTAACACTAGTATCCCTAGAGCCATGTTGCTAGCCCTGACAATAAGAAGATAACACTAAACCACATTGCATAAGGAGTTTTCAGAATTGTGTCCAAGTTCTTAAAAAAACTCTTCTACTTTGGTTTTTACACACAAGAGACACAACACAGAAATGGAAAACTAAGAAAAAAAGTTGCTGGATCCACTTGAGGATGGAGCAGAGGCAGCGTCAGGTGTTTTCTGTCTTCGCCTTGGTGATGACAAATTTTTTTAAAACACTTTACAAACTCAATTGGTCCTTCTCCAAATGTTCCTCAGTCTCTCTTATGACTCATTGACCTCTTGGGGCCTTCTTAACACAAACCATTTTCCCTTGCTCAGCTTGTTATTTAAGACAGCTTTTGATGCCTGAGTTGCTGCGTCTCTTATCTGGCCAGGTTGCTTAACAAGCGATGAGAGCTGAACTGCGTGCTGCCGGATCAAATTACAGCTGGGCAGGTCAGTCAGGTCAGGCACAGGTAAAACTTCAACCTCTGCAGCACTCACTTCTGTGTGGAGTGTAAACATAAAGTTGGTGCCTTTCATTTCAAAGTTTCTAAGGGGGAAAAGAAGCCAACTTTTCTTACTATATAACCACTGAACTCAACAAAACTACAATTTCCTACTTCTCCCAAACAGAAATCGCTGATCTTAAAGGAAGTGGCCTCATCCAGTAGATTATATTGACCTGTACTGTAACATTAAAACAGCTTTAAAAGGCTTATGGTTTCCAGACGTCAGCATTAGTCTTTTTAGCATCAAACAATGCTGAACCTCCAGCTTTATAAGCCACCTGAACTGCTTTGTGTTAAGCTTTCCATGTGTGAGTTCTCCTTCTTTTACAATATAAAGTGCTTCAAGGGGCTGGGAAAGCTCTATATAAATTCACTCCATTATTGTCTGCATATGTCGGCACCATTGTGTCCCCCCTTCGCTTATTGTGCTCACCAGATTTCTAGACTAATGGTTTAAACAGAAGGAGAGCCACCTGAAAGAAAGAATAAAGTGTTTCAGTCCCAGCATGGAAGAGAATGAACCTGAGAATAAATGAGCTCAAGAAGTGCAGTGGTTCTGGAAGGAGACAGGAAGTGCAATAAAAGGTGTTTAAGGGAAAGTTTTTTATGATTTGTATATAATGTTAAGATTTTAATCCCCTTCACAGAAGATGCTCAGCAAGCTGAAATCCAATCATAGGTGCTGCAGTCTGGTGTTTGCCATAAAGACGCTGAAATTGACAGAGGAGTTGCTTTGTGGCTGTTTGACAGAACGGAACATTTTCACGCTTCATCCCCACCACCACCCCTCCTCCACCTCCTCCTGCTTTGCTTCCAGGTGCCCGCCCTATGTTTTCACTTTCTAAGTAAGAGCAGAGTGTGTTCACTGCAGCCCCAAGCTGTATTTACGATAAAATAGTGGAAAAATAAACTCCAAGTTGACCTGTCATTTTGTCATCACCGTCAACAGGCTGAGCTTTTCTACGCTTGCCAGGGGAGGCTGGTGTATAGTACACACGTAGACATACACAGACACATGCGCAAACTGTAATATATGCTCGAAAACAGCAATACAATACGGTTTTCAAGGGCACCCAAAGATCACAACTGTTTCCTCTCTCTCGCTCTCTCTCTCTTTTTTTTTATTTCTCATTGTGCCATGTTCTGTTTGTTTCAGGGGCATGGTGTCAGGAAGATAAGAACAACAATGCATGAGGCAATGCAAGTGGCAAAAAACAATTTATGAGAGCGTTTCTAAAATGTGCATGCAATATTTCGATAAGACACAATGTAAACTATTTGGACTGTTCACAATAAACAGGCACAGAAATGACCATCCAAACAGCAATACAGTCCATACAGTCGACTCACAGCAGCTGTGTTCAGTTCACAAAGCAGCATCTTTAAATAATAGTATGCCAAAGCTTTTTTCATTGTATTTAAGGGCCAGAGCACAGCAGTGCCAAGATTCAGGGTCTCACACAGTGTGGTCATGGTTTGGATGTAGTGTCTGTTATACATAAACACCAACTCACAGCTTCCAAGCAGCTCCTAAAATATGAATATGAATATTTGAGATGACCCTTCGCAGCTGTGTTCGCCTATGGGGAAATTCTCTTGATGTTTCTTCAAGCGTGAGAAACATTTTGGCCAGTGATAATACATTCAAGCTGAAAGAACTATTTTTGATGGTTCACTTGTTCTAAGGCCTCTTACACAAAGCGACATGTTGTGTATCATTTGTTTGTAAAACCATTTATTGTCACTTAGGAGAAAGGACATTCAGAAATTCTTTCCAAGAAGTTATACTATTAATTAATCTCTAAGGAGTAATATTTGACCTATCCGCATCATTAGGGCCAACTTAAGTATGATTTATATTGCATGTGGCGGTGCATTTGTAAAAACAGCAAGCTTTTCTTTCTCTGTCGCTCACCATCTAATGAGAAATCTACATTTTGGAGGTTCCTCCCTTGTTGCTCTTTGGCCTGCTATGTTTTTCTCTCTCTTCCACTCAAAACCCAGATCCAGACAATCACCAGGCGAGCTGTCATTCTTCCAGCCTCTGGAATGTCTGAAAGCCTCCTGTTGATTTCACACATTATAAAAAAAAAAAAAAAAAGATTGAGCGGGAGGGGGAAAAAACGGCACGGCTTTGTTTGTGACATTTTGGCATCAACTCAAACAGACTCCAATTCAGAGCTATAATGGTCTAGAATGATTAGAAGACGATGTCATCCACATTAGTGTGTGAAATACTGCCACAAAAAGTCCACTGTGAGACAGGAAGGGGACTTCAGCTGATTCAAGCCAGAGGCAGCACTGTGGGTCTACAAACGATGGTTTGCTGCCACACACGATTCATTTACACTTTTTCATTTAGGCTGTGACATACTGCACCACTTTTCTAATGCAAACTTTGCAAATCCTACTCACATATCATAAATCAATGCCTGACAAAAAATGATGGACATTCATTTGCAGGGTTTCTATGTTTGAACGTCTCAATTGGCAGCTTGGCTTGTATATATTAGTATATAATACTATCCTAGTTTTTTCATTACTGCAGCAAATGGATTTAAAATAAACAAACTATCAATCTTTTTGTCATGCCAGCTCTCCAGGGGATATGTACTGCTTGAGTTAAGTCAAACTACACAGTGCTGTCCATGTACTTAATTGAATTTCTCCTCAGTGAAATACCCTAAACTCCAGAGAATCCCTCAAGCTGTGTGCAGATTGAAGATCTAAGGAGTACATGGTTTGGAAGGCACTGATAAGAATGCTGCAAAACAAGATCCCACATGCAGGACAAGAAATAAGTATAGTGTCCGTACACCGCGTGGGACTGTAACGAAACAGCGAATAAGGAAAGTACCCTGACACTGATCTATGATCAATCAGATAGAAATGACAAAGTGATTCTCATATGAGACGCGGTGCAAGTCAGTGCAGGATGGCAGCTGTGATGTTGAAACTGTTGCTGGAAGAAGGAGGGTGTTGAATAAGGCAGAGATGGTAGCTTGTAAAGATTAGGTCTCAAGAGTTTTTACATTTATGCTCTAGAGAATAAGAAATTTGGAGGGAAGGAATAGTGTATTACTATTATTATTTGGTGTCCCATGACTCATAGTTAATTTACTCACATTTGTCATACTTAAACTGATATTTCCTGATGTTTCTCTGCTATAAAAAACTATATCTCTTTCCTGAATAAGTAGAATTATGTTGTTATTTCATGATGTTTCCTGTCTGTAATAGAAATGGAAATTAGAGTAGTGTTATTTTCTATGTTTGAATGTCTCAATTTCCCTATACAAAAAGCTCAAAATAGGGCGTTCCAAAGTGAAAAATTGTTGGAATTAAATTTGAATTTAATATAATTGAAAGGATCACAATGACAAACTGCTCACTGACACACATGTGTTACAGGGACAACAGCAAATTTTATTCAGTGCACAGAGTTCCTGTTTCCTGTGTCAAAACACAATGTACTTTCTCTATTAAAAGTTGAATAGTGCATAATGAAAATGCATGGGCCTTCTGAGCCTTTGCTTTATCTTGATTTTGATCTATTGAGGAAAGAAATATGTAGACATTCAAGTTGAAGCAAGGCTTAAGAATTTCATTTATTTTCAAAGATTAATATCCACATTTTTTTTAAAACACCTTCTACAGCAATGTAAGCCTGTGGAGTTCAGATGACATCACTTCTCTGTTCAAAAGTCCCCAGGCCATTTAAAAGGAAACTGTTCCTCAGTGGCATTCATCACACAGGTCCTGCTGGTAACAGGTTTTTTTGACACAATTCCTATTCATTTGTGTCACCGAATTACCCATGAACGAGGGGCGTGTGGTTCTCAACAGCTCCAAAGGTTTTGGCTTGTCTAGATAAACGTTTCCCAGAAAACTCAAGGAAACATGCTTTTACCTCTGCATTCATGAATCTGACATCATCAAACTGGTGAAGGATTACTCACAGCTGGGTCATTTTTTTTTAAATAATTGAGCCACTACAGCACCAAATACAGCTAATCCACTAAAGTGCAGACAGAGACAAGGCTGTAGACTGACATGCTATTCATCTATGTGGGTCAATTATCACCACATTTTTATGTTAGGTTTGTCTTTCATCCTCTGCAGGTAAGCTATAAATAGATGTATTGCTCATTTCCCTCCACTACAGTACACATCATTGTTTTAAACATGCTACACTATGACTTCAATTCCTGAGTGACATGAAGTGAATTGGATATAATTGACGTTTGCCTTGCCCAGATGGCTGTGTGTGTGTGACTGTGTGTGCATGAGAGGCCATGTGTTCCACTGTATGATGTAGGGACTGTGTTTCTCCCACCAAATCAAACTCTGGCCAATGTCACTCTTCTGCCTCAGGGAGTAAATATCCCTGGGAACCAAGCCCCCCGATGAGAAAACCTCCACAGCCGTACCCACACATGTATGCACACCCACAAATCCCTGTACCAAATGTCACAAAAGACAATAACAACTTTATTGGGAGATTGATCAGAGGAGGTCCAATCCTCACTACATCTGCAATTAAGACAAGACAAAGCATCAGATGTAGAGCAAGGGTAACCACCTTGACTCCTAATCAGCTTGCATTGAAACCTGATCCAGAAACATCTCTATGCCCACAATTAACAGTCACTGCGACATTTGTTGTTGTCCCACTTGGATATACAGCTCAGCTTTAAATTAGACCCTTTTTTAACTTAGGCCCTCTCAGGATCTTTGAAGATCACTTGGGACTTGAGAAAAAGGGGGAGGGTTCATTCACAGAGAGACCATTAAGGGAACATGCCATTTACCAAACAAATGGCATCAAACCGTTGCCCATTAAAAAGGAAATTGCCTGAAAATTACCCCTAAGTCAATTAGGCTCATTATTTTTTCTTCAGCTTTGGGGGGTGGGGTACAAAAAGGGATCCGGCCACCTTTAACAGTTACATGTTTCAGACTGTGTCACGGGAGGTCAGAACAGGAGGAGGTGGGGGGATTTCAAACACCTGCTAGATAACAACATGCATGTCACTGTGGAAAATGCCAGAAAACAGGCCGGTTTACAAGAAAGAGGCAACCTGCTTGTTGTCGTGCGTAGTATCCGTGTTGTTGATTAGAAACAGAAAGCAACATGGCCAATTGAGGCCATGTAGCAGCGTTCCTGGTTGTTGACAAAGCTCAAGGCTGCTGTGATTGCAGTGGGAGATTTTCTGAGTCTTTGTTAAAAACCAGACTGTAGTGACAACATCAGAATCTATCTAGATGTGATAAGGCTCTGAGCAGGCTCTTCTCCCGACAGACAGAACTGTCATGTCTGTTATCTACTACAACAGGCTGTCTTGGCCTAGTATTATTATACTGCATTACATACACAGTACTTTTACTGCATACAACAATAAAACCCCTTTCATTTTTAAAAGGTTGGGGATCTCTCAAGTCTGAACAGTGCCAATGAAAGGAAATATGAAGACTGAGGTGCACAATATTACAGGAATGTATATACATTAAAATATATATTGACAATTTAAATATAGATACTTCAACATCTATTTTATAATATGTGCCATATACTGATATTTTTATAATGTAGCCTACAATGAATTATCCTTCAGGGATAGATTTAAAAACATCCGTCCGTTCACTTGTCACCTACATCACTGAATTCAGATTGACAATACATGGTCAAAATTTCTAAAAAAAACCCATTAAACTTAAGAATCAAATGAATTAGTATACTTTGCAATATATACCACAATATCATCAAGTTGTTGATGTCAGATGTAAACATATGGTTTGGTTTATAATGTATGGGGTATCGTGGTGGCTGAAGGGGTCTAAGACACTGACTGTATAAACTAATATAAAAATTGTATATTGTAATACAAACACAGAGAAAGTATTTGATCAATACACACAAGAAATTAACATTCACTCATCTTTAAATGGAGAGACAAGATTGAGGGCACTTTAGACTATTGAAAAGCACTCTGCAGTTCCCAAGTATAGTCTTCCTTAAGTGCAATGACAGGGTGCTATTCGGGCTGCATTCTTTAAATGGGAGAGGGCACGCTGTGTCACACACGAAAGTAATTGAATCACTTCCTTTAAGCCATATTCGATTACTGCCACTCATAAATTGACTTAGGTTAGCTGTCCTTTGGGTCCATTTATCAAGTCAGAGCAGCAGTCAGGATGCTCTTAAGGAATAACAGTAGTTATAATTTAGCAATGTTGGATTGTCACTGAAAAGTCATTGTTAAAATACAGTGTCATGGTAGCTTTTTATACATTGCTAGATGATTGGGGAGAGGGGTGGGAGTGGGAGGTGGGGGAGGGGCATGTGTCCTTGCCTTGACAAGGACAGTGAAGAAAAATGTGCTTTTTCAACAAAATGATTATTACTGTCTACTTCCTCACATCTGCACCTCTCTCCTCTTCTGACTTTGACATTAACATGATGTCTGCTTCAAGCCTGTTTGGAAATATGCATCACAAAGGGCCTGAAGCTTTTTGAACAACTCAAATGTAAAAGAATATGACGGCAGAGGTTACTGTATAAATTTAACAGCCAAAGTAGTCACTGTAGAATTCAGTTTGTTCAAAAACAGAGACTGCTCTCCAAGGGAAAGGAGTCTGTTTGCAGTCATTTGCACAATTTATGTGTTCTTGAGCAACTACGGGGAAGTGTACTGTTTGCCTCCTCAAAGAAAAGTAAAAGGCAAGAGAATTTCATTATGAGGATCAATAATGTATGGCATTACTAAGCAGACAATCCTCTTGTTTCTGCAGGAAACACCGGCACACAAGTACCTAATTGTGTCTGATGGCTGGAGGTTAGAAGGAGGAGGGAAGGGTGAGTTGGAGGAGGTCTGCTGTTTGCTGTTTCTGTGCTCCCGCCATCATTTAATTCCCCAAATGATCTGTGCAGTAACCCAGCTGTTCTGTTCCTGGGCTTGGATCAGAGAATACAGTAGGCTGCCTTCCTTTGAAGGGATCAAGGAAAAGACTCCTGCTGGTGAACAAACAGAGTTCAAAACCTTGCTGGCTGGAGGTTAAAAAACAGGGTAGGGTCGGACTAATTTAAAGAACTGTGGTGGCTTTCATGACGGGACCAATACAATGACAAGCGACACAGACAAAAAGAAAGATGAGAGAAAAAAAGGCTGAGAAAGAGCACACATGGTGAAATGACACAGTTACAAGAATTACAAGAAAGAGTGTGAAGGAAAGATTGCACTCACTTGCTTCAACAACGAAATGCTAACATCTACATTTACAGTTTTTGAAAACAGTAAACAGGAAATCTTTCGTAGAAGACTTGAAAATTGTTGCAATCCTTATGGGAAACAGTTGTCCGCAGGATCAGTAGGGCATAATAACAAGCCAGCGGGGTAGAGTGCGAGGGTAATCAACAGACGGATGGGAAGAGGAGATGAGTGTCCTGTTTACCAGGTGAAGACAGGACAGACTTTGATGGAAGTTGTAAAGACTCAGCAACGCAGGGGTCAAGGAAGTCTCTGCTGCGTCTTAAGTAGATTTTAAAGTGATTGTAGTTGGAGAAAATTTATAATCTTGTCATACAGTTTGCCTAAAATTGTTATAAGAAACACAAATTCAGAAAATATGGGCATTCTTGGAGACCAGCAATTTATAAAATCATGGGTATTATACCATTTTAATGCAGAATTCAATTTTATATTCAAACTCTCCCGGGTCTAGCTTATGTAACAGTTTCACATTTTTGAAGGATGAATGAAAAGAAGCGTCTGGGCTGTAACGTTGGGCCTTGGAAGAAGTGTGAGGGAGGCAACAACCCTCTAAAGATCAATGAACACCAGCAAAGGAACAGGAGGAGCTAGCATCAGCCAATCCCAGCAGGCCTTGGGGAGCAGCATCTGACGTAAACCAGGAAGCCACCTGATGTGAGAGGGGTCAGATAAACGCTACAGAACTGACGGTCACACGGGACAGGTGCTTCCTTAATGATACACATCACACTCGCACGTACACAAACCCACACACACACAGTTGGAAACTATATTAGGCCTGTTGCTCATCTCCTCAGCTGTGACAGAGGCTTTCCCAGACATCCAGCCCACGCACACGCACACACACACACACACATGCATCCTCAGACAGGAGGGGCGGGAGGGGAGGACAAGCAGGCCAAGGAGGACGGAGGATAGGGCATGCACGCAGACAAGCCTGACAACAGGCAGGAAACTCTAGAGAGCAGCCGTGGCTATTTTCTCTCCTACTCAATACTCTCAGTTTCCATTTTGAACAAAACAGGTAGGGGAAAAAAACACAGTCATGAAAAAAACCCACAAGGTAAACAGGGAGCATGATAAAAAAAAAAAGTCACATAAACCTTCAAGAATGAATTAAAAGGAAACTGAGCACCAAAATAGGAATGCCCCCTGTTTTACGCATGAGAGGGATTTGGATGGCTCATCCTTCCTATTTTGTTTCCTCCTTAGTGTCTGCAGGAAAGAATACATCGAATACAGTGTAATGGACTTCTGCCAGCATCAGCTCCATACAGTGAATGAAGAATGATAAAGCACAGAGGAATGTGGCTCGCGAGGTGTCCATACGTGCAGATTGCATAGGAGAATAAAACAATGGGACCATCACAGCTCTCGAGGGGGTCGTGAGACTGGACGGTTGGGGTTAGGGATGAGAATAGAGGGGGGGGGGGGCTACTCTGACTCAGTGCTTAGAGGTGCACGTATGCAAGGCTTTGTCCCCTATTAAACACACAGAACCCATATGCATGCTCAGACACACATTTGGAACTTATTAAACTTCTGACCTGAGGAAGGCTGCAACCAAAGACGAGCAACTGCTCATTCCGACCTAAACTGGGCTAGACGTATCACTGGCTTCACTAAAACTCTAGGGGGGAAAAAAGAAACCCAATGCAACTATGTACCAAATCATAGGAAATAACTAATTATATATGTTAACAGAAGTGCATCCTTTGTCAGTGTGTCATCCCCAACAACTTTAATAGTAGCTTTGCTGTTGACAGAAATAGGGCTCATGGGTTATGATAATTTCTCTAAGATATGATTACAGCCACTAGTTTGGCTCTCACAGGACTATTTATGGTGAAACGGGGCAAAAATGGGTTTGGCCACAAGTCAAAGAGGCCAGCACCAAAAATGTGAGGATGCTCTGGAAAGCTTCATTTATATATGCTTTTACACACTCCCAGACTTTTTCTTTAAATTTAATAAAAGTTTCCCAAAGGAGCAATTTGAATATACACAGATGATTTTTTATGAGAATGTGGACGACAGGAAAAATGAAAAACTCACAGCCGAGGGAGCAGAAACCATTTTTTATGACAAGAATGTTTCATTGTTTTTACAACAAAACAGATTATACTGTGACCCGGGCGGGCGGGATGACAGCCGGCTGTTCAGTCCCACTTAGAGTGATATAATGTCAGCCCGGCGTTTGTTTGAGTGAGTCAGTTGGGCACAGTGGGATTTTTTTTCCCCCTTTGTTTGTTTTCAATGGCCCATAAACAGTCTGGATAAACCAACCAAACAGAAAAAAGATACTCTTTCTCCTCCTCTTTTAAATTAATTTTTCTGCATCTCCCGCTCCCTTAGCTCGCTTGTTCTCTGGCCTGCGTTGCTGTACCTCGTACCCACAAACACTCTGGGATTGTTTTGAGCTGTCTGGCGGAGGAAGGAAAACGGTGTGAGAAAGTGGCTGTTTTTTTGGAGCGGACAGGAATTGGCCTCACGGCGCACGGTTCCTCTCCTCGCAGCGGGAACAATGCTGTGGCGTCACACCCCTGCGCTGACCCTCGCTGTTTCACATGGAAAAATGTTCCCAGAATTCCGCTCCCAGGCTTGGTGGTATAAGGGAGGGAGGGAGAGAGAGAGAGAGAGGGATGTCAGGGAAGGTAAGAGGGGAGAGGAAACCTATGCTACACTGAGGTTTTGCAGCCATAGCGACCTACAATAAGCTACAACTCCTGAAACTGATTAGTTACACCGAGGAGGAGGCGTGCCCTTAAAATCACGCGTCCCAACAGCCAGTCACATCAACCAGCTGGGAGTAAAGACAGGGCACTCAGTCTGCCAGGTGAACTGTAGTAAACCACAGTTCCAACTTCTTGCATTGTCACAGGGCCGCCCCCTTCGCTCCCGTCCCCAGCCCGTTTCACATTCACTCCCCTGCTCATTACTACATTGTTGCCCGTTCCCGCTCTTTGTATACAAACTAATCAGACTAATCAGCTGTTGTAATAGAAGATGTGATATTGGCACGCAATGCTTTACTTCCCTAAAGTGGCCTAAAAGAGCAATAGCAAAGTCGTCAGCTGCTCGTCTGGTTGGCAGAAATCAGCAAGTTCCAGCAGGGAGGGACCAGGGTGGCCTCCAGGAAAACTGTTGGCTGTTGACATTCAAAAAGTAAAGATTTGAAAATGAGTGGGTAAAAATAGGTTTGGATACTGTTTTTTCTCTTTTAAACTTATTTGGATAAGGGAAAAAAAGGCGAAGGATAAAGTCACCAGCCAAATTGCCCAAAACATCCATCACACTTGGCGCGATCACATTTGTTTTTCTTTTTAAATAATCATTAAAATGACCTGGCTAAACTTTCAGCTTTTGGCTGATCCTGTATTTTTCTTGACTTTATTGGAGCAATTTTCCCATATTTGCAGATCTCAGCAATAATGGCGGGACTGGTGAGTACAACACACAAATTGTGATAAATCATAATTCTCGTTAAGTGACTCAAAATTGAATTAATTGAATAATTGGTCTGGACTTTTAGAATAGGAGAAAAAAAGAAAAGCAGACCAGCGAGGCAGAGGTAGTCATCACACAAGTGACTATATAAGCCATACAAAATACGCTGTAGTTTATACAAAAATAATAAAATGAGTAAGAGATTAAATTATATCGTATTTTATATTTATGTCAGACTGTGTTTAGTCATGTATGCACTTCATTATGTTATAGAAACTATAAAAGAAGCAACATCCCTTTATGGTCCTATATTTTAGAAGACACTTGTGGCCAATGTTATCTATATTTATTGATCCCTTATCTCATATTAAGCCAATTCATCTCAAGTCCAGATCTGATGAGACCTAGCAGCTGAATCATGTCAAACTGAGGAGTATGAGGGTAAAGAGCATCAGGCAATAATTCATTTATAGCAGCCACAAAAGTATGCTGTTGTACTGTTTAATAGCCTTGCCAGTAATATTATACCCCTAGTGCAGCATATGCTTGCTTCACACACTAACCATTTATATGCCCTTGTGTACCTGGAGTGTTTGCATAAAAAAACTGTAAAATCTGCGCTGATCTTGTAGAAAGGTCATAAATAATGTAAAGAAAACGTGGCGCTGGACGTTCATGGCTCTCTGAGGGAGGATTTGGCATCCTCACGTGCATTCTAGACAAAGATTAAAAATATGATCTGAAGACATTTGGAGCGATTCAGAATGAGGTGTTGTTTTCCATCACACGTTTGTGTGCTGTATCACTGTGTAGAGTTGGAAAATAAATGACTCCAATGTTTGTAGTAACGTCACTCAGTATAATTTACTGTATACTGCATCAAATTCAATCGCATATCTCTGTGTTTACTTTTCCACAGTGAATGTGACCTGAACAACAGGCAGAGAACAGGCTCTGTGAGTTTGGCAGCCATCGCTTATAAGCTACGCTTCAGAGGCAGACAACGAAACATGCTGATTGGGACAATAATATGGGTACTAAGGATGGCACAGTGTAGAAACACGAGAGGGTGACATGGTATTTGATTTGTTAAACACTGAGTCTTTAAATTCATGGATGACTGATATTGTAAGGGCAGTTCTGCTAAAGTAATAAAACAGCCTTTGTCCATCACTGCATAAAAAAATAACTGTATTTATATCAAGAGCAAATCTTTCCAAAGATCAATTAGCTAGCTAAAGAGGGATTTGTTGTTCCTCCCGGTGCATTACACACAGATGTCAGGGTGAACAGCAGAGGTGGATGGGATCAGGACAAGGCAAGAGATGAAAGAGGAGGCCGGCTGAGATCTTAAAGGAAATGGGTTGAGGGATGAAAGCAGGACATCGAAGGAGGAACAGGAGGAGGAAGAAAATGGGGGCTGCCTGCACCCCATTCCTCTGTTTTGTTTTAACAGAAGTTGGCAGCACATCGCCCAACCTGATTGGCACCAAGGCAGCAAACGGTCTCCACCCTGCACTGTGACTCACTCTGCTGGAGCCTCAGAATTAACGCTGCGCTGCCAAACTTTCTCTCATTACTGTCTCTATTTTCTCTCCCACACTCCATTATCATCCTGTATTCTGCTCTGCTAGCTATTCTTTCTATTTGCTATCAAAATTTTGTCTTTTTATTGTATCTTTTTATCGGTCATGTTTTTTAGGAACAGTTTAAAATTGATGATGAAACCGATACCACTTCTACAGCAAGCAGCCGCTTAGCTTAGCTCAAACACTAGAAACGGTGTAACCAGGTCTATCCAAAGGTAACAAAATCCACCCACCAGCTCCTCTCGAGCACACTAATTAACAGATTATGTCTTGTCTGTTTATTCAGGACAAAACCCAACTGTAAAAACAGCATGTTGTGGTTTTACGGGGAGTTATATGCCGTATTACTGCCAAGCAGCCGTTGATGACTCCAAGAAGACAATCCACCCTGCCAAAAAATAGTTCAGCATGTATCCCCCATTAAACCATAAAATGTTGTTAAAATGAGACATAACATGTTAATTGGTGAGCTTTAGAGGTGCTGGTAGGTGGATTTTGTTGCTCATAGACCTACTACTCTTTGTGCTAAGTGCTTCATATTTACCACACAGGCGTGAGAGCGGTATCAACCTTCTCATCTGAGGAGAAAAGAATAAACGCATTTCTCAGAGTTTCAAATGATTTGTTTTAGTTGCTTAATTGCACTAAAAATTCAACAGGACAGTATACATGACCATTCATATTTCTCTTGGGATGAACAGCTAGCTGTAGACGCACATGGATGTCCTGACACACTTTAGCTGTAAAATTGCTTCCACCTCCTTTTACATTTTTTGAGAATGCTTACACAGCTTCCAGACTCTGAAGTGACCGACCCCCATCAAAATACTATTTACAAGCTAGGTTTTACAGTAGCTAGCAGGCTTCTAATGTCAGCTTTCAACTTTATAACTTATGTAGCTTTTTATTTTTTTAGTATTTATAACATTAAGCATTGAGCTAGTACATATGTGATATGATAGGAAATACATTTTAGTTAATGTTATCACCTAATGTGGTGGGGAAAAAAGCTCTATAAAATGTGCTAAATAGGTAAGCTACTTGTTTATATGATGCATTGAGGTTTATGAGCATGGTTGCAGACACCAGACAGAGACATTGTCTGAACAGGATTGAGACATGTTAAATATGTTGCTCTGGGACATTTTCATAAAATTTAGTATGTTCCCAAAATCTGACAGATGGCTGCAAGTTGAATTAAGACGTAAATGAATAAACAGAACAAACTCTTTGTTTCAGTGAGTGATTTCTGATCCAAAAAGAGAGACAAGCGATTAAATGTACTGCTACTGTAGTTGGGGATGAGGAGTGCACTCACAAAAACATATAGTATATCCGCTGAGTATATGCTTTTCCTCTCTCCCACAGCCCCCATTCAATATAAAAGAATACTACAGTTGACTTTTATAATGTCAGAGGTTAAGAGATGGCTTCACACTCTTGGTAAATATAGCTTACCTTGGTTCCCACACCGTAAACAACCTTGTGATGTCAGTGATGATCCCGGGGCCAGGATGAGGGCAATAAACAGGAAGTGGCTCAGCAGCAAGCTGCATCCCATAATAATCAAGACAAAAACACAGACAAACAATCTAAAATCACAGCAAGACACAAAGTGACAGATAACACGGACGAGCGACCCTGCACCGCAGCACAAACTCAAAAGCAGCACGCCAGAGAAATACAAACAACTCAAACACACGCAGAACCTTGTAGCTTGAAAAAGAGAACATCAAATGCACCAATTTACCAAATCAAAGACAGGGAAACCCAAACAACCCAGCAAGCAGAGAAACAGACATGTAGAAACAACCAGACATGTGTGCAGGGAAGGATACACAAAGGCATAAACATAGGATATTGTGACAAACACAGTAGAACCAATTTGATAACATCATGTCTTTCCTACATTAGTGTTATGTTCCTTTACGTATTAGGCCTACATCAGACAACGCTACAAATCACACTGGAGCATCACATTTCGGTACTGGCAGCATCCAGGACAGCCGTTTCACCTTCATTTTAACAGCAAAAATCCCTCTCTGGCCACCCGATCTGTCTCAGGGCCCATAAATCCATTTTGAACCTCTCTCCCGCTCTGCCTATAAACAGCTGGAGCCAATGTTTTAATGCACTGCAAACACAGATAGTCAAGTCAAGTCAAGTCAAATTTATTTACAAAGTACATTTAAAACCCCAACAGTTGAGGCCAAAGGCACAGTACAGTCAAAATAGCAAAAAGCCATAAAACAACAAATATAAACACAAAGACAAGTTAAAGTTAACAGACAAAAATACAAAGAAACGCAAATACCAGTGAATAGTTAAACACCAGTGAATAAAGATGTGTTTTAAGATGGGACTTCAAAACAATTAGTGTAGAGGCCACACTAACATGTAACAGCAACATGTTTAGAGTTTGGAGGCTACAACTGCTAACGATGTCTCCTCTGCTTCCAAAAGACAGGGACGTACTGCAGGGACTCACTGGTTTATTTTGCCTCTTTGGTCAAAAGCAATGCACTAATGGATTGTAGATTATATCAAGTCTGCATGGCTGTACAGTCTATAGTAAAAAAAACAGCCTTTTTATATGGTTACTTATTCACCTGCTGTGTAGGGGTAGTCATTATCTGCAACGACCACGTCAGATATTTGGTAAATACAAATTTTTCCAGCTCAAGGACAGAAAATCAGACACCAAATATGAAGCCAGAGCCAAGAAATGGTTAGCGTAGCGTAGAGACTGCAAACAGGAGGAACAACTAGCCTGATTCTGTCTAAAGGTAACAAACCTCTAAAACTCTCTTTATATTGAGCTCAGCTAATGTTGTGCCTGCTGTAAATGATGTAATAGAGCAATTAAGGTGATATATCATTCTTTCCATCTAACACATCTCACTAACACTACAAGACAGTAGTAAAATTAAGATATCACTCAAAACAATTTTGGGGGAAATTTTGTGCCTTTATCAGACAGTGGATAGTAGACGAAAAATGGTTTGCAACACAGATTTTTTATGGTCAGCTCTTTCATATTTATCCAAAATTACATCGTTCAGGACTCTTCTGCTATAGCAGACTAAGTCCTAGGATGAACTCTGGTTATGATACGTTTCACCGGAGTAGACGTTTGTCTGGAGCGATTCATAGTCCTTCCTTCATTTGTGACCCACAGACTCACCAAAACTGTGCAGCTGTTAATCCTGTTCCCTCCCAACTCAGACTACTGACTACGGTCACAGGAGGAAGGAGAACTTGAAAGGCAACCTCAGTGACTGTACTTCACACCTATTTCTCTGCTTTACACACAAGAGCACTTACACACATGGATGCACACACACACATGCTCCTTCTGTCTCCCCTCTCTCTCTCTCTCACACACACACAAACACGCAGCTGCCTGGACGCTGAAGATAAGGAGCTAGAGCTGTGAGAGAGAAGGAGGGGGGTCACTGGGATGAAGTATGTGTGCATGTTTGTGTCTGTTTGTGTGTGTTTTTCTTTTTCGGTGGAGGGGGGAAGGGGAGGCTACCCTACAGGACGTCCTGACAATGGTGAGCTTCTGAAACAGGGGGGACGAGCTGCGCCCCACGTCAAGTCATATACGTACAGAAACACAGAAAACAAGAGCTTACATGCAATATAAATGATCATAAAACCCCCAAAGGCTAACATAACAGCATGATAGCTGATGAGAAAATGAAAGGGAAACTGTCCCATCCATCAAAAAAGACATTAAATATCAATAAATTAACAACGAGGGAGTTGTATCATTTAAATCTCCATCTGGCAGATATTCAAAAAGCAGATGTTTATGTTAATGAGGGGGAAATATATCTATATAATGCAGATGATGCTGTAACTATGATCACTGGCTGGAAAAGCAGCAGCTAAACAGTGACGGAGGGCCTAGCAGCAGGAGTACGCAGATGGAACAGCTTCTCCATTTCCCTAACGACTGCACCATAGGAAGAGAAACAAGGTCTTCAGCATTGATTTTCCTCCTGGGTCCGTGGTGTGTGTGTGTGTGTGTGTGTGTGTGTGTGTGTGTGTGTGTGTGTGTGTGTGTGTGTGTGTGTGTATGTGCCAGAGAGTGTTTGTGTGTAAGAAGTCTCAGCAGCAGAAGCTTTTATAATGGGATGTGTTGTATACAGCGAGGGGGGAGGGGGGGGGGGGGGTCTGGGAAACAACAGTGTAACCAAAGGGAAGAGCAGAAGGAAAACAAGGACCCCTCCCTGTCCGAGTATGGGACAAACATGTTCGACACACACACACATTAACACACATGCCTCCTCACTCTCCTTTCAGGCTGATCTGGAGAGGAGCCAAGTTCCTTTTGGACACCTTTCTCTTAGTTGGCTAAGTCTCATATTTGAAGAATATGTTTTGATGTCACATCAGACACGCGGCGAAGCTCAGCTCGTGCGTCCTAAGCAGCTAGTTTCAGATTACCAGGAGTATGAGGGCCACATCTATCTCTGTGTACACTCGCTTTTCATCTTGTTTATTGGCCAACATGCCCTGTGGTCCTGAGAGCTGCCAGCCAATGACAGGCCCGGGATGGGAGCTGGCACAGTGCCCTGCTGGAGCAGGTGCAGCCAAATAGGAGATAAGGAGAACATGCTGACAGATCTGCCGATCAACTTAAAACACTGATTGAGATGGCTGATGCAAGGCTACTTTTGGCTAAGGGGACACTGCTGTATTACACCCATGTGGGTGTGGGTGGCCCTGTTTGTGTGGGATTAGAGGTAGGATGGGGGTGGGGAAGGAGTAAATAAAAGTGTGTGTGTGTGTGTGTGTGTGTGTGTGTGTGTGTGTGTGTGTGTGTGTGTGTGTGTGTGTGTGTGTGTGTGTGTGTGCATGCGTGCGTGTGTGCGTGCGTGTGTGTGTATGTGTGTGTGTGTGTGTGTGTTCTAGTGCCAGGGCTCCTGTGCGACATCGTGGAAAATCCTCCTCAGCGGTTTCCTGTGGGTCTCCATTATCAGGCCTCGTTGATAGACCAGCTTTTCCCCCCTACTTCCTGCCTCTCTTCCTCCCCTTCCACCCCACTTCCCCTCCCACACTCTTCTCAATCACATGAATCACCGCTGCCACGTAGAGGGCGAGGGGCTGGCAGAAGCTATAAACTACACTCCCAACTCACATTCATATTACTCAGTATGGTTTTCACTGCACAATGAGCTACTTTCGCCCCCCTTGATGCCATGTAAAGCAATGCCGGTCAGTCACATGCATGACTGCATCATTCAGGACTTTATTTCAGTATAATGCCGCATTTACTGAAATCCCCGTGCATGCAGAGTGTATTGCTTGAGACAAAATGTTGAGTCACTTCAGCATGAGGTCATTTCTCCTCAAGATGCCAGTCAGCATGGAGTTTGTCCTGTTCATTACAACGTTGGCAAAGCCCTCGCGGTTTGTGTCTCACCACAGCATTGGCCAGGATTTCAAAAAGAGAGAACTCATGGATAATCTTCCACTTGAGCTTGAGTGATGACACTGTTCATTTTATAAGGTCTGCACAACTTCAAAGTTTTAGTGGATATCGAATCCTCTTTAAGAACACAAATTGTCTTAGAGTTGACAGTATTTTAAAACTTTGTGGGTCTTCCTCTTTAGCAGCAGTGGTCAGATGACTCTTGGCAACCCATGTTGTTACCAAGACAACATCAATGAACACAATCCTACGTGATGATGATGAGGGCTGAAAGATGGCTGCTGGTCAATAAACACATAGAATTAGGTGGAATAGAGGTGAGCTTTAAATGCTTCAAATCTATACAATGATTGCATCCAGGACTGGTGGGGGATGGGGAAGCAGGAAAGAAAGAGTGTGTCTTTAAATGTGTGAACGAGAGAGAAAACAGTGGAGAGTGAGCCAGCACATGAAAGTTGGGGGGGGCATGACTAATCTTGCCGTCTTCCAAAAAAACGTCCACAGTAAATCTTTCTCCAATCTTCCCATCAGTCCTGTACACATGTAGCAGATTGATCTATGGCAGCGATCGCCGTGCCTTCCAGGGAAGGTATAGGGGTGTTGTTCGCTACAGGACGTGACACAGAGCATGTGTGGGGGGCCTGATAGAGAGGCAGAGGCCGATGAGAAAAGGAAAGAAAATAAAGAGAGGGAGGAAAGGGAAGCACTTAGGTGTGCTTGATATCCTATCAGCACCCAATACCCATCTCAGGCATGGAAAAACACCATGACTAGTATGAATGGGATTCGCTATTCAGTTAAAAATGAGAGAACTTGGCCTGTGGATGGTAGAGAAGATCAAATGGTGGATGCATAAAAGCTTGGAAACAATACGCAGTTCCCTGTGTGTCTGAGAGCCAAATATGCAGCGGCAATATGAGTTCCTTTTTGTTCTTGAAAATGCTTCTCAGATGTTTGACGCAAGACCAAGAGTGGGGGGAGGAGGGAGACAAAACAAACAGCAATTAAGGTAGTTTATGAATCTGTTTGAAGGCCTCAGGATCTATCCTTTAGGAAATATCTGCCATATTGATGTATGAGTGTAGGAAAAGACAAGTTCCTTCTATCCCTGGAAAACAAACCTTAGACATGGTGAGTTGCCTGATTATCCATTTGGTTGTCATGCACACTTACATACATTAAAATACGCACACCAAAACAAGGTCTGTGTTTTGCAACACTCCAAAATATATCCCTCAAACATTTATAGTCTAAACACAGATAACACCACCCCTACCTATCACTTTGCTTTCAGCTGGAAATTCCAGACAACCATCTGATAGGGAAGAAGGATAAGCATATATGTTTTGAGGTAGAAAATCGTTGCCTGTCTAAGCAAGAAACATTTTTCATAATCTCCAAAAAATGTTACAGTGTCTATCTCCTGTCTAGATATAACTGGAATGAGAAAGAGTTCAAGTGTCTCTGCTGTCGGTCCGAATATCCCTGAAAGTCCCTGAGAGGAAGCAGACAAAGCGAATATAAGAGTTACTGTGCGAGATAGACGGGAAAGATACAAACAATAGTTTTACAAATTTAACATCATGCTTTCCTGTACAGGGAAGCCAAATGATCATAAAAAGAAGAGCTGGGGAAACACCACTGTGCTGTTTATCAGACATACAACTACACTCGTCTTCAGGGAAATCATTGTCTCTGGAAGTGCTAGAGAGAGTAATCAAACCATAAATCTGTTAAATAAACCTATCAGTGCAGTTTATAGGAATTAAAGATTAGAAATTGAAGACCCCCTCAACAGAAACAACCCCAACAGATTAGCTCCACACACACCTTGTGTGTTTGTGAGGGTGCTCCTCTGCATGTCTATGCGTTTATACTTTATGAACTACATAGCTTGATCATTACACTAAAAACTGCAGACAGAGGAAAAATCCAATTTGGCGGTTCTTAAGGTAGCTTGTTGTGCAATAAACAGAGGAGCAGGCTGCAGTGTGCCTTTGTTTTTATATCAACACTGAGCTGTTCATCCAGAGGACCAAAGGACTAACACACAACGTTTTGTCTTTCCCCTTTGACCTATGTCACCTACCTCAAAAGTAGTTTACTGTAGTAGAAATTATTTAAGGATACCACTACTAGATATTAACATTTTAAATGCGATGAAGTTTACATAATACATCTTTTCAATTGGGTTCAATTTAAACTTGAAAAACAACTAATTATCAAATAGAAAAATTGATTTGAAAGAACAGATAAAGCACCTGAAGGTATGACTGAGATCATACAAACAATCATAGATTGACAAAAATTAACTAATTCTGACCAAAAGTTTGGTTGTCTAATGAATGAGCCTACATGTCAGGTTTATTTCCCTGAAACCAAAATAGAAATTCATTTGTACTTTGTCCTGTGTACAGTATGAGTCATGTACACTTAACCTGTGCAATGGAAGAAATACGTGTACATTGTTCTTTCTAGACTGATACTGAAGAATCCCAACAAGCCCACAGCTGAGGACCAGAAATATGTTTCCGTGCACAACTTTGACAGACTCGATTATTTCAATTGTTTGTACAACAACATCCAGCAATCAAGATCCAAGGTTACAGAGCAGTGACTGTATGATCTATTGAGATTAGTTGTGTAAACATTTCCAAATTGGAAAACCAGCATGATTTTTTGGCTCTTTAATCTTCCAGCCAAATGTAGATATTAAACTTCTTTTTTTTGTTTCAAGCCTTTTTCTTCAAAAGATCAGAGCTTTTAAAGTAATAAGCTCAAAATGAAGACATCAGTAGATAATATCCAGATCTAGTCCAACAAAACTGTTAGGAAGTGTTAAACGAAATCAAGGCAGCATATTTTTTAATGGGATATTTATTGCTTGACATGCAACCACATGAAGTACATACAAACTAAATATCTGGAAGCATAAATGCAGTCACAGAAAGTTGACTTTGACAATACATAACTATGCATCATCTCATTGTATTTACATGCATTTATCATTTCCTCTGTGTTTGCAGCTCTCTGCTCGTTAAGATAAAAGTGGGTTCATTTACAGGGAAAGATGCAGAGTAATTTGGCCTGCAGCACGACTGTACAGTTAGATCAGCAGCCAGACTCAGACAACACTGGCCAAAGCAAAGATCCATCTGTCTGTTCCGTGCTGAGAGGAGCGTGTAGGGCATAGAGTGCACCACATGCACACACACACACACACACACACACACACACACACACACACACACACACACACACACACACACACACACACACACACACACACACACACACACACACACACACACACACACCTCCCATCGCCAGCTGGATCGGAGAAAGCAGCACTTGGGGAACAGTTGACACGCTGATCTCTTTAATGGTTACATCCTCCACACCCAACACCCGAGACGCTCAAACACACAAGCTTTCATTAGCTTAAACCGACTGACAGAAAAAATACATATTGCAACATTCCTCCCTCCAGATTCTCAGCACACACGCACAGCTCCCTCCTGCTCTCGCACACATATACACACACATACGCTATCCTGTTAACCACCCCCACCTCCATGCAATCAGAGGCTCAGAATAGGAAGGAGGGAGAGGAAGCGGTGCTGCATTCACAGGCTGGGAACAAGGAGAAGGAAAAACAGCCGGAACCTGGAATTTACGGAGGAAAAAACAGCGGCCATCCAAAAATACCTCAGGACCATCTCCGCAGATAAACAGAAATATCATTACTCTCATCCTCTAGCTCAAGACAGTTTTCCTTACATACTTCCTTCATCTCATCCTCTCCTCCTCAACTCTGCTGTTGGTTACTCAACATCGAGGAAACTTTTTTTCTTAACATTTGCCCAGACTGATTGTTCCTCAGATCTTTCTCTCCAGCCTTTCTCGGTCAGGAAAGTCATGCAGAAGGTCTAACTACGAACCTTATTAGGCCCTGAGCTAATCAGCGCTAAGTGGAGCTGCTGAGTCCTTCAACAGCAGACTAGACAGCCCCAGACCCTGCCAGTGGGGGAATAGTTTAGTCTCTTACACACTATACCCTTTTTTTATTCTATTGTACTTATAAGGGTTTGCATTGCACCATAGTCACACAAGCAGGCAGCTCAAGGTTGAGAGCTGCAATCAGATGCTCCTTCTGAAATGTGTCAGCATGCAAATGATGTATTTATGGAAAACAAGTGATATGTGGGTTGATAGAATTCATTAAAAAGGCTGGGTCTTCCTTCATCCTCTAAATGAAAGTTAATATATAAGCTTTTAATTAAGATCTGCTCTGTCCAGCAGATATAAGTTAATGAGATTGTCTGATCAAGTGTACACCACCATGACAGAGTCCTTCCTGTGGCTAAGAGGTAGGTTAGGGTTCACTGACCCTGAGGTCATTTCCTCTGACCTCTTCTTCCTAATTGATTCAATTTTCCTAGCCATTGGTCTCCTATTAGGATGTTCTAATAGATGCAAACCTCCCATACAATATCCTCTTTCCTTTGTCTCTAAAAACAGACCATTTCATGCTCTCCACTTGGTAGAACTCAGGACAGCTTTGTCATCCTATCCACATGTGATGTCAGTAATGCACAACTCCAAAAGACGTCCATAACCTTTAAATGACATAATTAACCTTTCAGTGACGTCATGGGCTGAACTAAAGTAGAACGCAGTAGATGCGGGACAGCAAATGGAAACTAGTGATGATGAAGCCAACCCCCGTTTACCTGAGCTTAAAGACAACACATAGCAACAGTGGCTGTGATCACATCTGAAAATGTTGATCTGCACAACAAAATTCACACCAGAGGACAAGAACAGCCACTGCAAACTGTTTTTTTTAATATCATACATATCTACCTGGTGAATGTAATAGTCAGGAGTGTAATGCTAAAATATTTGTCTGCTATTCTGCTAATAATCTGTCACTTAATTGTGACTGCTTAACCTTCTTGAGTCCAAATTATTTTAGAGAAAATAAAGTTAAATACGTTATTTGCTATATTTATAGACTAATAGTAGTTATATTATGATTTCTATATAAACGCAATATCTAACTATTATTTCAAGGTTTCAAAAGATATCAAATATTGTACAATTTCAATAATATTACATTAATGACAACTTTCTCATGTTTTTGAAACATTAAGAAGTTGATTGTAGTATTAAATGTGATCATACTTTTTCCAGTACGTAATGGAGTTAATGATACTTTTTCCAGTACGTAAGGGATTTCATCCAAGTTTTCTTATGTAATTAGATTACTGTAAATTTACATATGATCATTTACCCAACAAACCCATGTGATAGGTTGCAGTAAGTTCAGTGACAGTCCCCAGGAGACCATTATTTTGCCTTCAGGCGCTGCCTGTCTTTGGCTCCAGGCTGACTGCCGCTCACCAGGTACGTGACAGTGTCATTCGAGTCACATGTATATGTGGTGACTGTGCATTAACAGTTACGTCACAATAATGATACTTAATTTGTGGATTGTGAATTTTTTTTTTTTATTATTCATTATGCTGAAAGAGGCGTGGACATAATCCTTTCCGTCACTGGTTTTCTTGTCCTGCAGTGGATCAGTTTCTGTGATGAAGATCTACTGAACAATACATTGTATGAAGAAAACATGTCAGATGGGTTGTAACAGCCATAAACTGCTCAACCCATGTCAGACCTGTTTCTGTGTGCATGTAAACACAATATGACATCAGGGTAATTAAACTAGTTATGGGGGCTCCAGATTGGGTTCCTTCTGGTTGTTCTTATATCTGTTTATTCATTCTTTTACTTTGCACATTTGTTCACATGTGTAGCCACTGATCAGATTTGACAAAACATCTCAGCACTGCACCTAAGAATTTCACAATAGGGCCTGAGGACTTTAACATTCACAGGTTGATGTGATTCAAGCAGCATGGATTGCATTTTGAAATTTGGATGAGTGATGTGTTTCATCATTGCATTCTTGAATACTTTTATCTTAAGTCAAAGCACTACTAAACATGGGTTCATTCTATGGTCTTCACAGTTTTTGTTTCACCTGGAGTCAAATCAAGTCTATTTTACATACATACTGCCAAATCACAGCAGAAGTTATCTTAGGGCACTTTTCACATTCAGCAGGTCTAGACTGTACTTAATATCATAGAGAACCGACATTCCCCCATGAGCAAACATTTGGCAACAGCAGCAAGGAAAACTCCCCCATAAAATGGGAAGAAACCTTGAGCAGAAATGGGCTCTGGGTGGGAGGCCATTTGCTTTAAATGTTTGGGTTGAGATAGAAAGGGGCGGGGGCAGAGAAGCAGAGCAACAACAATAATAATAACTATAATAATAATATGAATAATAATAATATGAATCACAATAATAATAATAATAATGGAAATATGACTAATAACCGGTGTGGGTGTAAAGGAGGATCATGGCAGATGGCGGTCTGCAACCATAATCCATAGAAATCTGCAAGATGAGAAAGCACAAAAACTAGACTTTAATAAAAAGACTCCAGATAATACCCCGTGAAAATACCAGAGAAAAGGCTTCATCAGCAAATATGTGTATTGTGCAACTGTTTGACAAAAACTGCTGACCACAATGTTGCCGAAAATAAACAACTCCAATTTGCTTGTTCTGTCTTTCTCCTATACTATTGGCACTCAGCCTAAGGTGAAAAAATAATTTCTGGGTTTTGTGGCAATTACTGTTCAGAGGTTGCTTTATAAAGTCTTATGTTTGCCTAGATAAACTAGACAAATATTTATAGGATTGCTAAGGGGGGGAAAATCTGTAATTTCAAGTAAGCCATGACCAGTCGCTGATGCAGCAATTCTTCTGATTGTGCTGTCCCACTCTTGTTCTCAATATGTGGCGTCTTCATCTGCAGCGGTTTCTGTTTATTAGCTTTAGTGTTTGACATTTTCCCAACGCAACGTCTTATTTAAACAAGCCTGCTCCAAGCACGCCGCTTTAATCACAAACTCCTCTTTTAAGATAAATACAACTGGATAGGCTGTCAGATAGGCATTTCACAAAGCTAAGTTTGTGGTTGTTAGGTATGGCATTTCAGATGTGGATGTGCACAAGAAAACGTGCACATGTTCATACATGTTTGTGTGTGTGTGTGTGTCGGCCCCACTGAGAGCGTTATTACAAAGAGCCAATAGGAGCGAAGGACCACACTCTAGCACATCCTGTTTGACTTGACCTCAGAGGATACTCTCCTTTCCCTAGGAAAACAAACCGCTGGGCTTTTGGATCGTACCTACGTCGGAGGGGAAGGGAGGGGACAGAAGCCAGGGGATGTCTCTGGTGGGGAATCAGTGGGTAGAACAGAGATTTTTGCAGCGCAGAGAGGTAAAAGAGCAGTGCACTTATAATCTCTGAAAAATAAACAGATAGGTGTGTTTCCAAGTTGTGGGTCACCAACACTGGCTCAAGCTTAAAGCACTTTTCATGCACAGAACATCTTTAAATCAGTATTTTATAACTATGTTACAAAGAGACTGAGCAGAGGACACAGATCAACATAAAAGCAAAATGAATTAATCATAAGGATAAAACCTTTCAAAACTATAATTTCTGGGTGTTCACAGTGTTTGTGTCAATGGGATTTGCTAAGCCTATTTTAAGGTCATAGCCCTCAGAACTGAACCTAATTAAAAAACGGCACTTTACCAAACCCTTCCTCCCTGATATCATCTGACATTATTGTATCACTGTTTTGCTTTACATTATCATGCAAAAAGATATCTCCTCCTCTAGCTGTATCTGATTAATCCATTATTTGGTTAAGTCGCTATACAGCCCACTCCCTTCAGTCTCCCTGTGGTGTTTTCCTCAGCCTACGGTGGGCCAGCTCGGTGCTGCTGGGAGACTATTGGGATTAATGCTGTCGACTGACACTAATCTCATTGTGGTTAAGGCTTTGGAGAGACTGTGGACACCCACTTCACTCTCACTCCCTAACACTCATATTTGTGGCACCAATCCACTGGGACATTTATGCCCGAGGAGGGATTTGTGTGGTGGATTCTCTCACTGCTCATCTTATGGGTGGTTTTAATTTGATTTTTTTTAATGTCTGTGATGCATGTACTCTTGAAAGACAACCATATAAGCTAAATACTGTACAAATAAACACATGAATTTGCTTAAGGCATGCTGTAAAGAATTGTATCACTGTCAAATCATGTTATTCTTCATATGATACCTACAAAACAAGCAGCAATTATCGTTGAGTTTGATATTGACAAGTAGGTAACCTATTATTTTATTTTATTTTACTCTCACTAATTGATGGTCTTGATGCTGGGCAGGCTTCATAAATTCAATCTAAGCATTCATTATCAGAGAGTGGTTTGAGTCCTTCCACTTATCTGAATGAATAATGAAGGCTCTCTGTTCACAGTGAATGATAGTCAATGCTTTTATCAACTTCGGGAGCTGCTGTCACTATATTTAGAGTATAGCCCGTGTTTCCATGGCTACAACAGTTAAAGTGTGGTGAAGGCAGCACATTTATACAATCTATATACTCAAAGATCATGTCAGTAAATAACAGCATGAGACTTTAATCTTTTCCACCTTGGTTCCATAATACAATCCCACCCAAATGCCATTAGCTCACCCACACACTGCATTCAATTTGAAGGGGTTTTCCAAAACAGAGTTAGCCCACTCAACCAATTTTCAGAAAAGCCATATTTTTTAGGTTTTTCCATGTAGTATTAAGTCTTATTTAAAACCCCAAAATTGGGAGTCTAGTTGATAGTCTGCTGAGTTTTTGGTCTGATTTTCACTGAAAGTATGCTGAATCAATTCTGAAAAGTCCCTCTTTAGTTACACTCAAATCCAGTCCATTATAGTCAGCCAAATAGTAAGCCTCAACTCAAGACAGCTTTAATTCTTACCAAACTCTTTTTGTGCTTTGTATGATCAAACTCTAAGATAACTTTAACATTTAAAAAATAATTTGCAACACCCCTTTATAAAGTTGACCCTGACCCCCTTGCTACAGATCATGAAGTTCTCAGAAAGGGTAAGGTCTGATGATGATGAAGACAACAACACCTTCCCCTGTAGTTTCCAGGGCAGCGCAACAGCGTTGTTGGTTCATGTTGCCGGTGTACTCTCCAAAAGGCCAGGTCAGTGCAGGTACACTGCTGTTTGTAGTAAACACCAAAAAGTCAGAGAAAGGAAAGAAAGTTCCAAAACAGAACATGAGGGAAACATTAATAAAGCAGACGGATGAGCTGTTTGCTCCTGTAAAGCCCAAATGTCATGAGAAACTAAAACTGTTTATTATAGTATGTAGGTCATCTTACTCATTAGTTGTTGTAACTGTTCAGCATGTATTGAAATTAAAATATTTACTTTTGTATCTGTATTCACTTATTAATGTATACTGTATTCCAATTGCTTACATTCAAAGGGTTGCACTATTGCTCTGTCGGGTCCCAATGGTAGAAAACTAGAAACATGTTTTCAAAGATCAAACACAGAATGAAGGACTTCAGGTTTTGGAATGCTTCACAATATTAAACTTACACATTCATTCATTTTTCATCAAAGGGAGCAACAAATTTTAACTTCTCATCCTCCACAGGTCATTTCCCTTCACCTGCAACTGGAACAAATGAGAAATGCAGAGAGACTCAAATCTGAAGGACTGATTTTCTCGGACTTTCTTTTATGTGGGTCACCAGTGACTTCCTTAAGGGAGCTCTTTCAGGTGTGGCTCCAAGGGACCCAGCATAGAGCAGGGAACTGAACCTGTGCCTCTGAAGAGCAGGTCATAAATTTACTTTCCTCCTCTGGTCTTACTGCGGACGTCGCTGTCAATCTGCTGCAACATATTGGCCTCCCTCCTTAAATCATGATTTATAATACTTTTACGATAAAGCCCAGCTGGACTTCAAACACAAGCTGCATTGAGCAGCGACAGAGCAGAGCAAATATGGCCAGGGCCTCCTGATCAATATAACAGGTGGCCCATCAGTCAGCTTTACAGGATCAGGTAAATATGACTTACCGCCTGTATGTATTATATACATGTATTATATAGCACCAACTCAATCTGCTGTCATATATGCACAATGTGAAGTCTAAATCTGTTTCTCCTGATGTGCTCCTGTAACTGTTCCTTTTCTGCAGTTAAGACATGTAAAAAAAAAAGTGTCAAAGCTTTAAATGAATCCATGTGTTATCTGTTCTTTTCTTTTCCACACTGTCTGCAGTCTGAAAGCCTAAAAAAGACTCTGATTATGTCTGGAGGAATAAATTTGGATTATGCATGTATCATCAACAAAGAGTTGTACAAACATTTGCTGAAATGAATATAATAAAACCTTTTGACAAATAAGCTCTTTGATTTCATTTTGTTATGAGGAAATTAGATGTTTGTATTTAAGTATATTGTGTCACATTACTGATAAAGATACCATGTGGAGTTTTTTTCGTGAACAAAGTTATGGTTATTCACGTTCTCACCAAAAAGGCCGTTTGCAAAGTTGATTTTTGAAGAGGAAATGCAAAGAAAGTTTCAATTTCTTGAACTTTGACCCAAGCTGCCCTGACTTTGTGAGCCAAGCCATAGGCTGAAGCCTACTACTTATGCTACACTAAAAGATGAAAGACATGATTAAATTCAGGCTAAACCAAAAATGTTTGCTGGTCGAAAAATCCTCCTTCAGATTTACCAGGTGTGTTACAAAAGCACAGTTTAAGTTTGTGAACTATACAGCTAGTAATCTTTATATTGTGACCAGCAGGTCTTTGAAAGCTAGTAATAAGAACAGATCAGGAGAAATTGCAAAAAATTGCCAATAAATTACAATCCTGCACAGAAAAAAGCCGTGCCTTGTTTTTCTGCTACAGTGTGAACACTGCTTGTTGCATTTACTGCATCCTCAACAAACACAATTGCGATTCACTTGTAAAAATGTTGCTCCGTATAGTAGGGGTCCTTCTAGATCCAGTGCAGATGCGAGACTTAATGCAAAAATCTTTGAATGAGTACAGAGTTGTGTTTCAGTCGATAAATATTTCAATATCAATAAGTAAATCAACTATTTTATATGTTCTTACTTCAAACACACAGATTACTACAAAAAAACAGCCTTTCCTTCTTAGTAACTCTCCCAGATGTTTCTCCCTGTAACTGAGCTGAGCTAAAAAACAACTTGGGGAGGGTCTTTGTTTTCTGTTCCATCAGTGCTTTGCTCCGACCACTCAAAACACAAAACACCTAAGTAGCTATGATTTGGGTTTGGTACAAAAACACTACTTGTGATGAGCAGTAAAGATTCAAGGCTTTGCTAAAACTATTTGGAGCTTGAGCTGCAAAAACCCACCCATGCTGCACCTTTGGCACATAGATGGACCAAAGTTGAGTTTAATATTGATCCTCTTGTTGCATAATGTGCTTATGAAAGAGCATATTTGATTTAAAGTTGTATACAATTTGATTGTACTAATACATGCATAAGCTGTCACTGTGTACTTTTAAATGGCTCATAAAAAGCAGGTGTTAAAAGGACACGCTGATGTCATGGCGGCATTCTTTCTTCATATTTAATACAGCAGCATTCTTCACATTCCATCGACAACAATAGATATTCTCATGTCCGCTCTCTGACCAATCAACCTGTTTACACTTCCTTGTCAGAAGATCACAGTTTATTCATGAAAACTTGTCAGAATGGTGAGAACAGGAACTGTGCTCTGCATAGTCCCTCAAATCCACAAACAACTAGAAAAGCATCCGTCAAGCAGACAGAACAATCTGAAGTGGACCTGCAAACCCATGGGTTTTTCTCTCTGAAGAGTAAAAAGCAAGGAGGAAGCAGAGGAGACATGAGACTAGATGCTTTCTTCGTCTTCCATGACACCCACATACATAGCTTGTACTCGGACACACATGCAAACATCAAAGCTTTTAGATGAAGGCTCGAGCATGAACTAAAGTCTGGTCAGTGGGACCCTGCTGTGTTGCTGGAAAGCAGGGAGCTTTGATGCAACATCTTAATGTATGCAGGGTCCCAGCTTGTGGTTTAGTGAATGGGTCCAGATAGCCTCAGTATGAGGCTCACCAGAGCAGTTGTTTTGTTGTAGGCTCCAGTTGCTGCCTGGCATTGCATAAGAGTGTAATAATACAATGCGTTTTCAGTGAGGGATGTTATAAATAAAACCACAGAAAGCATTCGTTGACAGCAGCTCAGCTCTCCCTCAGCTCCTCTATCGGACATGTTTGAGACTGTAGACATCATGCGACATGGGTTTAAATTTTATGAACTGTGTTTTTATCACTCACTTTAAATCTATTTTCGACTGAGCACACAGTTTGCAAAGAACGCACACTTGAGTCAATATGTGAGGTGTGTTTAGTGCAGTATCATAAAATCAGAGTCCATCTGACATTGACAGCATTATGTTGAAGTATAGCCTGCATATGGTTGGTTTCAGCTGCGTGGAGTTTTGTGTTATCAGCTGTGCTCACCTGTTGAACCTACTATAAACTGCACTCGTCAAACTTTTTATGGCAGTTTCATGTTAACGGAGATTGGATACATATGGCTATAAAAGGAGATAAGATGGGTAATAGTCACCATTAGATACCATTATTGACAAGAAAGGCAATGCAGTAATAAGGGTGAACCTGAAATCACAGCTCAGTTCAACCATCCATAAAAAACAACAAATAGATTAAGTGCAGATGTATAAGACACATGATAAGTGAGCCATCAAACACAACTATTACTACTGGATTTCCAATAATTCCATCCTCATCATAAACTTTTAATAACATCCAAAGATTGTTTTCAATGTGAGATATAATAGTAACAGAATTAGCAGCTGAGAGTGTATGGACAGAAAAAAAGGTCTGCGTGGCATACAGTCTCTCCGAGCCTAAGCCCATTGTGTCTCTGTGGACTCACTGGAGACACAACAGGTGTGTCAATATGACAAGCATTCAACCAATCCACCATGTCTGCCTCATATAAACACTGAATAAATATAGATGCTCTCCATTTTCACTCTCGGCAGCTCACAGCTATAAAACAACCGATGAAATGCAAACATTCAGGGATCATGTGAAGTTCAAGGGACAAACCAAAGGCACAATAATCTGTTGTCCCTTCAGAAATAATAATTTATAACTTTAAGAGCATGAAGTCGTTCATTTATTCATGGCTCACCGTGAGCAGGGAAAACGAAAGAGTTTGCAGTCTTGTGGAAACTTCTGTTTTTTGTTAGGGGACTTTTTTTATTATAAGGAAAGCCATGTGAGCTGACAAACTCAGTTTTATTCAAATCACAATTTAGCGATCAAAACTGAAACCACAAATTGGTCAGTGACACAATAACAATATAACTGACAAACACAATATGTGGTTGTATGCATTCTTTCACTTGGATAGAATGGTGTCGTTTGTGTAAATGATAACAAGTTTCAAATCATTTTATTCTACTTTACTCACATTGGAAATATAAATTAGATGCACATTTGCACAGTTCAACAGCTGTAAACTAATAAAAACTATAGTAATACACGCTTCATTGCATTTTACAATTCTGTATCCATGTGCAATAAAGGGAAAGGGAAAGGTTTTTGTGATATTGCCATAGTGTCTACAACATGGGAAATAACACACCCCTCTAAATGTTATTACAGCATTACTGTAGTTCCTTTTCACAAATGTACAACTGATGCCAGACAGAATTTAGATGAACAGGTTGGAGAAAATTGGCTAGTCCTTTCCATGAACAGACGACAGAAAACGGTGCGTCGGGGGCTGCTAGTCTCCCACCAGATGGTAAATGAGAGACACAGCGATGGAATAACAAATACAACCAATCAGATGATCAAAAACAACCATGTATACTGGAAAAACACTGAGGAAATGCAATTATTTGCCAGATATTCATACAATTCAACGGTTATTTAATTTGGCTGTATGAATTGCTGTAATTGAAGATACTTGAATTGCTTTATGAGCTATTTTCTTTTGAACTATACAGATATTCATTGTGAGTAAGCAAAAATCAATGCATTTAACTTATATAGAGGGCCCTCATTTAGGCCATTAATCATTACAGCTGCCACAAGAGCGTTCTCCTGTTATTAGAGTGTGTAACGTTATTTTTCGTCGACATGGTGATTCAGGGAAGGAGAAATTGACAGTTTGTTGGTCTTGCACATTATCACTGTCAATTTCAGGCCATTCAATTAAAGCTTTTATCCCGATCATGGGAACCTCGCTGCACGCGGGCCCCGTGTCACTCCTATTAGCTGTTAAAGGCCACGAGGAAGAATAAACCAATTTGACGGATGCAGGTGATAATGCACGCTTCTCTCTCTCTCTCTCTCTCTCTCTCTCTCTCTCTCTCTCTCTCTCTCTCTCTCTCTCTCTCTCTCTCTCTCTCTCTCTCTCTCTCTCTCTCTCTCTCTGTGTGTGCGTGTGTGTGTGTGTGTGTGTGTGTGTGTGTGTGTATACTACGCGAGGGAGAGAGATGGAGAGATAGAGATGGAGAGATAGAGCTCATTTGCATACAGCTGAATAGTTATGTCTCCCGTCCCGCACATTACACCCGCATGAGGGCGAGAGAGGGACACGCGCCTCAACAATAGGAGGCACGCTGCCACTAAACCGTAAAACGCATGGGTGGGCATGAAGGAGCACACGCCACCAACCACATGAAACACACCCAAAATAACAGGTTTAGGGGGAGAAAGCGGATGTATTCATAATTACAAGTAAATTCATGTTTTTTTTATGAGTCAAGCGAAATAGAATTTAATACGCAATACATGTAAAATATAATGTATTATTTAATGTAAAACAAACATAATTGTTTGTATATTTGTTCTGTATATTAGGTTAAGGTGGTAGTAAATGCTATGGAACAGTTTTACTTCTCAATGCGTAAAAAAGCAACAGTGAGGAAAAGGGAAATCCAGCGTCAACAGCCATTAAAACAAAAATTCGTCAATTGTCCTTTAATTCTAATTTCACTGTTTGTGATACAACCCGAGGGAGAGACATATTTGACCTCACTGAGAGTGAGGGGTCCGAGAGGAAATAATGCGCACTGCTCCAAGCTGTAGGGCTAATTAAGCGAGCAATTGAGCGGAAACAAGGGCAAAAGGGGTGCAGGGAGTAAGACAGTAATTGAATTCCATCTTTCTATTCTCAAACTTTGTGCTCTCCTTCATTGTCCTTACCCACTGTCTACAATGTGTAAATGTGCGTCCGGCGTATTGTGCGCTAAAAATAAGTCAACAGATGTTGGGGCTTGTTAATAATCGCCCAGTATCCATGGTGGTCAGTCCGCACAGTGCCAGTGGGTATTAAATCTGGATAATTGTTGTTGGGTTGGAAGGGAAGGGGGTTGAATATGTAAAGTGGGCGGTGTCAGTGGAGTGATTGGCAGTTTATGTAATGAGCAGCGCAGTGCAAGTCTATATATTTGGGGGGAGGCACACTACGGTTCATTCACTAGTATAAGACGAGTGATGAGCATCCGAGGCGCACTGACGCACCAAGTTCAGCACCAAAACAAGCTCTGAGACGCGCACACACAACGAAGTGACCATTGTGGAGTACAGTACCATGCAAGGAGGGGACGCCTGCTGACAGAGAGAAGCAGGGCTTGGATATTGGTCTTCCCTCGCCTTTGGATAACTTGGAGATTGGGAACGCTTTCTCTGGACGCTTTTAACGCACACCTACAAGGAGCTACGGAGAACTCCCTGGGAGTGAAGAAGGATTTATACCTGTTTTAGAGATTTTTTTCCTCTCCATTTGTTTACCTTGGTGTAAATACTTTGGAATAGCAAGGCTTTGCTGCTTTATTGGCTGGTGACGCGGCTGCCCTGGAGAAGTGAGAAGGATGGCAGCCTGGTTCACCTTTACCATCGCATTCAGCACCACGTTGATAACACAGGTATGAAGGAGGATAATACATCTCCCCGGTGGTCCTGAGACAAATGGAAAGCCACTTGTTTCATGTTTTTTTCTTTTCTTTTTAAGAATAACCTGCATGTAACCACAACGACGTTTTCTTAAATCATATTTCCTTCTCTTTTAGGTATTTGGATCCGGTGTTTTTGAGCTTGATCTCCACGAATTTAAAAATCACAAAGGTTTGCTGGCAAACGGGAACGCGTGCAAACCCAACTGTAGGACTTATTTCCGAATTTGCTTGAAGAACTACCAGGCTGTGGTCTCGCCAGGTAACTGCATCTTTGGAAGTACAATGACACCAGTGCTGGGGACAAACTCTTTCAGCGCCAAGGACAGTGGCACTTTACCTAGACCGATTCAAATACCGTTCAGCTTCGGATGGCCGGTAAGAACGTGGAGCATCACATCCACTTTATTTGTTTTATTACAGCGAGCCGCTATTATGTTGTTTTCACAGAACTGCTATGCATTTTGGGAGCGCACCGGTTATTGGTCAGCTCATCTAATCCATATCATTAGGTAATACCCTGGCGTCAAACAGATTGGACTGGTACAGCTTCGTTTATTTCAAAACCCAGGGGGGCATGCAGTGATCACTATATTCTTCATGAAGCTTTTAGTGTAATTGCAGTAGCTGTTGACCACAGTAGTCAGTAGCCTATCAAATACAACAGAAAAAGAAAACAACAATGCTTTACTCATTAAATGATGAGATCTGTAAACAATATAGTCTCTGGATGTTAATTAAATGCATGTGTCTTCTCTTTAGGGGTCATTTTCTTTAATAATTGAAGCCTGGCATTCACCTTATGGAAATCTACCTGTAGGTAAGTGCAACATTTCTTTACCACAGGAGGGAGCTCTGTCTGTACATTTAACACATGAGGCTCTGCAACTAGTTTACCATTTTGCACAGTTAAAAGCAGGGGAAAAAGCAAAGATTGAGCTATCAAACGCAGCTTAGTCACGCAACATGTCTCTTTCCACCTCTTGTTAATTGTTCATAATTTCACACATTTTCACGCCTATTCACCTCTTTGTTATGAACTTCAGAACACCTTTTTCATTCTTATACCCAATACAATTGAACTTCCTCTGGTTTATTTTTGGCGTGGGAAAGAGCTGTGGGCTTTGGTGAGAATACACAGTGCCTGCCAAAAACCCCTGACTACATCTTCCTGTATTTTACACCTTACTCTGTTCCGCCCTTTGGAAGAGGGGACTGGGCCTGGGAATGTTTTTGCTGACGGAAAGAAAGAGGAAATTTCAACCTGAGTTTATCTTTCATCTAAGCTGTATGGGATTTGATAAGGGATGCAGCTTGTTACTGGGCAGATTAATAAAGTGAAAGCTGATGACTTTTGAACCTGTAACCATTCATGACACAGATCTTGACATAAAACCTTAATCATCCTAGGGCACAAATAGGTTGCAAGCTTACATATCCCACATTAATTCTGACTTCTTCCTCCTTCTGTCCCCCTCTTTTCCTCTTTCAGATACCAACAACCCAGAATTTCTGATTAGCCTTTTCGCCATCCAAAGACAGCTAGGTGTAGGGACTGACTGGTCTCAGGATACAAAGTCTGGGAAGGAGACAGAGCTAAAGTATTCTTACCGGTTCATCTGCAATGAAAGTTACTACGGAGAAAGTTGCTCCAAAAAATGCACACCAAGGGACGACCGATTTGGCCACTACACCTGCACCCGAGACGGGCTGTTGTCCTGTCTGACTGGATGGAAGGGGAAATACTGCGAAGAACGTAAGCAATCAATAAGATATCCTCCTCTATTCACACCTGGGTGATTCAATTAGCCATTTCTTCTCTTTATAGCATGTCGGCCTCAATGTCTGCCTGTTAAAACTAAAGCTTTGTTTTATTGTGTTCCTATGAGTTTGTGGTTGTGTATTTTTTGAACATGAGAGGGTGATACAGATTAATTGTACGATAACAATACTTGGTAGGATTTGGTGACCAAAGCTTACCTTAAGAGTTACTTATGATGCTCTGATGATTTTGTCCCCTCACGGTGTGTCACCTTTGCCCTTCGTCATTATGGTTTCTTCCTAAAATTAGAAAAGAGTTGTGAGCGTGCAGTAGTTACAGATCAGATCAGTAACAAGTGAAATCTAATCTTAAAACCACAAGATGCTCCTTGCTATAACCAGACATGATGTAATGATATCTGGGAATATGCAATTTTGGTGTAGAGTGACTTTTCCCGGATATTTTCTTTATTGGATGTAATCATATAATTGATGTATAATTCGTTGTGGGTTGGTGAACCATCATTGCATATTGGTTTAAGGACAGACAGCTAAGCATGACAACAGGCACATTATACTTGTGCAAATTCACTTGGCCAAATAGTAGACCAACACTCCCATGTTTTGGAAAGCTCTGAATGGGCCTATGAGGAGGCCCGATGCCATTTGGCTCCACAATACCAAGGGCCCTTTTCACCAAAACAAATTAATCAAAGAGTAGATTGGAAGGAGGCACCATGAGAGTAATAGTTACCATGTGCTGAATATGTGACCACATGGGTGACAACGGATCTGTCATCCATGTCACTCAGTGGTGAAAGAGAAATTGGCATGTGCTATTTTGACTGTGGCGCCAAATTCTAACCAGATGGGCTCACGTGTTGCAATTACAGACACATCCATCGACGGTGACTACAGAAAATATACACAAGTAAGATAGATTGGGCATCTTTCAGACACTATAATTACCCCCCTCTCTCTCACACTCCCATACATCAATTTAAACAAGCCATATGTCATATGGGCCTTAAATTTGAAAAGATTGCAGGAACCCAGTTTTAAAGCACACTGCAGACACATATTGTACAATTTGATGGTAATGTAATGGTACAATTAAGATGGCTCAGGTGTAGAGGTTAAATGATAAATGCCTTTTAAGTTGTGAATATTCAAATTAGTTTATAGCTACAGGTGTGCATGTACCTGGTATTTATGTCCTATTTGGGTTCTAATGGAGTCTAATGTTCATTTAGGCTAACAAAAACACATTTTTTTGTAGCTTCTGAAAGTACTGTACCGCGCGTGCCCGGTATCATAATCCGTAGGTATGGGGGTGCGCGTGCATTGATAGGAGGAGCCCGAGCGACTGCACGCGCCAAGGTTAATCGCGGCATTATTATCCGCCACGCGCCACCGATGTTTAGTCCCCTCCATTGTTGGGCGCGCGGTAGTAGCAGCTGCAAATATGGTTCTGGCAGACCACAAACAACAATAGTGACAGCTGTCTGCTATTGAGAGCAAGCATCTGCTCTGGACTAAACCGGCCGCTTACCGTCACTCGCCTGATATGTTGTTCTGCGAATCAGAGACATGCAAGACCGGTACACTTAAAACAGGACAAACAAACTCTCAACCGATCCCCCCCCCCCCCCCCCCCACCAAATCCACCCACTCACTCATTCACCCACCCAGTCACCCACCCGTGGCAGCTGGGGGTGTGGCGGACAGGTTTAGATCAAATGAAGGCTTGTGAGGAAAGTTGAGACAGATTGAGGGTTCAGTTACCTCAGCTTAACTGTTCACAGTTGGCTATTTAAAAAAAAAAAAAAAAAGGGGGGAGCTCTGTATGGTTCTGCTGTTGATCATCCAATATTAGTTTAAAGTGGATCAGAAATGTTTGTGATCGTTTTTAACACTTCTCAAGGTTGTGAAACTCTAACTTATGAATATTCAGTGTGCGCTGCTTTGTATCAGATAGCACAGTCATGCTAAAACACCTATGAGGGAGCACCAGCAAGACAGCAGCAAACTTAGCCTATAATTGTGTTTTTCTTCTTGTTTCAGCTATCTGTCTGGAGGGTTGCAGCGAGAGAAATGGGAACTGTTCCAAACCCGGCGAGTGTGTGTAAGTAGATCCATTCAAATGTATGAAGTGAAATAGGTGTTGGCTGTAGTTAAATCCATGTGGAAAACTGCTTTCATTTCAAGTTCATTGTCATATTAATATCAGCACTCCTACAAATTATGGCTATTTATACAGCTAATCACAGTGGGGGGATATTTCATCATTTGAAGATTCACATCAGCTATTCTTGCATCTGTATCATTCATTAAGAGAGCGCCAAGTTCACTAAATCAACAAAACCTCAGTCCAGCCCCTGTTCTCATCTCCCTGCGTCACTCTCTGCCTCCCATGTCCCCTTCATGTCACTAGCCTGTCTCATTCTCCTTCACTCACTCACTCACTCACTCGCCAGTGAGAATAATTCACGCACACACACATATACAACCACTCTCTGTGAGAAATTCCTGCTGAATCCTTTTTTGCCCTCTTTTTAGACACAAATCCATCATTCCCACCACTAGAACTGACCCAAATTGAGGTTAAACCCTTCAGATACCCCACACTGTACCACTGCTCCCATGTCTCTGCTTACTCAGCAAAAAAAAGTTGGAACCTTAAAAGTACTTTTAAGTCCCACAATCTCACGGATTGACAAGGTTGCTGCAGACTGCGCTGAGAAATGGATATTCATGGGAAGCATAAAAAAAATTGCCTTAGCAGTTGGCTTGCTGCCAAAAATCTTTAGAGCAATATTTCACATTTATATTATTATATTATCGTCATTTATCTTTTTTATTGTACTTATATCCTTGATTGTTGAAACTCCCAGTGGTGGCCTCTTTATATCATGTAAAAAGTAAAAAGTGCCATTATTCACCATTGTTTTCTGTAATAACTGATATGTAATGATTCAATGAGTTTGGGGAAAACGCATGTTGATGCATGATTTTATGTTGCATCTAACCTATAACCCTCTCAAAATGAATAACCATTGTAAAATATGATTTGTAGCCCCACATGTAGCACTAATTATTCAGATTTCTGTGATGGATTTGTTTGAGCATTTAATTATTGCATCCAACTGTGAGGACGCTATTAATGTCTGGTAGGATGATTGATGACTGATTTCTTGATGTAGTCGCCAGCAAATCCATGACGAGGCTACAAAGCATAGTCCTCTTCCATATGAGTAGACTGATTGCATGTTTAGTAGAACTGAAACTGAACTGAAATAAAAACAGCATTTGGTACAAGTTAAGATATGTATTATGTAATGAAAAGATGTATAATATAAGGAGTGAGTGATTAATCAAAGAATGTATTTTTGTCATTTTCCAGGTGCAGAGACGGCTGGCAAGGCCCATTCTGCGATGAGTGTAAGAAGTACCCAGCCTGCAAGCACGGTACCTGCCAGCTGCCATGGCAGTGTAACTGTCAAGAGGGCTGGGGAGGCCTATTATGTGACCAAGGTACACCAGACAACTTGGACCACTGCTGCTGTTCCTTTTTAAGAGATGATCTCATATTACTTGTACAGTGTTTTCATTTGAATTAACTTGAAAGCATTAGTAAATTAGGTTTCCTCTGAAGTGATCCATTCGTAGCTCTATACACATCCGGGATGGATAGCTTTTTTTTCCCCCCGCAGGCTCCTTGTAAACAAACACTCTTCTCTCCCCCAGACCTGAACTTCTGCACCCATCACCATCCCTGCGTGAATGGCGCCACCTGTATGAACACAGGCCAAGGCAGCTATACGTGTACATGCCTGCCAGGTTTCACAGGGGTCAACTGTGAGCTGGAGATGCAGGAGTGTGACAGCAACCCCTGCAGGAATGACGGGAAATGCACAGTACGTTGGAAGTAGATGCATTGTGATATTTTAATACTCTTAGGTTGTGACTGTCTGACTAACTTTTCCTCTCTATCCATTTCCCTAGAATCTAGAGAGCGGCTACATGTGCACATGTCTACAAGGTTTCGAGGGTTCCCACTGTGAGCACAGCCTGCTGACGTGCGCTGATTCACCCTGTTTCCACAGTGGCAAATGCTGGGAGAAGGACAATGGCCGCAGCTACATGTGCGAATGTCCCCGCGGCTACACTGGACTCAACTGCGAGAAGAGAGTGGACAAGTGCACGTCGCTTCCCTGTGCTAATGGTACGGTCTTCCTCCCCTCTTTGCCCCCCTTTCTGAACTTCCCCCCTCAAATTCCTGCAACTGGAAGCAGTGTGGAACAACAGGAATTGGTGGGAACTTGGTGTCTATTGTCCTCCATATAAACACTCGGCAGCTCAGAGCAGTGGCTTGTAAATGTCACCACAGCTCACTGCGGTTGTTGATGAAAGGGGACAAATATCCAGTGTAGCTCGATTTCTGTCTTCTTGTAAACATGGGAAGGCTCTGGGATTGTTCTGTGTTGAGAGAACAATACACAGCGTTGTGGTCACACTTGATTTGATGGAGATGTGTGAACTGAGGGGGGCCTCGTGGGAAGATTTACGGAGATCATGTTCCTCCTGATTTTGAAATGCCTCATTCTGGATGCTAACATTAGCTTTTCTGTTTACGTTGATACTAACTGTCCTTGTCTCCATTTCTGCAGGTGGTCTGTGCCTGATCCACGGTGGCATTCGTGTGTGCAGCTGCCGTGCAGGATTTACCGGCCAGCGCTGTGAGATCAACATCAATGAGTGCGCCGGTAACCCCTGCATTAATGGAGGCACCTGCCTAGACCGAATCAACGATTACACCTGCGCCTGTCCTGCAGGCTACGGTGGACGCAACTGCGACAGAGTCCTGGACGAGTGCTCCCTTCATCCCTGCCAAAACGGGGGTATTTGCACTGGAGGCGGTGGACCAGGCAACCCCCCAGCCACCTGTATCTGTACTTCTGGCTTTACTGGGCTGAAATGCGAGTTTTTTTCCGCCGTGACCTTACCAGTGGGAGACATTCAAGATGGCTTCCAGTGGGCAGCAGTTTCTCTGGCTGTGGGGCTGGTGGCGTTGCTCATGCTGTTGTGTATGGTGGGCTTGGCTTTGAGGCACATCCACAGGCAGGCCCAGAGGGAGAGGGGAGACACAGAGACTATGAACAACTTGTCCAACGTTCAGAGGGATAACCTGATCCCAGCATCCCAACTGAAAAACACCAACCAGAAAATTGGCCTGGAGGTAGACTGTGATTCAGAGAAATCAAACTTTATCCATAAAAACTATCACTTGGACTCTTACAACTCTAAATCAAAGGAGTTCAAGGATGAGAAGTCACAAGAAGACAAAAGTCATATTTACGACAAGTGTTTAGAAGACAAAATGCCCTTGAGTAGAGTGTACAGGTAAGATGAACCATATTCACAATGTACTTCACCATCATGCAAATCTAACCCCTTGCTTGTGCTACTAAAATATAATGTGAAAATATTTGTCAAAATTTGTAAGTGGAAATTACAGGTAATAGATGTTCTCCATCACGCACTGCCTCAGTTCAGTTGTTTAAACCAAACGATGAGCCCCATTTGTTTTCCCAAGCTTGGAAACAATACATTGTTCTTCACTAATGCAGAGTTTACATATATTTGACAATTGCTTTGCTACATACCGCCTCTATCCTCTCTGCTGCCGCCCAATGCATAGCTCTGCCATGTGCTTCTAGTTTGTGTTAACACAAAGTGTGATTTGTGTTTGCAGTGAAAAGCCAGAGTGTAGGATATCAACGATATGTTCCTCAAGAGACTCCATGTACCAGTCGGTATTTGTTATAGCAGAGGAGAGGAGGGAATGCGTCATAGCAACTGAGGTAAGCCAAAAAAAATCACATCTTCATCACCATTTCCGTAGATCCCCTCATTTTAAATGCATCATGCCGTCCCAAGTGTGCTATCCCTCCCTTCTGAGCCAATATTTATGACGGAGGATAGCGCTAGTTGTAGAAAAACTGCATTCTGATATTTGGACTTGAGATGGGAATAACCCAATCAGCTGTATTATTGGTTTCTGTAAATTACGCTGGCTATTCTTTATCTTGGCCCTGTGATGACCTAAAGTTTGAACTTGCGCTGATTCCTCACACATGTTTGGCTCAGTTTGGTCTCAGAGGTGCTATGTTTTACTGCTGTGGCATCCAGTGGAATTTTTCAGATGTTTATTTCCAAGCAAAATAAGATGGTGTTACTTTAGCATATGAAGTATAACGAGTCAAACAGTGCTGCAGAAACGCTTAAGAAAGCTTTTAGCTGCGAGATTGTTGTTCTACTCTAATTTGTTGTATTAACTCAAAATGTTAATGTAATGTTCTCCTTTTTTCTGCAGGTATAAACTGTGAGGGGTCTGAAAGTGAAGGAACGAGAAAAAAGACACAATCGAGGCAGAATATAATATTCTGGATTGTTTACAAATACTGAGAAGAGACTGGAGATTGTTTTAGATGTCCACTGCTGCTCTGGAACACTTGAGAACTGGAGAGGGCAGAACTTCTGCTCTGCAAAAAGAACAGAACTGAGAAACTCTATGTTGACCGAGTGTTTGTATGCAAAACATGTACAGTGAAGGACCTCTCTCAGTTGTGACAATGGTTAAATGGACTGGCGTAAAGACTGACTACACAGGGTGTGGAGACTGACAGAGCATCAGCAAAATATTCATTTGTAATCTCAGCCATCCTGGACAGTGAAAGGAGGTGGAGGTGGTTTAATGCTCCTCACATCTGACCCAGCCTTGTATGATAATCATGATGACTTTGACAGCCAACCAATCAGTAAAAAAAGGTGCCTAAGATTTGACAACCCTCCAAATCCCCCTTACACTCACTCCTGCCAGCTTCGCCTGCTATGCAAGACTCAGGGTCGAGACGAGTGAACTCACCCACCGTCAAAAGTCCAACCTCACAAACACTGAGAGTAACGAATGTCTGAAAATAATCTTCAACTGTCAATCACATGAAAACAACTGGTTGGACTTTTCCATGCAACGGTGAAGATTGTATGCAGCCCAAATTCACTAGAAGCCTTAAAAGTGGGGGTTTTGAATGCTAAATTTGTGCCCTTGTCTGTTCTTGGATCATTTGCACTACAAAAAAAAGAAAAGAAAAAAAAAACAGCGGGGAAAATACTTTTTAATCAACAGGGATTTGAAGAGAAAACCACAGGAGCAAACTAGTCAGTGCTGTGCCAGCAAGATCCAAGAGAAAGGAAAAGTGTGCATAGAAAGTGTTTTTATGCAACCCAACTGAGGAAAACAAAGAGACTCGACACAAGGAGAAAAGACTGTCACACCACTGCCTGCCTATAATAAATTTCAAAACTACAGAACCAATAATGTAATTTTTTAAAAATGATTATTTCCAGAGTTTAATTTAAATATGACACATTGTTCTTTATATGTTTTATAATATTATTTTGTATATAATGCATATTTATATGGACCAAACTTCTGAAGAATAAAACTTCCTTGAAAACAGTTTTTAATTTGCTGTCAGTAAATGGAAAAGGATATTATTTTTTAGGTGTTTTTAAATAATGAAACTGAGTACAAATGATAATTAGATGTGTCTTGTATTTATTTGTTTTTGTTTTTTATCTAGGCTCTATTTAAAGGGAGGGCGTTGAAGCTTTAAATTTAAACTCATGTTGCACAAGTAGATCTATTAAATTGTGGCCATGCTTATGAATATGAAATCCAGCTGCTCTCCTACATTCACACATCACATGTAATGGTTTGGACATTAGGTAGAAATATAAAGCCCCACCACTACAGCATCACTACTTTGAGTAATTCCTGGAAACGCCTTTGGCTCCCACCCCACTCACCCCCCCCCCCCCCCCCCCCCCTCTCTCTCTCTCTCTCTCTGGCCCTAAATTGGCTTGAAATTCAAATCCGTTTCCACAGATACCACCCCCTCAAGCTGGAAATGGCGAAACAAAGCCAGGCACAGGGCAAAGGGGAACACCCCCCCACCACCACCTCCACCACCAGCCCTCATAATGCTCGCACACACCCAGCCACGCACACACACAGCCAACCAAACAGATGCCGTGGGGGAGCAAGGAGTGAGTCTGTAGTGCCATAAAAACAACAGCATATGCCAGGCCTCTCACCCGTGTGCATGACACAGTGCACAGACCTCCTCCCATAAAAACACACATGCACACTCGAGCACTTACAGGCTCCCCAACTGTCTGCCTCCCCTTCAGGGTTAAGAGCAATATTTCAATGCCCAGTTCTGTACCACCCACTCCTGCAAACAAAGCTGAGGAGAGGGCCTGGCACCAGAAGGGAGGGGAAACCAGATGGGAGCCAGTGGATCTGCTATGAATCCACATAAATAAAAAGATCTATATTTTAGAGAAGTTGACTTGTCAGAGCAATCTGGTCAATCGTGTTGCCCTTTGCCTTCATCATCTTTTGGAAATTGCACCATACAGCTTCCTTCTAATACACCGTGATCTCCAAGAATCCACGGATCAGTATTAAAATTTGCTATTGTGTGTTTGCAAATCCATTTTTTCATCAAGCAAATGTGTCATCCACATTATCAAAACCTCTCCTGCCTCCAATTAACAGAAATCCTGCAACAGTCAACACCCCCTAATCAGCAGCAATCAACACTCAGCAGAGGATCTAGATGGCTTTTCCCTCACACACATCCTGTTAGCCTGTTGACCTAGGCATCCTCATTTAAGGGCTAGTGTGTGTGTGTGTGTGTGTGTGTGTGTGTGTGTGTGTGTGTGTGTGTGTGTGTGTGTGTGTGTGTGTGTGTGTGTGTGTGTGTGTGTGTACGTGTGTGCGTATGTACGTAAAAAACGTTTGTACTAGGAGCAGCAAAGCTTCCTGCCTGGCTCAAGAAAAAAATACTTGTTATGACAACAGTTAGCCATCAAGTTAAAGCCCCCCCCCCCCCCCCCCCAAGCTTTGGTCTGTTACCTGACCCAGCCTGATAGCACTTGAAGTTTCTTCCCACCATAATCATACTCACACCTTTAAGCAGACACACACCCTCATTCACACTCGATCGCAGTGACAAACACATGCTAAGGGCTCTGCTCTTTGGCCTCTGGGTCTCCATAGCATGGCCAGGCATTTTCATTGTGTTATAATCACAGCATCCTGTTTGTGACCCAGTGACATCAGTTCCTGTTTCCTCCCTGATTAAAAATTTCAGAACATGCCGGCGCAGGCCAACTGGTTTTCTCACACATCATTTTCTTCTGTCTGCACTTGCTCACGCAGATGACTTTGAGTTTTCCGGAAACAACCTCAAAACATGTGAGAGCGCAGACAAACAACCTAATCAGCACTATTTATTCTCAAGTAGGAAAAAGGGAAAATATGCAAAATGATGTCAGAAGAGGAGAAACAGGAAGCAGATTTGAAATACCAACCTTTGTATCCGTATATGCAAATTAAGAATTCCTTAAGAGTCTAAAACTGCTACTTTGCGCTGGCTTTATTTAACTTCTACATACACATTTTTAAAAGCCTAATTTGGCTCTTCACCACGCATGTTTTTGAACATATATGTAGTCAGGTTATACTGATACATGATGTGCTGCATTTGCATCCAGTGCTGTGAAAATTTGCTTCCTCCTGTGCTTGTAGCCGTCTCATTAATTAACACTAGGTGTCAGTAAGAAACCCACACACAGGAAATAAGTGGTCAGTACATGCCAAAATAACACATTGGGTACACTCAAATTCAAGTCTAGAGCTACATAATTTAGACAACATTTTTTATTACACTTAAAACATGCAAACATGCAAATTCTGATTTGAATGATGTAGCATTTAACCAAAAAATGTCTGTGCAGTCGTATACTGTAGGATCTGCGTTTAGCTCCTGACCTATGAGGTAATGTTTTCATCAACATCATATTTAAAGGACAGCCACCACCCTTCACTGCTGTAGGGGTGTCACAGTAAACAGGCCAGTCTCTTGTTTGCGGGATAAACGTCATGCCTCGTGAGCTGTAACATTGGGAATGTGCCAAAGGGTAAATTACACTTGAGTTAAGATTGTCAGTCTGAAATTTTCCAATTTAAATGTGTCTTTTAGATCGCAATGATAAATATGACAGGTGGATCTTTCATAAATTCACTAAAGAAGAAGCAGCCCACTAGCTCACAGCCTTTAATGGCCCAGCAATACTGGATCTGCAGGCTGTGGAAAAGAATGGACATGAAAGGCCACAGCATGATGGGATGGAAGCTTGCCCATGACACGGGGTTGCCGGAAGGCCTGGATTGTGTGGTGCTTTAGCTTTATGAAGAGCTGATACAGTTGTTCGGCCTCTTGTCAAGGCAGATAATGCCAGCTATTTATAGGTAATCTATTTATTGAGCACAGATGAGCCTCTGCTATCATATCGGATCCACCAATCCTGATCATCTTCCTGTCTGTTTGTTGGGTCTTGGCTGTGGTTAGTGTTTTGATTCACAAATGTACTTTATTATTCACAATCTAAGCCTACAAGGTCATGTCTCCAGTGGCCCTGAAACTTCTGTGCTTATCTTATCAACATGTTTTTGGTGAAATGATTAACTGAAACTCTTGTTGGAAATACACACTACTAAAGCACCATATCAAACACATGATACACACTTTAAAGTGACATCCACATTTTTAAAGGACAAGCACTACTTCTCCAGAGCAAGGAACATTAAAAATGACTCTTCTCACCCTGATCACCTCTATTCAGACTCTTGAATAGTTTCTTTCCCAAAGCCATCCAGACTCTCAGTAAACACACACACTAACTCTAAAACCCACACTTAAAAAATCCTCTATTAATATATGTGTGCAATATATTATTAATATATTATTATTAGTGCAATTGCAATATTTTATCTGACACTTGCACTCACAGTAATTTATTTTTTTACTTTACCGGCTTGTCTTAATTTTTACCTGCCTTTGTTTTTTTGTGTTTTTTTAAAAATGTTGTATAGTTTTATGATGGGTCATGATTGATTATGTGTGATGCTGAACGTATGTATCTAGTAGTTTGTTTAAATACCACTGTGATGAGCACTCGCAATGTCATTGTATTATGAATACATTGACAATAAAGGCATCTTATGACAAGTTCAACATTTTTCTAGTCTCTCTTCTCAAGTCTTGTGAGTCAATAGCCAGGTGCCCGAATGAACATTGCCACATGTTTTTCTTACTGTACTCATTCCTCCTGTTTATACTGGCCATTAAAAGATCCCTTCATAATGCATTTACAATGTAAGTGACGGGGAGTAAAATCCACAGACATCCTCATGTTTAAAAATGTATTTAAAAGTTTATTTAAAGGTAATATGAAGCTTCAACTTTTAAACTCCATCCAAACTAATCATATCAAGTGGATATCTTTCAACATTACAGTGCCAAAGTCCCTCTTTATGTTACTGTACTTGCACCGCAGCTCAACAGGGAAACACAAAGAGGGAATTTGATACTAGAAAGACTGTAAATGTGTCAGATATTCGCTTAATGTGACTCAGACTGCTGAAGCCTCATAGAAGCTTTCGGGTGAACGTTTAAATTCATGAAGAGTGTCTTTTACTGGCCAGTACGAACAGGAGGAATGATTACAGGGAAGAAAACCTCTTTCAGTCTTCATATGGACACATGGCTGTTGTTTTAGGACAGACTTGAAAAACTGTGAACCTATCCTTAAAGCTCCCCAATCTTGAAGCCCTGTCTTAAAGAGGGGCATGTTTGACCTTCAAGAGTATAAGAATGCTATATCCATTCCACAAGAGAGTGGGGGGACCAGCAGTTCATGTTTGCCCCAGGCACAAATCCCCCATTCTTTTTACAAACATTGATCTGGCTGTCCAAATAAGATGCTTGCTGAGTAAAGTATATAAACATTGCTGCTATGTGTTATTACAAAGGTGGATTGTGGATTTTCCATGATAGCTATCCCCCCCCCCCAAAAAAAAAAGCCTGCCCACTTCACTTCAACTTCAACAGATGTCTCCCTTGTTGTGAAGGGTTGAAATGATTGAGGATTGAAGTGAGGGATCCTAAATCGTTAGTGATCTTTGTCTTATCATTGGCTCTTTGAGCTGTGTGACTAGATTACATCCCTGACAATCCATGGCTCATGTAAACATCCATGTAGGGTGTTAGTCGACCTACTCACATGTCATGACTGTGTTTGGTCATTTAATATTTTGAGTTTAACTTAAAAATAATTTTGAATCTTGATCTTTCTTTAGTTTATGGAACATCTTGTGAGAAATACCCCACCCTATTTAGGATTGTCCCCTTGTATCCCATCTGATGCAATGTCTTGGTATGTTGCCCTGCTGATGCTACTGCTCTGTAATGCTGTGGGAAGTTGCATCAGCCGGCTCAATACTGAACAATATGGAAATATCTTCAGAGATTGACAAGATGGCTGCTCCAATCATACGTTTAGTCAGTTAAAGGAGACAGTTCATTGGCCAATCGTGAGTAAAGTTTTAGCCTATAGTGTAACGAGTTTGGCTTTAAAGTCCCGCCTTATTCGGCGCACACGAAATTTGATTGGGTGAAACGCGACAACAAATAAAATCTCTTAATTACTATTGGTCAGAAGCAGTGACGTAAATATGCCCACCCTCACGTCCGCATTATAAGAACATCGCTAACTCGCCTCTTGTTATCGAGGAAACCATTCAATCCACCGACACTGCTCGGCTACGACTAGACTACCAGCTAGTTGTTTTAACACTAATATTTAATCAGGCCTCTATCGTTTCATTTGTTAGTCTTAAAGTCGCGTTTACCTCGACCGGCTGAACAAGCTGGTCAAAACGGGTTTTGTTATTTTTAATAGGATCTGAAGGGCCTAACCGGCCGCCATGGATTTTTAAGGCGTAATGCGGCATCTGTAATGCAATGGCAATGCATAGTGCAAGGCAAAAAACTGCGAAACTCCATCTTCGCAACTGCTAAGCAGTTGGGCTCCAATACCGTCCGCGGTATACCAGCGAGCCAACCGGTACCTCTGCTCCTGGACCGGAGGAAGCTCACGTTAGCTAGCTAGTCACCTTAGCTTAGCATTGTGTTAAGAGAGAGAACGTGATCCATAGATTCATTTTAACGCCGTCTACACTACCCAACAAAATGAAGCCTCAAGACATAATCTCCGCGAAGAGCAGCCTGTGGATCTTCGGGTACGGGTCGCTGGTGTGGAAGCCCGACTTCAAGTACAAGAGGAGCAAAGTGGGTTTCATCAGCGGCTACAAGAGACGCTTCTGGCACGGAGATAACTTCCACCGTGGAAACGACGAGCTGGTAAGACTAAGAGTGTTTTGTTTACTTTGGCACATGATGTTCTGCTTGTGTTGGTGTTAAACCAGCCGATGTGAAGCTGCTGGTTAAGGCCTGACTGACAGGCGGTGTCCATGACGACTTACCCATTTTTTCCTCTTCTCCTCCTCCTCCTCCTCTCTGCAGCCCGGAAGAGTGGTGACGCTCATTGAGGATGATGACGTAAGTAAAGGTTCCTGTTGCTTCCTGCTGGTTTTTGTAGTTTCTAAGCGGCAGGTTAGAAACTACAATGCAGCTCCAAGTGTTATTTCCTCACTGAATCATATGTCTTACTAATTTTTTTCCCTTCTTTTTTTCTTGTCACAGGAGAGCACTTGGGGTGTGGCGTTCGAGGTGACAGGCGCTCAAGTTGAGGAGTCCCTGAAGTACCTGAACGTGCGAGAGACAGTCTGCGGTGGCTACGTCACCAAGATGGTTGATTTCTACCCCGAGGGGGAGGGCCAGTCTCCGGTTCAAGCGCTGGTGTACATCGCCACTGCTGACAACGCCCTCTACCTGGGGCCAGCCAGCCCAGAAGAGATCGGTGCCCAGATTGCTGTGTGCAGAGGGAAGACGGGCCACAACATGGAGTACCTGCTCCGGCTGGCCGAGTTCATGAGGAAGAGCTGCCCACAGGTGGAAGACCATCACCTGTACTCCATCGAAACAGCGGCCCTGACCATGATGTCCTATCTGTTGGCAGCCCAGTAGCTTGTACCCTTTGTCTCCCTAGCTTATAGTGGATGAATACACTACACACATAAGTACATACACAACACTGAGGCTTTTCATCAGTCATGTATTCCACCTCTGTTTTATGTTAACAATATATTCATGACTACCATGCAGTGTAATTGAATCCATTGAATGCTACTGAAGTGATATCAAAAGGGAAGCATCACTGAGTTGTTTTTTTTTTTTTTTTTTTTGAAGGATTCTGAAGCATGACCTCATGTTTACATTGTAATGTCAAAACTGATGCATTAGTACATGAGTTGTAATAGCAGTAAATTGTTGCTTGTAAACATCGTTGCAGTTCTGTGTCATAAAAAGATCATCAATGCTTTTTTATTTGCACAGTTTAGATTCCGTCCAGACATTTTCAGCAACTAATTGTGATAGTTAAACCTGTTTGCAATTCACCAAACTGCTGCTGTGTTTTTTTTTTTTTTTTTTTTTTTTTTTTAAAGTTGCTGGTAACTTTTCCATTCACTGTAAAGGCAAATAAAATATTTTAAAAAAGCACTTTTATTGTTTGTGTCTTGTGTGAGCAAATGGGATATCTTTCTTTAATCTGGTGCCAGCAAACATCTTTAGCTGATCGTATCAAAGATTTGATATGGCTTGTTAAATTACATTCCTTGGATCACTCCCAAGTAAAACTTGTACATGTGGGCAGAAGGAAATGGTACCTCCCTCTTTTTTTAATTAATTTATTTTTTTTAATGTGGAACATGGAGTATGGTGTATTTGCATCCATGTGTGGAAAATCCATGATGGCTGACTTGCAAAATTCAGAAAGCATGACCAAGATCATCCTGTTAATCAAGATGTATCTGAAGTATTGCTTCAAGAGGGGGGAAAAAGCAGAAAATATATTTTTCTTTGTCATTTGAGCTTTTCTAAAAAGGTAATACTGCTAAAAATGAAATCTAGGACGTTAAAAAGAAATTCACACTTTAGTTGAAATTGCTTCAAACACAAACTGATGTTATAACCTGCAGTAAAGGAGACACTGTTTTATTTTGAGGGGTCATAAGCTAAAAGGTTTGGAAACCACCAACCAAGACAGTTCTACATATCGGTGGAGAGATTTCATATACGGATATGTCGTCTGCGTACACGTGCAACATTGACAGCCACGCTGTACATGCCTGGGGCTCGTTCCAGGAAACAGGCTTACAGAGTTACACTTGCCTAGATTACCTTTCTTTCACCAGTTACACTTTAACTGGGATGCAGGTTTTACTCAGCAGCATTATCCAGATAACACAATAAACCAGCTTTCTGGAACAGCTCCCGGGACTACACATATACAAACATACATTAGACACTCCCAAACATTGGCCGGAGCAGCTTGTACCTTGGACAGGATTCAAGTCAAGAGTCTATCTAGGTGCACAGGCTTATATAACTGCTGGCTGGGAACAAGCCCAGACCTGGAAGTCCTGTGTTTACAGTCTGCTCCGTGGTCATGTCAGAGTGCACCAGGAAGAACACGCTGAAGGCACTCATCTAGATGAAATCTTACTGGCCCGGCACCAATCCATGTAAAAATATACTGCTGTGAATTCAGGTGCACTTTAAAATACTGATGTCCCAGACCTTTGCCACCCAGAACATTTGAAATAGATTGCCTTGATAGGGTTGTGTGAGGGGTGCTAAAGTTAGTCAGGCCAACATGTTATGTATGATGTATCTCTTAAAGGGTCAGTTCACCTAAAATTAGAAAAGCTCATCCCTAAATTTAGGACTGTTTAAAAGTAATGTTTTCCTGTAAAATTTCTGCTTGTGACTCAATACAATGGACCTAAATAAAAGGTAGTTTGTGCCGCTCAAAGCATTGAAAAACTACATCTGGAAAACTCAGCAGCAACATGTCTTTCCAAGAACAATGTCCCAGTTCCTGAGACCTCACTGTCAACAATTTTCATAGGGACTATTTCTTTGTAGAAAGTAGTTCCAATGAAAACTCCACAGCGAGGTCCGTGGATTATCTACAGTATATTCAGGGCATTGTTTCTGGAAAGACATTTAATTTTTGAATGTTGGAGCACCATAAATGAAATTAGGACTGCCCAGGGAGGTCTTCCAAATCAGATTATGTTTTTGGAATGTTGTCTAAAAAATAGAGAACCACAGTGGTGGATGAGGTACTAAGATCCTTTACTGAAGTAAAAAGCATAAATCCATCAATAGAAAAATGCTCCATTACAAGTAAAAACCCTGCATGAAAAATCCTGTTGAAGTAAAAAATACATAAATAGCAGCACAATGTAGATACAGTATTACAGTGAAAGTAGTGGTTTTGTGCCTCTGACTGATATATTATTACATATGACATCATTAATACTGAAGCATCAGTCTGCAAGCAACATGTTACTGTTGTAGCTGCAGGATGTTGAGGTAGTTTGAACTACTTTACAGTTAACTAGTTTAGTCCAGTGGTTCCCAAACTAGGGGTCACACCCCTTCTAAGTGATAAATAATAAACCAATCTGAGGAGTCGTGAGATGGTTAATGGAGAAAAAAAGAATAAAAAACTAAGTTCTGATAGACAAATCTGTTTCCATTTTTTGGACATTTTCTGTAGTCTTTGAAATTGGTTAATATTGGATCATTTGAACATTTATTGAAATGAAACCATGTGAGAAGTTTAGAGTAAAATCACTATTTGGTGGAGCTGTTAACAACTTACAGACATCTGAAATGTGACCTTGACTACACACTGCTTTTTGTAAGTCGTCAAAAGCCGAAAAGGTTGGAAACCAATGGTTTGTTCTTTAACGATGAGTTGTATTTTAAAAGGTTGTTATATTATCAATTGTGTCAAACCTTCATTATGAAAAGTAACTAAAGCTGTCAAATAAATGTTGAGTAGAAAGTACAAACTAAAAAGCAGCATAAAATGGAAATACAATTACAAGTATAATTGTACTTAAGTGCAGAACTTGAGTAAATGTACTTAGTTACTTTCCATCTCTGTAACTGTGTGTAGTGTTTTTCAAACACAGAGAGCAAAGCAAAACATGTTGTTGTAGTTTGCAGATTTGGTGCAGGGATTTAGTTTGGCCTTCAGGTTTCAGTGACTGTTGAGCCTCTGCAAGCATGTTTCTAAAACTCTGTGATTACAGGTGTCAGAGGGGAGAAGTCTGAGACTTGAATCTCATCAACAAAGAATAGCAGACACTTTACAGGGTATTTGCCAAAGTCAGCATAGTTATGGTTTCAAAAAGCCACAGTTGATTCAATACCTCTGTGATAGTCTCAACAAAAACAGTTTTTGAGCTTCATAGAGCTGATATTTATAGCAGAAACATATCTGAAGCCACTGCACAACGTTGTATAACTTGTGGTAAGAATCTCTGAGCAACAGAGGAAAGTGATATGGCTTGATGAACTGTTTCTTACCCTTGCAGTGCATGCCAAATGGTGCTCTTCAGCTGACGGATGTCATTTTATCCTGGATGTGATATATGAGCATCCATCTCATTATTACCTCTGGTGACCCCTGTGTAAAGCCAAGGAATAAGAAGCCTTTTTCCAGAACTGGCCACAGCAGCTTCCTGAATATCAGGACTAAGTCAAACTCATGATATGGCCTCTAGGACCAGTGTGTAGAATGTAGTGGCATCTAGTAAAACAATCATAAGTATGATTTCAATAGTGTATAACCACCCGAAAGCAGTAATTGTTTTTTCTCAGAATCAGCACTTTATATCTTCATAGGGAACGGGTACCCTTACACTTAGGCTGCCATGTTGCACTGCCAGGTTTCTACAGTAGCCCAGAATGGACAAACCAAACACTGGCTCTAAAAACAGCATTTCACATTTTTCTCAAGTTTCACAGCCACTACAGATTCTCCTACATGCTTGAAAGGAAGATGATGAGGGGAGGGGTATTCAGTAGACAAGTGCAGCTTTGCTCCCTATTTTACCCATCTTAGTTGATTAGTATGAGTGCACAAAGTTTACTTATCCCTATACTACTGTCATGAACAACAATGCAGATTTAAAAGAAGACTACGCAACTTTTCCTGACTAGCGGCCACTGTGGCCACAAGTAACATTTACAGGTAAATGGCAAATTTTGAAACTCAGAGTAACAAAATCACAAGTAGAGAAGAATCATAAAGCAAACTGAATGATGACTGTTTGTTAGCAATGTGTAACTTAAAGTCCGTGTAAAGTCAATTCATTGATTTACTTCTAAACATATTATACATGTTGGAAAATGGTTACAGAAAACATGTGAAAAGGCTGATAACTATGCAGTACTGAATTGTGGAGATAGAGCCTCACCCACCCATTTTTCCTGATTTTCTGAGCCTGCAAAAAAGGGGTACCCCGTGACGTAGTGGTGTACCTGCGTGACCTTGGTCCCTCCCTTACTATATAGTCTGCTTTCCTCAGTGGTTAACCTGCCTAGTGGCGAGTTATTGTTAATATCTAACACTACTAGTCTACAGTTAGCCGCTGAGTTAGCCGCCAAGCTAGCCGGTGAGCTAGCGGCAGAAAGCTCTCAGACGTAGCGTCCATGTTTCTGGTAGAGGTGGTGACTTTGATTGACAGGTGACACTTGGTAGGGGGCGGGGTTTCAGCGAACTCAGCGGGCACTCCCACAGCGTTTGGGAGCAGAGAAAGAGGCTGATTTTTACACAACTTTGAAGCCTAATTTCATATATTTGGCGATTTTTGTAATCATTCAAATTTGGCAGGGTGGTTAACAACACACTTTTCTGTGGTATGTCAAACTCAGAACACATATTTATTCTTACTTTACACGGACTTTAAGTTTTCTAACATTAGCTACCACAAGCTACTGGTCATATTGTACTACTGTAGCACAAAACTCTTAGCGCTTTTCCACTATACAGTTCTAGCACTACTCGGCTCAACTCGACTCGGTACGGTTCCAGGAATGAACCTTGCCATTACAAAAAAGTACCTACTCAACTTGGGCGGGGTCGTCATAGCACGGCTCTGCGAAACTGCCGTGACTTCGTTTTATACGCGACAAAAAACACATATACAATGGAGGACATTGAGGCAGTGGTGTACTTGCTGCTGTATGTGGCTTTTTGTCACACACAAAGCAAGAAAATTGAGCCGTATGGCTGTAACGCTGTTGCCGGTATTTAAAAATGCTGGGTTTGATTCTTGTGTGGGACGGCTCATGACTCTTCCAGCGACAACTCTTCTGACCAAACAGTGGCCGGCAGTCTGTTGACGTCACATTTAGTATCGGCTCGGCTCGCTTGGAACCTCACCAGAGCAGGTATACTAAAAAAGTACCAGGTACCAGGTACTATCCCTAGTGGAAACGCAAAAAAAAAAGTCGAGTCGAGTCGTGCTGGAACTGTGTAGTGGAAAAGTGCCTTTTAATGTACTGAATTAAGTATTCATTTCATTGATAAAGAATTCAACTTTAAATCTTTAGGGAGAATTAGTTATTTTGTCTTTTAAATGTTACACAGTGTTACCCTAAAGTAAAATTGTAATAAAACAAGCAGGGCAGCTAATTTAGCACTCTTTTATTTTCAGTTGGCTCCTCCTGTTAGTAAAATGGCAGATGCATTTATTCATATGTACACACAACCTATAAAAATAGACAGGCAAATGGGGGCGGGGGAAGCCAGGGGAAATGTTGCTCTCATCATTATGTACACCAATATAGAACATCATATTTTAATCACACTATTAACACAAAACAAACAAACCTATAACAGATGTAGTGCTCAACTCAGGACACCGATGCAAACCTTTCCTAAAACATCAATGACATCAACGAGAACCACAGACTCCTCAGCACGAGAACAGTTTCTGAAAAATAGAAATGGCTTCAGTACAATTTACACTGTTTTACAGGTGAATATCCCATAAACAATTGCGATGAATTGCCTTTTTTCCTTTTTTTAAAAAGTGGAAATAACTTAAATATTAGACAACCAAATCATGAATGAATTCATAAATTTACTTTAGCAGCAATGCTGGATCAGCCAGTAACCCTCATTTTGGAATATAATTTTTTTTACATTATCCATTCGTTTTCCCATTAGACAAAATATATATAATCAATTTTCATTTCTTGCTGTACTGGAATACATTTTTGCACAAAATGTTAAGACCTGCCATGTTGGTATGGGTACTCACTTTTTTTTATTATAAAAATAAGCTTTATTAGTACAAAAGCTGTAGACGTGTTGTTTGGTAAAGTATGGGTTGGTAAGGTTCACATTTAAACTCTGTGAAATGCAGAATCATCCACCAGTTTGCACTGAGCATATCTATAGAACATTTAAATAACCTAATGTACATGTATGACAATCAATAACACACACGGGAGGGGACAAAAAAAAAAAAAAAAAAGGAAGACGTGGCTCAGTGCATTTGACAGAAACTTCTTTGCTTCACTACCCTGGCAAACACGAGGATTTCAAAGCCCTTTAAGCCACATGTGTCGGTTCACGTCTTTGTTGTAGCTATGTAGCAAATCAAAAGAGCTTCCAGTCATGAGTAGAAAAGTTCAGTTTTCTCTTCTCAAAAAGCACTTGGAAATACTCGTCACGACGCAAATAAAAAATACTCAAGGCAGATTTTGTCCACTGACCTGGACACATTAAAATAAAACGTACACAAAAAATGTGGAGGCTGGTAGGGACTGTACCTTAAAATGACTGTGTGTGTGGTTGTGAAGAGGGTCCTTTTAGTTGCTGAGTCAGCAGGCATGAGCATGGTCCTCCAGGTAGTGAGCCTCACTTACTATAAATACTGTACTCCCTATTTATTAGTTTAGGCTTAGGACATCTGTGGGGATCACAGTGAGAGTAGGTCAGTTATCTATGCATGTGCGTGTGTGTGAGTGCACATTCATGCGTGTTCAGAATGTAAGAGTGCATCCATCATCGAGCCCCAGGACCACCAGGGCCCTTCCCCTTCCTGACTGCACCGTGGCTGCTGTGGTGGTGGCTGTGGGTCAGCTGTTTGTGTGGGCTCGGGGTGGAGGTGCCTCCTTTGGCCTGAGGAGACGAGCTTCTGCTGGGGTTGAAGGCGGGGCTGGTACCAGACCGGCCCAGGGAAGGCTGCAGGGGGCTGGACGCAGAGAGGCCAGCTTGGGGAGAGACAGGCATGGAGATTTTAAAACTCTGACAGTGGACAATATGTTTCTGATCTACTTCTAAACATATTATACATGTTGGAAAATGGTTACAGAAAACATGTTAAAAGGCTGATAACTATGCAGTACTGAATTGTGGAGATAGAGCCTTAAACTGTTTCTCACCCACCCATTTTTCCTGATTTTCTGAGCCTGCAAAAAAGGGGTACCCCGTGACGTAGTGGCGTACCTGCGTGACCTTGGTCCCTCCCTTACTATATAGTCTGCTTTCCTCAGTGGTTAACCTGCCTAGTGGCGAGTTATTGTTAATATCTAACACTACTAGTCTACAGTTAGCCGCTGAGTTAGCCGCCAAGCTAGCCGCTGAGCTAGCGGCAGAAAGCTCTCAGACGTAGCGTCCATGTTTCTGGTAGAGGTGGTGACTTTGATTGACAGGTGACACTTGGTAGGGGGCGGGGTTTCAGCGAACTCAGCGGGCACTCCCGCAGCGTTTGGGAGCAGAGAAAGAGGCTGATTTTTACACAACTTTGAAGCCTAATTTCATATATTTGGCGATTGGACTATAAAAAACATTTTAAATCAGTGTGAAATTTTGAAGTTCTTATTGAGAAAATATTTCGAGCCATTCGCCAGAAAGACAAAATCACTGGAGAAGAAGCTTTGAGAATCATTTCCAGCAAAGTCAGCAGAAAAGACCACACACAGACACTGACACAGAGCGACGTAGCTAACAAACATTGTTCCTACAGTTCAGCTAACAAAGCCTTTTCTCTTCAGTTCTAACTTATTCTTAGTGTGGCTAGTGAAGCCCATTTTTGATTACATTTTGGTGTAAAAACACACAAAATTGCAAACCAACTAGAGGAGGGAACTTCAATTTAGAGATATACCAATCAGACTTTTTCTCTCCTGATACTGATTCAGATATGTCATGGTAACTTACTGGGAAAAGGGCTAAATTTCACTCCAAAGTTGAACTGTCTTTACTGCGAGGTCTGTGACACCATGATGTCAAACGATTGTTTGTAGTAACTTTTAGTAGCCACTTCATTGTTTCTCTCTAGTGGGTTGTTTCTATACCTCTAGACTCTCTCTCTTAGGACTCTTTCCAAAAACCAAACATTTGCCATTTTCAGCACGGAGCAAACACTATGTACCATGAAAGTTTCACTCTCACTGATGTAAAATTTGCTCCTCTTCTTGTCCAAAAATCAATATGCGTTTGTCTTTGTGTCTTTCAACTGATGTTCTAACAGACTCTTGCCATAGTAACAAAGCTCTCTTCCGAGGCTTAGCCAGGGGAAGAGGTGGTTAACCACAATATTTATACAACAGATAGGCTTAATTAGACTAGTCTGACCTGACCATCTCAAACCAGACTAACACCAAGACTAGTCTTAAACTAAGTTTATGCAACTAGTCCCTGATCTGCTTAATTAGGTCAGTGTCAGCTCTGATAACAATCCAGACATTGGCATCAGTGTACCCCTACTAGCTTTAAAATATGAAATCATGCCAAAGAGAAAGTGTGACAACCTGTAAATAAAAGGCATGAAACAACACAACAGAGATCATACACAGTTCAGTTTTTTCTAACCTTTAGAAACACTGTAGCCGTAAGCAGCATATGCTGCTGCTGATGCAGCTGCTGCACCAGCCATTGCTCCTGCCATAGCTGCTGCACTACCCGCTGTTGATTTGCGCCCACGTCCTTTCCCTCCCGACTTCGCTCCGCCACCTGATCCTTTAGGGCGGCCTCGACTCCGCCCAGACCTGCCTCTGCCGGGACTGATTGTGTCTGAGGTTGAGACACCTGAAGAAGGAAGGAAAGTAAAACAAAAATCAGAAAAATGCTCTACTTTTTATTTATTCATTTTTTATTAATTGCCCAAGTATTTTCACTTGTTTGAATACATACATGAACATATTGCAGATAGAAATGAAGTCAGGAAGGAATAAACAGTACTAATAAAAAGTTTTGGAAGAGAGATGTTCTGTCTGGCTTGGTCTTAATTCAAGTCCTCAAAGATACTGGTGTGGTCATTTTTACGGTAATGCACCAGAATTATTACACATTCATCACTACCCATCATTACCCTAAGTACAGGCTCAAGCAAAAACGGAAACTCTACTCCTATTTTCCATGCTGCTTGCAGAATTAGAGCTTGTGTCTGCCTCACTGATAATGTGCATAATCCTCCAGTACCTTCTCCCCTCACTCAGACTCCTGTCTCTCCACTGGTCTGCATTTTTTTTGCATGTTTCCAGCCAAACTCTGGTATACAAGCCCTCTCTGGGGGGATATGAGTCTCTCCTATCACCAACACCCAGCCACAGATGAAAACCCTCCACAAATCTCTGACTCGTACTCTCCCCTCTTTAATGTCACTCTTCCTCCCCTTTCACTCATTTGTCTAAATTTCAGCAGTTGCTCCCCCATTCCCACCTTCATTCCACCTTCTCAACTTTTCATTATTGTATCTCTGAAACTTCCTCCTGGCTCACGGGGCCTGGTTAACAGGGGCCATTAATAACCTTTCTGGCAGGAGCCTCTTAGCATGGCAGAACCAGCGAGTATTTAGGAGGGATTACCTTATTCCAGTGCATCCAAAGTACAGATATACTGTAGAGACTATAAAAACTATAAGTTCACTATCTGGATCCAAAGCATACTGAAACATTGCAGCCAGTAAAACTCTCATAAATCTAAATAATCAGCTGCATGATACATTTGAGGGAAAAAAACTACTTGTCTTAATGGATGCAAGCCCTGACAGAAAAGAGACCATAACAGCCAGCAGTGATGACCCTCACTTAAGTCACAATGTAATGCGATAATACTGTCTCATAGAGACAGCACAGGTTTATGTTTTGCTTGGCACATTTGGAGTCATTTTATAATGAAGGGCAGCAGCACAGATTGCATGCACTGAGATTATCTTCAGCTGGGAAAAACATCAAAAATGAACATTTTGATGATGTGCGTCATACGGTTGTGGGCTGGGCAGGTGGAGACAAGCAGAAAAAGAATGTCCCCCTAGTAACCAAACAAATTGTACACACTAATTACATATATATTTCAAATATCATGCCCTTTAAGGTTTATTAGATTTTATGTGTACTTTAAGGTTTATTAGGGTTTTGTGTGTAGGTGTTTAAAGATGGATACTGATATTTTTGGACGCAGGCTATGGATATCACTTGTTATGCACTTTATAATACAATTCTGGGGTATGTCAAATAAAGATTTTTTTTGATAGTGTTAACCAAACTGGAATTAAGCAATGAGACACATCATCCTTGGGTGCGCAGTGACCAGCTGGTACCTCTCAGAATTTCTGGCTCTAAAATGAGGTGCGTCTACTGGGAATTGTAAGGTGCTCTTTTGCTTTTGCTCTTGGACAGATGTTGTTTTTTTTAATTTGGTGGATCAACACATGGAACTCTTTACCCGCAGACCCCAAAATGGACCATGACTGGAATCATTTTATACTCAAATTAAAGTAGTTTTTAAAGAGCGATCAGTCCTGTGGTCATGAGTAATTTGGTGTTTGTTGTTTTATGATACGCTTTGTGTTTTAATGTGTGTATATGTATTGTTGAGTTTTGGATTTAATTAAAGAGTTTTATGTATTTTTAAAAGGCCCAATTAGGGAGGGGCTTTCCAAATTAGCTGCGGCTATAAATTCTGTGGTATGTGGCATTAGTCCATGCTATAGACTTTATCATATGCAAATAAACATTAAATAAATAAATAGTCAAACACAAAGGGCCAAAACTCATTTGATCTCTCACCGTTCATGTTGTCAGAGACTGATCCAGACACAGAAGCCGGGGAGTTGGTGGCACGAGACTGCGGCGCAGATGAAACCGGGTCGTCCACAATGACCAACATGTCGCTGCTGCTCTCATCTGCGTCAGCGTCTGGCGGCAATGAACCGGGCTGGAGCTCGCTGCTCAGGGAGATCTGGACGTGTACAGGAGCACACACAGACACACACAGAGGCTGGGGGTCAGCACCACAGGGAAACAAGGGAACCAGGCCGGTGCAATAGAGGGGAACCGTAGAGAGAAAGTGAAAGGAACAAAAAGGAGGAAAGCGAGGAGTTCGGGAGGCAGAGGAAGAGATTGATTGAATAGACACAGAAAAAAAAAAGGTGAGAGATGAGGAAAGTAAAGAAGCAGCCGGGGAGACAGAAGGATAGAGAAAAAGTAGAAAGTAACACATGGAAAGAGAATAATAAATAACCAAAAAAAAAGGTATTAAAAAGGGAACAGAGGATGAGAAAAAGAGGACGAGAAAGGCAGCAGCATAATTTAAAAGCACAAGATGCAGAATAGAGAAGAGAGTGAGTTTGTGGATGCAGGCCAAAGCAACATAATGGAGAAGTCTCTAACCATCCTCTCATCATAAATCACACTCATCCACTCTTATTTCCCTTCTCCCTCACTACCATAAAAGGAGAAAATCTCGCTCTTTGATTCACTCACCTCACTAAAGGGGCTGGGCATGGCTGAGTCCATCTCAACGCTGATGAAGGAGTCGTCCCCGTCCGCGGACAGGTTGGAGTTGTCGGCTGAAGGTGCATGAGAGATGACCAAGTTCACCTCCTTTCTCCTCTTGTTCTCCGACTCCTCATTCTTCTTCTGCAAGTAAGAGGTAGAAACCAAGTGAATAAGATAGTAAGTGTTTAATATATTTCCATTCCTTTCCTAGGATGTAGTTAAATCTCACATCCTACCCAACACTTGAGTCCAGGGGAAGATAACATAACAACTACTGGCCAGATTGCCATGAAGTCTGGTATGGATATAACCCCCCAGAGGATGATTTCTAATGATTTCAGTCTACCCCTCGACCTTACAGCTAACACTTCTTTAGTCCCTGTCAAGGTATCTCAAACAAATGGTCAGATTTCCATGAATTTTGTGTGGATTATCCCTTAAGAATCAATCTTAAAATCTTAAGTGACCCCGTGACCTTTTCTGTCCAAAATCTCCAATTATGCACAAGATAGTCCTTGAGCTTTCTGCTGATCATACCTTCTCAGCGTACTTCTCCCTCTTTCTCTTGCGCTCTTTCACCTTGCTGCTCTCCTCCTGCTGCCTCTTCTCGTCCTGTCTCTGACGCACTGCGGGAAAACACAAACCGATTTTAAAAAAAAATGTTCCTTAACACTTACGGTTACTTCTTGTAATAGGTGCATTCATTTAAAATCATGCCTATGATGTATTCAAAAACTCACGTTTCTTCTCCAGCTCATCATCGTCCAACAGCAGGCTGACCACCTCTTTGGGTTTGAGTGTGTCTGGTTTGAAGTTGCCTCCAGAGATCACCACCCTTTGGATCTAATCACACAGGGACAACACAGCATTTAGAAACTCTCTAATCAATTCATATGCTTATTCCAGCTTGTGTTTTCTCTAAAAAAACACTCAAACTGAGTTCAGATTAATGGAATATAATAGTGTGCCTGTGATGTGTTTAAGTGCCATATAACATCAAACAATTAGTTCATGCTGGTAATATATTTGTATCCCTATTGGTAGGATATATTTAAAAGGAAAGTGATTGAATTTGAGACCTCGCTCTTCTCCTTGGCCCGCTGCAGGATCCTCTCCTCGATGGTGCCCTGGCAGATGAGGCGATAAACGGTGACCTGCTTGGTCTGACCCAGTCTGTGAGCCCTGTCCATGGCCTGCTGGTCCACCGTGGGGTTCCAGTCGCTGTCATAGAAGATAACCTGGAGGCAGAGAGAGAGAGAGAGAGAGAATAGAGATATTAATATTAAGACCAAAGTTATTTTTTTCTAAAATAAATTACAATCCACGAGGTCAAGATCATCTTCGGTCCACTTCCAATTTTTAATCCTGCTGCATTGTTATTGGTGATGATGTGATGAAAAATATGAAGCAAACACTCCCTTTTCTGTCATTTCTGAGATTAATTATGGCGATGTGTGTCCCAAGTGGATTGCCCTTTAACATGACAGATGTCCTGTGTTGACAATCACTTCAGGCTCATTGTCATTAAAACTAATCCCACTTGAACTATAGGGCTGCAGGGACACAGAGGGACATTTTGCTGAGAGGTACACAGAGATGTCCACCCCCCTTCAAAAGTATGTGCACCCATACTATAGTGTCATAATGTCAACATATTAATGCTCCCACATCACCTACACCCCTTTCTGAGACACACACACACACACACACACACACAGAGCACAAAGTACAGTATGATACACTTCAAAATATTAGTGTTTCTTATAATTGATATTAAGTCAATTAAGTGTTTTTCCTTCATGTATTGCTGACTCACAGTGTCAGCAGCAGTCAGGTTAATGCCCAGCCCTCCGGCCCTCGTGCTCAGTAGAAAGACAAAGATATCCGTCCTGTGGATGGAAGAGAAAGGGAGGAGTGGGAGAGACGCACAAAATGAGAAAAAAATATATAATTTACAACTGCAGTGCAAATATCCATATATCATAGCACAAAATTAAGTTACAATGTAAATTAAGAAGAACTCCTAACAACATCAACTCAAACTGAAACCAAACCTGAGACCAGCCTGACAGCAAAACTGAGCCTGTGTGCTATAAACTGTTCAAACTTTAAGAGAAGGGAGGCACGGAAATTGAAACATACATACATACATATCATGTACTTGATAGCATCAGCAGTTACGTAAAATAAAGCGGTTTCAATAACCTAAAAGACACTCTCACCTACATACGCAACTAGAACCAGAGAAATACCGGCGCCACGGAGCTATGCACTAATGTAAACCAGAGCATGTGGACTCACAAGGAAACACACGCACATAATACACAAAAAAACCATTCGTTTTGCACAAGCTTGTGTAAGATTAAACTGTTCACTGATTGAGGCAATATCCAAAATTGAGGATTTACAGTCAGTTATTGGCAAATACACACACACACACACACACACACACACACACACACACACACACACACACACACACACACACACACACACACACACACACACACACACACACACACACACTTCAAGTCATCTTTACTCACCGGCTCTGGAAGTCAGCCACCATGTCTCTGCGTTCTGAAATCTTGGAGGATCCATCGAGGCGCATATAGGTGTGCTTGCGATAAACCATGTACTCCTGGAAAATGGGATAAAAAATAAATAAATGAAAAAAATAATAGTGAAAATGGATGCCAAACACACAGTACAGTAATTTCACCATGTGGGATTTAGTTATACTATACGTTTTCATTTATTTTGGTCTGTGCCAGAGCTAACTGTAGCACGCCATTAATTCAGAGGAAATGTTACAATTTGCTTTAACACAGATGTCACCTAGAATAAGGGAAGTAATAAGTGTGAATGGTTGCTGAATACCAAAGGAATTGCAGTTGTTACTTTTCAAGATGCTTGAACAAAAAGTGGACTGGATCCAGCCCCACATGGAATTCATGAATTTAATTTTTGATTCGATGAATTTTTGCTGTTGAATAGTCCTGGGTCACCCTCACCACTAATTTTGCAACGTGCTGACTCTTGTCATCCAAATCTGAGGAAATCGGAATGCCGGACTGTTTCTCAGCCTCTGTTCGGGGAATAGTCACCAGCGACTTTAAAATCAATCTAATAAGTTCTCAAACATGCAATTCTAAGTAAGTCTTTCTCCAAGGATCAAATAAGCCCTGCAGGTCTATTTGTTAAATTCCAAGGGTCAAGTCAAATGTTTAAATTTAAGAATTTCTTTCTGACCACAACTTTGTGTCCAATTTATGAAAATCCCATATTACTTAAGCACATTTTGTGAGGTTGAAACTTTAATCCCACTCCCAGTGAGACATTGAGAAATGCAGAAATTGATATTTAATACCCCATATCCCCTAAACTGTTCTATGTGTGTGTGTGTGTGTGTGTGTTTGTGTGTGTGTGTTGGGGGGATGTTAGGTCTGATGGGACGGGCCCCCAAAGTGCAGGTGTCAGAGCAACAGTAGTGATGAGGTGACATGTTGATCTCTCTGTAAGCACTGCCTTGACCCCCGACCTCCCCGCTGAAACATATCAGTGCCCATAAACCAATAAGCTGGTTACAATTGCTGGCACACATCAAAACTCACCTCACACAATCATTACCAATGATACTAATGACTTGACACTATGTTTTCAGTGACCCCTCAAAGCCCAGTTATGACACCCGGGGCCTCTGTCCCGGCAGGGCCTGCCCTCCCCTCAGTATGTCTGGCTCTGATCCCAACTGCCCCATCTGTTCTGAGTGAACACTACATTAGGGGCCATTAGCTCGGTGCTCGCCAAAATGCTGCTAACCTTGTTGAATTGGGGTTTGATATCTTGCCAGCAGGATGTTGCAGATACTGTTACGAGAAAGCCTTACTCAGCCTTCCTAATAATAAAAATTAATCAACATCGAAAGTTATCTGAAAAGAGTTTCAGAGAAAGATCACCTGCGATATCTCACTGTCATGTTTTAAAGCTTGTTGAGACCTGCCTGGTCCTACGATGCAATACTGCATCCTACATTATGAACTTTCTCCAACAGTGCTGCCCCACTGAGATCTGTACCTCAACAGCTGGCAATTTTATTTTTTCTTTATTGCACGAGTTTGTGTTAATCATCACTCACACTGTTACATTTCTGCATTTAGATTGCTAATGTTATAAATCAAGGTGAACCTTTCACTGGACAAAACGTTTATCTTGTTCAACCAACTTTCAGCAGCTAATTATGAATCATATTTAGTAAGAAAACTTTGTATGGGTGTGATTTCTGAGTTAGCTAAAGTAATGTATGGGAGGAGGACAGAAATCTGTTTAAAAGCCACGGTGATGTTTCCTGTTTCCTGTCTAATTTTTCTTTCTCAGCTCCAAACTACATTTGTACTCTTCGGAGTTGGCACATTAATGTTGCCGAAAAGCATTTGTTATAAAAACACAAGGAGCGGGCACTCAGGTTGTTCTTAACTTCCCAAACAATAACATGTCCCTTCGGTCTAGAAAAAAAGAACTCTCAGAAGTACACTAATACATTGTGTATTTATTGCAGTTCTTAACTGGGAACACACTGTGCAAGGTCATGGTCTGTTCCAAACTGCGGTGCTTACTACTAAAAGAAAAGAACATCAAGTAGAGGGACTGTAAATACTTTTTTAACCAGCTAACTGCAAAGACTGCCAACGTTGTAACAGACGTCTGAGTTGGAATTCAGCTTCGACTGCCATGATACATCAAGTACCAAAATGCTCAAAATGTGCTATATAATCCATCCATCAGAGTCTAAAAATTAATGACTGTATTAAATAAAACTCCACTGCTCATGATTGCGATAACATTAAAAGTCCACGCAAAATTAGCTTTTTGCTTGTTAGTTCAAGTTGGACGTTTGAGCTCTGATGTATGTGCAGACTTTGACATTGGAAAGCTGTTTTCTTATTATATTGATATTAGAATATTTAATGAGCGTGATTTATTATATCACAATTAGTTTAGAGCCTGTTGTGTTGCAGTATACAAACATTGAAAACAGACTTTTCAGTGAAGTAGGAGACATCTTGTGTCCAGAGGCAAAGGGAGCAAATGTTATTTTAAGGATTTTAATTGATCATTTTTTTGTGGAAAAAGCCATAAGAGACACACATTATTATTCAAAGTAGAGTGTTTTATATAAATCTTAAAAACATGTCTGAGTGTGGCTTTTCATTCACTTCTACTTTATTTACAATCACAGTGTAGCAGAAACATATAATAAAACATTCGGTATGGATCAAATTTAAAATCTAAAATCTAAAATTGAAGCCATGCTTTGTATTGAGTAATGGGTCAGTTTATCCCACAGTATGTTGGTTAATAATGAAAAAGAGGAACTGACAGGCAATTTATGCCACAGTTGTATATCTGTAATCTTTACTCCTTCATACAATCTTCTTGATTTCTGGCTGCCTCACCAAAGACTTAGTGCGGGCATTCCTGCCAACTCTAAGCCACAGACTTGCAATTTCAGTAAAGTGCCGTCTAAGCAGCCACAGACACACAACTCATGCAGCGGGGCAGTGTCTTGGCGGTCCCGATCCGATCTCGGCCACTGCCACAGAAAGCCAACAATGTTATTTTTCTTCAGGCCACCCGGATCTCAACAATCCATCACCCAACAGCGTGATGTCACCGAGAGAACCGGCAGCCGACTGGCGACGAAAACAATGACGCTAATGACACAGATTAGCATCAGCCTCTCCTTCACTCTTTCTCCGGGTTTCATGTTCAGGAAATCAATTCCATCTGCAAAAATTTCATCCCCGTACCAATGAGAAAGATAATACGGTGAAGGAAAACTGAGGCCAGATTGGGCGAGTCTATGATTTCAATCGTTTTACCCATTAGTAGAGGAGATGCTGTCACAGCCAGCGGTAACTGTATGAGGTCACTTATAAACACGCACTTCTGCGATACACATGGCACTGCTGTGTGAGCATTCTCGCCACTGCTGTTTTTTGTACGGCCTCTGACACAAGGCATTCCCAGTGTTTCCAGACACACAGGAAGACAGTGCTTAACCACCTGGGTGGGTCCATCTGCCATCAAAAGATTTGGCTGTGGAAACGGCACAGCGCTGTGTGAACGGGGAAGGAATTCCCAGTGACATCATGCCAGAGGCTTTTGGCTCCATAGTGATGTTTGCAACAAATATGGAGGCAACAATAGAGTATTGCACGGAGACTGTAGGCACATGATTGCTGGCAGAATGGCTTTGTAACATTGTTTTTCTAAAGAGAGTGAGGTGACGCAGATTTTATTTAGACTTCAACTCTAAATTGCTGCTGACCTTGAAATACATTATAGCTAGCCAAGAAGCTAAACACAGATAAAGTGTCTCTGACTTGGGTGTAATGGTTTTCTGCAGTATGTACTTCGCAGTTCTTGTTATAAATTACTTAAATTATATGATGATACAGCTGCACTGACTCAGTGCCCAAACAAGCAGCTTAGAGCATTTATCCTGTAAAGATAAGAGTAAAAAGACTCCCATTGGTGTTCACCATCGTCTGCTCAAACAACCTGGCTCTTCTCATTTCTGGCTCAGAGCGGAAAAACAACTTTTATGCTAATCTTTCTGTTCTTGTCCCATCTTTCCCCCTCTGTCCTTTCAACTACCTTTGTATTCGATTTTCTGCTGAATTTCTTTCTCTTCTAACCCCAAGGGTTAACCCCTTGCCACTCCCACCTCCTCCTCTCCCTCTCTCCCCCTACATCTCTCCTATCTCCTTCTAGTCGTCCCTCCCATCTGGCTGCTTCCCCTGCAGATGAGACCCTGCTAATTAGCCCTGACCTGTTAATTAGCTGTCTAATGAGTGCACTAACGAGGGACAGGCAGGCTGATTAGAGGTACTGGAGCTCGACACTTCACGGGTGGAAACCTACCAGTTAAACAACTGGTTTGGAAACACTGAGATATATGTAACTAACAGATTAAAGGTGTGTTTTACAAAAGGATCAGGATTTAATAACATGAATGGGAATGTTAACAAAGTGTGTGTGTGTGTGTGTGTGTGTGTGTGTGTGTGTGTGTGTGTGTGTGTGTGTGTGTGTGTGTGTGTGTATGTGTGTGTGTGTGTGTGTGCGTGTGTGTGTGTGTGTGTGTTCATACCTCGAGCAGGTCTATCATGCGAGTCATTTGGGAGTAGATGAGGACTCTGTGTCCCTGGGCCTTTAGACGACTCAACAGGATATCCAAGGTGTGGAGTTTGCCACTTTCCGTGATCAGGCTCTCCTTATCTGAGAGAGAGAGGAAGACAAAGAGTGAAAACCCTAAACTAAGTAGACAGCTGGAGATCGATTATTCACCCATTTCACACAGTCAGTATACAAATTAAAAATATTTTCTTTGTGGTTGTATCCAAATATGTAAGCTCACAGGATAATGACTTTTTTTAACATGTGAAGACAATAATGAAAGCCTTTTCATTGGACTAGCATCCCACTCTATTCAGAGGTTACAAACTCTTCACTAATCAATATAAGTCTTCGATAAGACTCCATATTCTCTAGGATAACGGATAAGCTCAGAGATCAATCCTCCTAAAGCTGTCCCTGAACGGGTGATTGTTTAAATAAAGCATGTGTCCTTATTGACTGGACAGCTGATGAAGGCAGAGAGAGAGAGAGAATGAACAGGAGAGGGGGAGAACAAGACGGTGTGAGAAAACAGAAAGTGTGAGAAAAAGTGATTCACGCAATGGCACAAAAGACGAACAAACAGGCCTGCCAGTTGGTCTTGGTCACGTTACTGCCAACACCACATCAGGTGCTCTGCTGCCCTCGGATGATTGACTGCATGAAGCAAATGGGGAGCAATCTGACCCTGGGTCCACTGTTGAAGTGCTTCTCTCAACGTCCAGCTGATGAGGAATTAACGTCATCTGGCACAATGGCAGAATGAGAAAAAGGCTGGGGCTGCCATCGACCCAGTGACAGGCAAACTATGGTGTTTGACCAAAGGGTCGTGACCCTGAGTGGAGGAAACTAAGCCCAGGTCCAGGGTCAGGTGACAGGGTCGGACCCCGGTTACAAGAGAGTCCCTATGGGAGAGTTGAACTCAGCCGTCTTGCACTCGAGTTGGGACACTTGTTCCCAAGGCCTTTTGTACAGCGAAAACTTGGACTTATAAATATTTCCAAGTCTTATTTCCTTGCTTTGTCAACGTAATGTAACCAACTGCGTTAAAATCACACTCCAATAATCCAAAACACAAGATCAGAAACTTTAAACTGAGGCTGTAATAACACACACATACAACATCGTCCTACCGCAATATCTGTAAAACCCTGACATTTCTGGAAGCATAATAATCCATAATCCAACAAAATCAACCAGATCCTTCTCAACTTTTAAACCAGTAGCACTTCATGCTAATGAGTACTCAGGCTGAACCCTGACCTGTGACCCTCTTGTATAAGCCCCCCAAAAAAAGGTCAGGCCCTGCCGAGGTGTTAAAGAGGAACTAATAGAAGAGAAGAACAGGGAAAACACTCTGGGGAGGTATTGGAGAGGTCACTGTGGAGTGGTGTCAGCCTGCCAGATACATTTGGTCCTGGTCACACGCAGGCAGTGATCTCCCTGTCGCCAAGTGTTGACAGGGTGGGTTCAGAGTTTGACGTTCTATTTAATTTTCCCCTCCAGATAATTGTTATATCTCGGGAAGAATATCAATGTTTTCCTCATTTTACTGTTCCGGTTATGAAATGTGACCACGATAAATTGGACTAAATCTCTGAAATTGGCAAGGAAAATGGTAGAAGGACACTAAAAGGATGGAAAGCAGGGAAGAGGGATGTAAGGTGATAGTAGAAGACACTGATAATACACTCAAAGCAAGAGACCGTGAAGTAAATCTGAAGCAGACCAGCGCACCCCCAAGCCTTGAGACATACAAACACTGTATCCCTATAATTGCCAGTGGCGTCGAAAAAGTGGACGGATTGAAAAGTAAAAAGGAAGAGAGAGTGAAACACGCAGAGGATTAGACGTAGACAGAAAAGAAAAAAAGGTCCAGACAGAGGGGGACAGGGGGAGACTGAAGGGGGTCTGTGGTGGCTCCGGCTACAGCGAGGAGGTATTAGCCTGGTGGCGGCGGCGGTGATGTTGTGGTTTAGATCAGACGCGGGCCTCCTCACCACAGGTGCCAGTCTAACCAGGGCGCTACTCAGTCAAGGGCACCAACCAGTGCTTCGGGCCACACTGCCAACCCACCCAGATGCTAACCACTGCTTGGCAAAGTTGCAGATGCTCATATAAAAAGGCAATATTGCTCAACCCCTGCCACCAATCTGTTTCTGTTTAGCAGATTATATTTAAGCCTCCAGTCTCCGATGTCATGCTTGAGGATGGGTTAAAGCCCCCATCCGAAGATTTCTGCACCCAACAGGCCTAAATGACGCAAGTATTTAAACTAATTCTCGAGAGGAATAATCCACAAAATCTGAAAAAATCCCATATTAAGCGGATGAATACGACATTTTGCTCTTTTTGTTCTGAGAGGCACCAATATATCCGAGGCTCAGTGGCGAGAACATTATTATACCTGTACAAAAGAGATGCTGAATAATCAAAAGATAAGCAGAGAAACAGATGTGAGACAGAAATGACGAGATTGCTTGCAAGAAGAAAAAAAAAAAAGCACATATCCAAACTCCCTCAAGCCCAACGATGTGGCTTACAGAGAGAGAGGTGGCCGAGTTCAAAACATTCAGTGCAGCATACAGAAAATCCCTATTTCTAAATATCGCTTCCATACCCTGTAAAGCTGAGCCAAGGAAATGAATAATTGCGATTTGGGAGGGCTTTGGTGGTCTGTCTTATTCCAACATAACACTTATGGCTTACATTATAAGCTACATGTGGCTGCTGTGAAATGCATGACCACTGGGTCCTAAACATGAGCAAACTGGATGCAGTAACATGACTTATGAAGGCCTCAGAGGATTAAAAATGGGTATGTCTATACATCTAACTCATGTGTCGCTTTAACCCTCACATACTGTTCATATTCTGACCCGTCACAGTATTTCCTCATAATTAGTCTTTATGCCAAACTTCTGAACCACAAGTCATTCATAAAGACCTCATCAGTCATAAATAATCATGATTAATCCTTAATGAAGCTTTCAGTAAGCAGAGAGTTTTTTTTTTTAATCCTCCAGGATACATGCAAAATAGAAATTTGGATTAAAATACAGTGAAATGGACACAAAACAACTTTATAATTGCGGACTGACAAGGACTGCATTAAAGACCACACCCCAAAACACAAGCAAATCCCATGTGGTGTCACACCACTCTGCCGTTGCTATGGATACACATATCAAGCTTCACCACCTGCCCTGCCCCCCTTTCACAGCACACACCCGCCTCGATCCAATCCAGTCTAACAGCGGTATTCACCCAGCCAGCCAGCCAGCCAGCCCTCCCCATCTCCTCCTATCCTTACCTCCTGCTGGCAGATTAGGCTACACTCCCCTGTCTCTCCTCTGTCCCCCCTCTCTCCCACATCCAATGCACCCTCCAGCTCCCTCTCCATCCATCCCGCCTTTACTACTAAAAACTCTCTCCCTCCTGCTCCCTCCATACACACACCCTTTTTCTCCCTCCCCCTACTGTCTGTCCCCTGACAGTGTAATCCAATCCCTGTAGGGCCAGAGCCAGGGGCCTGACACGGTCCTGACCCAATTAGAGGCCTGCTGCCAGCTAATTAACCCCGGCCCAGCCCTGGTGCCTGGCGCCTGATACTCCCAAACCAACTACAGCGCTAATTTCATTAATACGCCACTACAATCTTCTGCCCCGTCCTGTTCCCCCTTCCCCTCTGCTGCTGAAGCCGAGCGCGGAACCGCCCTCAACGGGGAGGGAAGCTGGGCCAGATGCGATCGAACAGAAAAGGGAATGAAGAAGAGCGAGATAGCAGACTGGAGGAAAAAAAAAAATCAAAAGCTGATGAAGGAAGATGGATGGATGGTTATGTGAGAAAGAGAGACAGATGGGGGGCCACAGAACAGGTCGAATCAACGATCGAACCGAGCGCCGGCCCCTCACTGTATAATGATATATTACACTGTGCAATCAATAAGTCAATGGGCAACACTTGTTCAGCACTGCTGATGATGGAAATATTAGCCCGACACTACTTTGCTTCTCCTGCATGTATTGACAAAATCCGACTTAAACTTAATTTCCTCGCCGTGACAGCATCAGGATCGCTAAGAGCCAGATGCCAGCAGGAGGTTTTGGAAGCTGGGAGCGAGAACGCTGACAGAAAAACGGAAGATTGCAGCTTCATGTTGGGGCCTGCTGAGATTTTACAGATGATTCCCCCCCAAAGTCTGCCTGCATCCACAATGCAGTATCTCTGCAGTATCTGTAGCTCTGGATAATAGCCAAATGGCAAAAATGCTTCAGCTCTCCCTTGAGAGCCCAAAAATGTGTATGCGTGACTATGTGTGGCAGAGAGTGAGTGATGGACTGTGTGTATGTGTGTGTATATATAGGAACATGTTTGCGCATACATCACCGTCTCCCCTCAAACATGCAAGAGGAGCACTTTCTCTCGCTTCCCCAGCAGTCGTTAGACAGGGGAAGAGACAGACAGTCTGATGAGGACTCTTGAGTTTCGCGGGGGAACTCACCGCAACACCGCGGCCCACTGTGAACTCTGTCATTAAGATAGATTACTGCTAGTTACCCTTGGCCAGTGGTGACTCGACACACACCGCAGATGAAAGGTAGCTGGCTAGAGACAGAGAGGAGCTAGATATTACGTGGCTTCCATGATGTTCCCAGACCTCATCATCATGTGGCTAATGTCTCCCCCTTCAGTCGACTTTGTGATTCAGAGTTTTTTTAAAGCATCAGTGAAGCACTCCTTCTTCTGGACACATTAATAGCCATAAATTAGACAAGGAAATCAAAACATCTACGTCCCTTTACACACTTGGCTGGATGCTTTGCTTTGTTTTTTTTTCTCCGCTGGAAAAAAAAAAGCTGAATTCCGCAGACGGTTGCCTTTGCCAGTTTAATGTAGATTGAGAGGGGCAGAGTCAGACGGTGATGTGGTGAGGCTGGCCGTCTGTGTTGTTTTGTGCCTGTCTATCAGAGGGGCCGGGGGAAGCTTCCTGCCATTTTGCTGGAGAGCAGAGTTTCTTTGAAGGGACAGGAAGGCAGAACTGCATTTCCCACAGCCTGATGTGGGCTGCTGGGCCAGACCAGACTGGCCTCTCTCCCTCTCTCTCTCTCTCTCTCTCTCTCTCTGATAGTCTGATTGATTCACAGACACACACATACACACAAACACACACACACATGCATTCAAATACAGTCATTAAGAAACAAGATGCACACCACACATACATAAATACATTCTCTTTTACCTCTAGTTACATCTTTTCACGGTTTCCTCACAAACACACACACACACACCCACACATACACACACACTCCTGCCGCAGTGGGTTGCCAACTCGCAAAAAAGCCAGAAAAAGAGTAAAGAGTCGCCGCTGTAGTGAGAAGGCCGTCATTTTGTGGAGCGGCTCTTTCTAATTACTGTAAGCGACACAGGGGCCACACAGACACTGAGGATGGTTATTTCTGTGTCACACTGGAATGTTCTCCAAAATAATCCTCCAGCACGCAATTTCGAAACTATTCTTTTCAGACTGATTTTTAACCTGATGCGAAAGACGAAAACAAACCTCAGTATGAAATCTTTCCTGTTTGAATACAAAGCGACCAAAATGTAACTTTATGAGAAATTTCCGGAGTGCGACAGAGAGATGTGACCGCAGAGCTGCGGCAATTTAGCGAACAAACAAGACTGGAATGTCTCTCTAATTACAGGCAAAACCTCGTCTCCCACCGCGTCCTGGTGGCTCAGTCAGTTCCTTTTCTGATACTACCCTGCGTGCATCTCGCTTTCTCTGTGATCACTACTTCAAAAAACTGATTGTTGCTGACATTGCACTCTGATACCTGGAGTGTGAGTGTGGCTTTTCTTTTGTGATGGGAACCACATCGTCAACAATATTAAATGTTATCAACATGGAATAATAAGAGTAGATGGCAAATTTTGAATGAAAAATGTCTATTCTTTAACATCACAATGACATCAATAACAAAAAAAATCTGAGGCCTAATACGCTCATGCTTCAATTGTTTTTTCCTCCTCCATGGCCTGATTCCTAATAAGCCCTCTGATTAGATTCCTCCGTCGATATCAGTGGGCAGCCGTACTCACGCCATGGTGCTCAAAACAAACAGTTATTCAGCTCTGCCATTTGTTCTAAAGGTGTGGGGCTGGGAGCGCAGAGGAGAGGGAGGGTGGGAAACTTCAGCTGGGCTACTGTACATATCTGGGCCTTGATGTGGCAACAATGTGTTCAGTGGAGGACGGGTGCCGGAGTGTTGGGTCACTTCCTTCCTACCGAGGCTGAGAAAGAAGTGGGAGAGCAGACCGGCTGAGGGGCCAAAGCCAGATACTGATTTCAGGTCAGCTTACGGTGCTGTCTGTCAGTGGGAGAGATTGAGTCCAAGCTTGCCCTCGGTCTGTGTGCGAGGGAAAGCAATGCCGGCGAGCGTGGGAGAGTGTGAGGGGAGAGGTGAGAGACACCTCAGGCCCCGTGTGAGTGCTTTGCAGTTCCCTGAATGGCTTCGATGGTACACACACACACCAACACCAACACACACACACACACACACACACACACACACACACACACACACACACACACACACACACACACACACACACACACGGACCATCTATTAGTGTTACCTAACTAAGCACTTGAACAATGAGCAGTAGCTAAACTTCCTCGCTTTGTCTGCCTCCGTATAACTTCACAAGAGCTTTCAGACTGTTCTCACACAGACACACAAATACTTGTTTTGTTTCTCACTTTTACACAAACACACTGAAGCACATGCATTCACAAAGAATCAAGCACTACAACATGGGAGAGTGTCTATGTGATTTAAAGGACTGTATATTATGTTTATGGATATTGTTTAGTAAAAGAGGGGGTAGTAAATGAATACTAATCAATTAGTTAAGTCATAGTGTCCTTAAATACCAAAAAATGCAACATAATGCACTGCAGGCTTATCAACAACAAGTATACACACATGTTCATTTTCTGTGCCAAGAAACCTGTTGTCACTCAAAACAAAAAGAGAGCAGTCATCATAATCCATGACAGAGACAGTTTATCAGAGGTAGAGAGGGCTGAGCGGGTCAGTGAGAAGGGAAGTGTCGTCTGTAAAACTGTAATGGCCTCTCTCACCCTGGACATCCATCAGTCGACTGAATCCTGGCAGTGAATCGGCTCCCACTCTGCTCCAGCTGACCCTTAAACTCAACGAGCCGAGCTATTTTGATAAAGTGCTTGTGAGCACACGTACACCCACGAAGGCACAATCACGCATTCACACCTTCGACAGAAATCTCTGGTATGAAAGTGAACTTGTGCAGGAGAACTTTATCTCAGCCTTTCCACTAGATTGTGATTCAGCCTGGCAGACAGACAGAGATGGAAGAGGGCGACGTGCCCGGCTCTGCCCCTCTGACCCTGGGTTGGCCTGTGCGGATTCTCCCACGGGCCCTTAGACATGTTCAGTACATGTAAAAACAAGTCTTTAACAATGAACGTTTAAACTGAACTGACTGTACTGAATCATCATTGTCAGTGACTGGAATGTAGTTTTTAGCAGTCGTGATGGTACATTACCTTCCTCGGTAAAACATAATGTGATAGCTCTATCATAAATAGCTGGCTGCTGAGCTTTTAGTCGTATAAATATAGGTTTGGATAGGCCTAGTTTAGTACTGAACTGAATCTAACAGCTTGAATCAGAAACAGACTGAACATAACACTACCAGTGCCAAACGACACATTACATAAATCTGAAAGCCATATTTGATTTTTTCATTTATGGTGACAAAAGCCACAAGGAAAGCCCAAAAACACTCATAAACCTTATTTCAAAGTATAGCAACAGCGAACACGCGCACACACACAAGCCCTTACCAGGTATCCGAATGTACGACCATCCATGGCGAGGGGAGAGGGCCATCACACCCCCAGGGCATTGTGGGTAAAAGGCATTGGCTCTCGTGCGCCAGTCTGAGGCAAGATCAGGGTTGCCGTAGAGGAAACACTGTTTAAAGACTGCGCCCCCTCCGCTGCGCGTCACCCGCCACTCGTACTCGGCACTGCGGTCGTCACAATAACGCTCCATGGGAACTGCTGTCACCTAGGAAACCAAAATTTTTTTTAAAGGTTTTTTTTTTTTTTTACACAAACAAAAGATAAGGAGGAGGAGCAGTTTAGGATAACATGTTAGATGAATGTTGATGAGGGGTTTTTTTAATTAGGAAATGCATTTTTGAGCCATTCATTCTATTAATTATAAAATGCACAAAAACTGACAACTTCACCACATACATTTTTATACTGTGGAGGATGAAGTCTCTGCGTGAAGCCTAGATTCAGTGAATCAGCGGGTTTTGTGTGTTTATGTGTGTATAAGAGGAAGGCAAAAGGAAGCTGAACAACCAGTTATTCGAGAAGCGAGAAGCCCTTCTTTTGGAGGCTCTATTTGTTTTAAATGTGGCACACACACACACACACACACACACACACACACACACACACACACACACACACACACACACACACACACACACACACACACACACACACACACACACACACACACACACACACACACACACACACACACACACACACACAGTTACACATATTTCACAGATAAGCTTCATTGTTGCAACCCTACAAAAGGCAATGTGCACAGAGCTTCCCTCTTCCCTTTCCACGACCACCCAGGTGCTGGTCTGTCTTACACAGACACACACACACACACACACACACACACACACACACACACACACACACACACACACACACACACACACACACACACACACACACACACACACACACACACACACACACACACACACACACACACACACAGAATTGCCTTGCTCAGACCACTTCTGACACACACACACACAGACATACCCTGGGTGTGGCGGTGAGCAGGAACTTGGGTGGCAGTGTGGGCTGGCAGGGCCGCAGCGTGGAGGTGGCAGAATTTCTACTGTGGATGGTTGCATCTGTGTGTCCCATCATGCCGGGTCTGAGGGCTGTGAAAACCAGATCCTGAAGGATACAAAAATGCACAGACATTAAAAGGAATTAGGGTCTGTGTTTTTATTAAGCCCAAAACAAGAACGGAGTGGTTAAAATGTGTTCAGTTTTTTGTTATTTCAAAAACATCACGATTGCAGTTACACCTCCTCCAGGAAAAACAAGAGGTGAACAAACCAAAACCTACAGAGGTACTGAGTGCAACGCTCATGGTTTTTATAAAACAGCTCTGTATATTTACGTTTCAGTGGCTATATGCTTAAAATGTTATGTAAAATTTTAGCTAAATGCTTAAAATGTTATATAAAATGTATGATTACTGGAGCTTATAGGATCTGAACGCTGTATGTCACAGGATAAACTGGATTTCCCATCATGTACTGTAATCGTTTCTGCAAAGACATTTTTGGAAGAGACTCAGTGTGGAATAAATACTTCAATTTTTAAGCAAAAGATCAACGCTGATAAGATTTGATGAATAATGCAGAACTGGGACATGGTAACGGAAAATATTAATATGATGTTTTGTTGCTGTGTCTGTGCTGTGTGAGAAAACACTGAAATGTTGGATACACAGTGCCATCTACTGGCAGAGTTTAAAAAAGACATCTCCACCACTTGTCAGCAGGTACTCATGTCTCTCCATTATTGGGTTTGATGGGATCTAACCTTGACAACAGCAATGCACCAGTGATTAGGAATGAGAATATTTTAAAAGAATAAAACATTGAACTAAATAAATGGATGGATATAGATAAATAAGAGGATACAATAGACAACATTTAGACAGGAGACACACATACAGTACACATATTGTATGGCATTCATCCTACATATATATAAAAAACACAGTAACTATAATCTTGGTAAAAATCTATCAACATTTTAGCATCCACAACATATGGCTTCTAGATTAGTTTCATATTGGAAAGAGCACGGATAGAGACTGATTGACAGGGTGGAGAGGTTTTTCAAAGTTGCCTGGTTCTCTTGATCCCTAAACAGGAGCAAACAGGGGGGGGTTCTTGACCACACTGTCAAGAACACCAGCCAGTGAGAGATGAGCCAAGCGGAGGGGAGAGGCGCTGTGTGCCAGCAACACACAGCTTCAAAAGAAAAATGAGGAGTGGAAAGGAATTGGCATAAACTGTGGGGGTGAGTAATTTTCTAGAAGCGGGAGTGGGAGTCTGGGGTCAGCCTAGTCATACACAACACATATTAGTTCTCCAGGTGTCTGTAAGTTTCTCTCGCTTTCTGTCTCATACTTGGACTTCTCATATCTGATATTTTCTGCTCTTTCGTTCCTTAATCCGCTCGAAGGGGGGAACCTAACACCATGGGCTGTCTACTGACTCAGTGTGATGAGGCCAGGAATGATCCTGATGGCACTTTTTTTCTCCTCTTGAGTAGCTTCCACCCGACAAGTTAAATTAGAATTTGTGTAACATGATATTGTGATGCATATCTGCGAATCGGTAACCTTTTGCTGGGTGAAAGATCTGAGTGGAATGACTAAAACACTCAAGCAGCAGTAGAGTATCATCAGGCTGCTGCAGTTCATTTTCTTCACACGGCTTAGACTGCATATTTGAACCAGCATCAATTTGCTGTACTGTGTCTTCCCCACTAACAATCAAGTTTCCATTATGCCAAATAATACAAAAATAAGTAGAAATACTGTTTGTGCTATTTCAATATAACTCTATTAGTCTGAGCTGCAGATTACTGCACATATGAAAACGTTTGAATTCACCCTCTGACATACATACCTTAACTGACAATACACATGGCCAAGCAGGACAAATGGTGGGTGGACTAAAAATTAAATCAATCAAAATGTACCACTCATTTCTGGTGTTTCACGAAAGCCAGAAGGGAGAAGTGATTCCAAAAAACCTCTGTTTGTTTAATCCCCATAAACTCCAACTGTCATTACAAATGTGAACCATCATTATAGCCTATGGAGTGCTGAAAGCATCTTGGCCAAAAACTGTACCTTTGAGGATTATGCTTCACTGTGCAAGACTTATTTTTTTATGAAAATGAGACCTTAAGAGATTTAAACAAATATAAATGAGAGGAAGGGGGGTTCAATATTGACGTGACAGAGTTGGTGTGACTTGACAACATTTGCAGAAATAGATGTGAAATAGAAGTGTTAAAGGATAATGTAGTGTGTCTTCCCAGAACTTCCCTCTGCAGTAAAGTGGACACAGGCCCTGGAGACATACAGAGGGAGGTACTCGGACAGTGTTTCTGGGTCAGAGGGTTACGGCGGGGGGGGGGGGGGGGATTAAGTTCCACACTGGATCCTGTAGGAGGGTGAGGAAGCCTGGGGCAGAGAGCACGTTGTGTGGTCAAACACTGACTGATGCTCTGGGGACAATTTCAGCATTGTCAGCAGCACATGCCTCCCTGCTGGAGTTTCACCATTACTATCTGTTGCACACCCACAAGTACTGCAGATGGCTACTTAAGAGCTTCTTGCACATACTGTACATCTTAGTCTGTGTGTGTGTGTCTGTATCTGTCTTACCTGTAGGACAGGGCTGGTGTGTGTGTTGGGGAAGGCAGTGGGTCTGTTCAACCACAGAATCAGATCCTTGCGAGACAGACATCTGCTCCTGGGCCGTAACCTCCCCCTGTCCCCCTCCCCTTCTCTGTCTTCCTCCTGCCCTTCTTCTTCGAGGCCAAACAGGCGTTGACAGTGGAGCCGGTATGCAGCTTTCAGGGAGAGAAAAAGGGCTAACCATCTGTAATCGGTGAAGGGAAAGGAAAAAATAATCATGTGAATACTTCATAATGAATTCTGCAATGTAAACTTGGCCACTATCAATTCTTAAACAGCCCTTTCTCTACAGTGAGAACAGAGTACAGAGTAAGCTAGGGTATAACACCCTCAAGAGCTGTTGAACATTCATGGTCTCACTTATTGGAAACAAAAACAAAGAGAGTAACAGATCTGAAGATGAAACCCACCTGACTAAGGTGCCTTGTAGCATGAGATTGGACATCTCGGCTGGTGACACATCGATGAAGCGCAGGAAGGAGAAACAACTTCCTTTGTCATCACCTGGAACAGTAAGTATAGGAAAATAAACCGAAGCAGAAAGAAAAGCAAAATATCAATTGGGAATGATGGAGACGGTAAAGTAGAAAGAGAGAAACTGGAGTGAAACTGAGGTTTGAATGTCAACTGAAAGATATTATCTCAGAATAGGGAAACAAAATGTGCTCACCTTTCCTGTGGAATAGAGACTGCTGGATGTGATTTGGAGAGAAGGGGGACAACAGCACTTGAAGTAATCTATGGAGAGAGACTGGGTTAAATCGCTGGAAATGTACAAAAGACAATCTGATCCCAGTCAGACTCACAAAACGTGTTAATAGCTATAAATTGGATAATAGCTTTTGGTGAGTGAAACTACCAAATTAATAAATGTCCACAAGAACAAAGGTTTGCTGGGAAAAAGTAATTTCACATTATCAAAACAATACTTGTAGGAATTTTGACAGCGCTGTTTTACTTGGATTTGTGTGATTTTGTGTTGAGATAGAGCATCTGTGTGGTGTGACTTACTTGTTCTTGGCCTGGTTGTGTGTGAGGCCATGACGGTAGAGGAACTTAGACATGATGTAGGGCTTGAGGGACATGTGGAAAGGAGAGCGTGTCTCCTGGCGCTCAAACAAGTCGGGGTGATTACACACCTACACACAGATGGTGTAATTAGGAAATAAGCATTACTCATATTTGTTGTAGGACTGTCAAACCAAACATCTTGATTTTTGTTCCCATCAATAAAAATGCAGTGTAAATGTAGTGACAACATCATCTAAACTAATAAACGCTTCACTCATCTAGTAATACTTTATTCTATTTTCACACTCTGTGTGAGCTGCAGGTCCTACCTTCCTGAACTGCATGACCAGGTTCATGAGGGAGGATGTGGTGGTGTGGGACTGCTGGGCCGTTCCCATGGAGGACTGAAGTAGATCCTCAATAGAAATCTTGTTTCTAAGAGCCTGATAGAGCAACCTCTGCCGGGATGTCAGCTGGCAGTAGGTCAGGATCTCGATCTGCAGAGGAAAAGAACAGCAAGTGTGCATAAAACCGAGCTCATAAAACCCCCACCATAACCATCATCTTGTTTCTCCTGGTTGGGTAAATATGAGAAAAGAGATTTACTGTGAAATTCCTGTAAGCACAGCTTGAGTTCGGATCTCTACCAATTTTACTTTTTCCTTTCTTCCAAAGCATATGATTCACATAATTTTCATACTCATTAAACCATTCAGTGACACCTCATGTGCTATGGATCCATGCCCATTGTCATCCTGGAAGAGCCCAATCCCATCAGCATAGAAAATGTGTCATGAAAGGACAAAAGTGATCAGTCTCAACAACTTTGTATTGATTTGCAGTGATCCTTCCCTCTAAGATGAAAAGTGGATACAAACCATACCCCCCCCCACAGCATAACAGAGCCACCAGATCCCCTCACTGTAGGGGACAAGCATTCAGACCTGTACAAGTTTTTCCTTTAATTTGTCATCCGCCTATATATATATATATATATATAAACACACTGTGTAAAAGACAGTTGACATACATAAATTGAGCCTACAGTGAGAACAAAAATATTTCGTTTCTCAATTTAGGATTAGTATGATGTTATGCCTGCTTTAGGTCACATACAGTGTTTACACATGGGCTATGGGACCATGAGCATGAATTTATGGGTTCAGACTTCATACCCTGCTTGACCAATATTCTTTAAACACACATCCAAATCTGTGGTTTTTATCTAGTGTCATGTTTTGATGAAAGCAGGGAAACTGCAACAACAACAACAAACCATAAAACTCGACCATGAACCATGAGTGAACTTCACCAGTCACCAAAACAAGAGAACAGAAGAGGAAGTGGGCTGGCAGAACTGCATGTGGGTACGAACTAAGAGAGTGAAAAAGACAGATGTGGGGGAGTGGTGAACTCTGCCATTCCTCTGACTCTGACTGTGTTTCGAGACTCCCACAGCGTATGAGTGAGTATGTGTGTACCGGGTGTGACAGCAAGAGACCCTGAGTCCAACATCTGTCAAGAGGATCTGCCAGCACAAGCATCACTCACAGGCTTATTATAACACTTTAGGTGTCAGTGAGCTCTACAGGGTGACAGATGGAGGAAGGGTGCAGGTTTAACCAGGAAAGAAAAGAAGTACGGCTATATAATATTGACATTATTATATGATATTGCACTTTTAGAGCTGATACATTTAGACTATCTTTAAAATCTCACCCAATACAATTCATTTTAATGTTCACATATTAGCGTAGACATTTCTTGAAAAATCCAGAATTGATAAATAAATATTCATTTCAACGATTTAACTGCCCGAAAAAAGATGTCTCCTCCTTCACTTTAAAAAAACCCACTCTCAGTGTGTGTGCACTGGTTGCTTCAAGTTTCCACATCACACACAAGTTGCATACTGGACTATGACTGGCTTCCACACCAGTTGTGATGTTACAAATGCCCCTAAGCCCACCCCTAAAACCCTTTTTTTAAATTGACTTTAATTAGTACAGAGAAACTTTCTTCCCTCTGCAGATGACGTTTCCAGTTTAAACTTTGCACACACAACATTCACTTCATACAAGTGAAGCTCAAACTTCAAACTGAAGGAACAATGGGCAAAACTGATTTTTGAGAGGAGAGGGATTTTAAGTTTTAATGGTGCAAGAGAAACTTAGTTTGAGCAAACACAGAAAGTAAAGTTCTTTCGTACCTTGTCCGAAAGCTCGTTTTCCACGTCCTTCTTTATCCTGCGCAACATGAAAGGCTTTAGGATCATATGCAGTCTGGAAAGTTGGTCTGAAACACAAACATCGAACAATTGTGTTATACATATCACACGCAACAGTGAGCACAAATGTTGGCACACAAACAATATTATTTCCTAACAAGTGAGCTGAAAAATATTCTATGTTGTTGGCTGAAAGAGTAGGAAAAACGTAGCCATGGAAAAAATGTTCTTCAGGAGCTAAGAGTCATACTCACTCTCATCGATGGCAGACTTGTTTTCAGCATGGCTCTCAATGTCCTTAGAGAACCACTCGTTAAACTCTTCATGGGAATCAAACAGTGTAGGCATGATGAAGTGGAGCAGGGCCCAGAGCTGAGATACAATAATAACATACAGTTGTCAACAGTTCTTGCACAAACTGCATGTACAAACATACAGACAGATATACGGACAGACAGACAGACACACACACGCACGGACACACGCACACACACAAAACTCACCTCAGCCATTGTGTTTTGAATGGGCGTCCCAGTGAGCAGCAGTCTGTTTCGACACTGGAACTGAAGGAGGATTTTCCACCGGACACTAAAAACATGAAGGGAAATGGTGACTGGAGATAAAGTGTAAAAATTATGAGTTTATTATTTGTATTTAATACTTGCCTTACTACAATCACACCAAGTCTTTGAGAACATTGTGTGACTAAATTTGTACATTTTGGCTAGTGTCCATGAAATGACGTATACTTGTGTTGTTGGACAGATGAACAACTATATTTTCCCCCAGTTTTTCACACTTTTTGTTTCAAAGAACGGTATCTCTTATCTGCATGTATGCAGTTAATTACAAACTCTGTTTCTGATGGCAATTTCACAAATCATAATTTACTAAATGTGTTTAAAAGAAACTTTGCTTTTCCAAACATCCAGCAGCTAACAGGGTATATCCGTGTTACTAGTATAGTATAAAGATATCAACTTGTAAAGACTTGAAAACTAATTGGTATCACTCTGTTTTTGGTAAAAAAATTAGGTTTTTATTGGATAGTTTTGTAAAACAGTATAAAGCCAAATTATAGAAAAGTCTTTTGGATGGTGTTTTTATCTGCTGAAAAGTGGTTGAGTGGTTGAATCAGGAGTAGGAAAATTGCATCAATCAATCTACAAGACTTGGGGGGAAATGGAAAATTAGTACATTGGAGTCCATTCATTGTGAGGGTGCTGCCACATGCAAATTCGCCACTAAGGTCCTCTACACTCTGGAGAAGTATCAACATAACTGACAGGTATAATAAATCTGTAAATCTGTAAATACTGTGAAGTATTTCCTGTTAACATTATAACACACAGGAATCCTGCGATTTGTTTTGGAATCAAGAATTACACGAAACGAGCCACCTTGTTATCACTTTACCTGGTACTGCTTTTCAGTGCCTGGGCCTCATCCAGAACCATGTACTGCCATTTGACCCTCTGGAAGTACTTGACATCCTGGACCACGAGCTGGTAGCTTGTGATCACCACGTGGAATGGTGCATTTTGAGTGTAAAGGGTTTTCTAAACGTGTACACAAATGGCGAGAGAGAAAGAGTTACAGACTAGAAGAAGAAAAGAACTGAGAAATAAAATTTACTGACAACACAACACACTGCCACATTTTCATGACAATGTATCATCAGCTTTGTCATCTTTTCTCTCCTTACCTGGCTCCAAAATTTCCGAATAACTTTGCGATCGTGAGGGTTTCCCCAATATGGCAACACCTGATGGACAAAACAGTCAAGTTAAAAACAAGGAGGAAAAAGTGGCTCTATCCACATATTCAATAATACCGATATCATCACTTGTGTGATTCTATTTCCCCTGATCTACGTTCAAACTCATCTCTTCCAAATCGCTTACATTCATGCCGAGCTACACTGATGTTCCCAGAGAAAATATTTAGGCACAGCATCATGTATCAATCACTGCTTCAGTTCAAAAGCTGTTGATGTAGAGTGTGATGTGAAAAGTTTTACACATCATTACATCAATCCACACCAGCTGTTATTCCATTGTTTTCAGTCAGTCTTGCTTTGAGTGTGCAGGAAGCTTATCTTCAAATTGTGTAATATGGTCTTTTCACACTTCATTAGCAAAACAGACTGGAATTGATTTTTGTTTTAAACTAGCTGAGAAAGTGGGCATACTTGAGTGCTGACCACAACATGGAGTTAAGAATATTAGACTGTGCATGAGTGCATCTGTGTGCATTGAAGCATGGCTGATGGGTTTGATAAATGGTGTTTAGCTTGCAAGAGCCTGTCGAATGTTTGTTAAAAGCATGCCAAAAGATTTTTTTCAAAGCCCCCCCCCCACACACACACACACACAACTTTGTTCTTACGTTTTAAACCAGGCAATGCTATAAATATCCTAATACAATACTGCCCTCTAATGAGCAGTTCTAAAAATGTTTGCATCTCTGAGCACTTTATCCTGAGTGTGTTTGCTTTCTATTGTTTCTCAGCATTTCTCACAAAAGCCACTCTGCACTGGGTTCATTAGAGGGGTGAAAAAGACTCCAGTAAACAGTAGAAATGAGGACGCCAGTATTCCTGCATACATGTTTTTCACAGGTGTTTCCGCTGACGTGCTCATTTAGCAGTGTCATGGATCCTCACCTTGAATTTGGGCACAAAGCGGGTGAACTCCTGGTGCCAGTTGTTGAGCGTGGATGCGGGAGAGATGATCAGGAATGGACCCCAGATGTTGTCTCTCTGTGCAGGGAGACAGAAAAGAGAAAACATGGTCAGCCGCAACAACAGGTGGTCTTTGTGTGAGCACCCAATAACAGGAAGATCTGGAGGAACACAGCATGCATCTTCCTGTCAGCGATACTTCAACACTGAAATGCTCCCATTTCCCCTGATTTCTACTTTCGCTCCCTTTGGAGCGATGAGAGAAAGAGAGATCTAAAGAGCGGGCAAATCAGCTATTCACAACAATGAAATAAGTCATATGACTCATTCAATGAATTATTCCAACACCTGCAAAGAGCCAGAAACTAGGGACTCTTTTAAAGGATGCAGGTGCACAAAGAATCTGGGGGTTAGATGTTTTCCTTCGTCAGAAACAACAGCAAAGACAATTGGATATTCCACAAAGCTTTTCGGAAGTGAAACCCATTGGCCCAGTGCTCTCTCACCTCTGCTAGGTGGGCCAACAGGGCAATACTCTGGACTGTCTTCCCAAGTCCCATCTCATCTGCCAGGATTCCATTGATTCCCTACAGAAAAGAGAGAGAAACACAGAGGAAAAAAATAAAACAGTCAATGTTTATAAATAAGAAAATAATATGGAATCACTTGAATGCCAAAAAAACACTCTGAAATAACTGTAAAACTAAAAGAAACTCCAGAGTGTTGTAATACCATGACATAAGTGTAGCCTGACAAAAACATTAGCACTGAACTCTTTTAGCATTTCAAACTTCTAGCTACAAAATTAACAGATCCAACCTTTATATTTAAAGAAAAAACAACTAAGAGAAACATTAAGGGTTACAGATTTATATATTTTTTTTAATTCCCCCCCAGGAAGCTAGATGGACAGTGGTACCTGTTCATAGAGGTTGGCGAGCCAGTTCATGCCTTTGAGTTGGTAACCCTTGAGCTTGCCGTTGAAGATGGTGGGCTGAGGAATTTCTTCACCTGCGTGTATGGATGGGTTGGCAAGGCTGTAGCTCTCTCCAAATCCGGAGCCGGCGCCTGAGAACGATGCAACAGCTGCATGGAGAGATGCACTGCGGCTGTCCTTCGCCTCCTCGTCAAACATTCGCGTCTGCAGGGAGAGATTTGGCAGTTAGACTGGGGCAGTTTGTGTGTATATGGAAGTGCAATCAGACCTGAATTATCTACTTACTTTTTCTTGATGAATCTTGTAGGCTTCTTTAGCGTTCCTCAAGGCCTGGGACTTGTAGTATTCACTATCTGAAATCATATACAGACAGTTTGTGCATAAAACCATAAATTCCAGTTCAACATCACACTACACATACCCAAAGGAAAATTTGCAAGAAAGACTGACATTCTAAAAGAAATAAATACTGCAATTTCTTTAATAATTATTATCAGAAAATTAATTTTAAATAATTGTCATTACCAATTGTAAATTTGTAATGGGTAGCAATGAGTTATTTGTTGGTTAACAAAGAGTGGCCCTAATCGACCTGCATTATATTTACAGTAGTTTCCAGACTTAAATTAATAGAATTAATTACACATATATTCCTACTGTCCCTAAAAGTGATTCAGTGGGTAGAGACATACAACTTTCACTTATTAACTGACTCTGCTCCAGTTACAGAATAAACTTGAATGAGCAGTTCATACCATAGTCCTCCTGTCCCATATTGACCATAACGCCTCCTCCAATGTCAATTTGTCTCTGCGCCCCACTGTCATCAAGCTTTTTCAGAATTTCCTCCTGAGCTTTATCTCCCCCTGGACCCCCTTTGCTGGCTTTACCGCTCATGAAATGAGCATACAGTTCTGTCTGGGTGATGAGGAAATTCAGTTTACGCTGCTGACGTTTGGCCTGCAAGAGACAAAGACAAAAAAATGTTTATGTATCACTGCTAAAGATGGTTAATATATCCCACATTCCAACCATTCTAAAACGTGTGTTTTTATGTAACATGGCACCTTCCTCTCCACTTACCTCTCTCATCTCCTCGTCAAGTTTACGTTGTTCCAGGGCTTCCTTCTCTGCCCTCTTCCTGTGCTCCTTCTCTACTTTGTCATATTTCTTCCAGTAAAGCATCATCTCCTTGGTGAGCCGGCGAGCCCGAGGTAACGTCTCTTTACAGTTCTTCTGGGCTTGGATAGCTGCACGCCGGACCTCTCGCATGCACTGGTGAGCCAACTGGGGAAAAAAACAAAAACAAAACCAGCTGAACTGTTGTACTGGAGCTTCAATTTAGTCTTTCAAAAATCAAGAAATAAAGAGTTAGTTTCAAGCATCAGCAGAAAGTTTTGATACAATTAAACGCCATGGTAGTGTGTATGCTTGACCGGGACTTACCTTTTTAGCATTGGTCAAGACAAGGTTCTTAGCAGAGGTCTTCTGCTTAAAAGTCTGCAAAATAAGTATAAATAGGACAATTGAGACTAATAAGTCTTGGAAAAATGGTACTGAACACTTCACCAAAAAACAATCATAATTTTTTACCTCTTCTCGTCGTGTCATGCGTACTAACCTTGGGGATCTCCTTTTTGGCGATGGTGAGCCACACCTTGCGTCTACGTGCATTAAGTTGCTCAACGGTAAGATGTTTCTTCTTCACCATGGGCAGCGGAGCATCGTGGGAAAACTTTGCGAAGATCTTGGTGACATAAGGCCGCCCCTCGTCCAGAAAATCTCCCTCTCCCCGTTTCTTTTTCTTCTTCACTTTTTTCAGTTTGGCTAAGAGATGAACAAATTAATAATAACAAATTAATGATAACACATTTTTAATCTTGCCAGCTATTCCAGCAATTACCCAATTATTTTGCTTTGCTGCACTGACACGACTGCAAAAGATTCCTAATAAATGGTTGGGTTTTTTTGTCTTTACCTTTGAACTTTTTCTCATCTTTGATTTTCTTCTTCTTTGGGCCCAATAGATGGCGCTGTTGTTCATAGAAGGAATCATGAGTAGAGAGGAGTCCAGTGCTGTAAAACTGGTACTGGTGAAGCTGTAGAAGAGACAGACAAAAATAAATCAGACAAAAATAAATCAGGAGGATTTTCTATATCATTAGGTGCAGTATTTAACTCTGTGTGTATGTGTACCTCGCGGTCACTGTGGAATTTGCTCTGATGCTGCCTGGTGTAACGGTGTAGTCTTAGCATGTCATGCAGCTCCTCCCGGGACAAACTGAAGTCAGAGTCATCGGAGTCTGTGTCCGAATCTGTGGTGTCGTCACTCAACAGGATACTCTGCAGGAGACAGAGGAGGAATGTGGTTAAAAGAAGCTGAGGGATGTGTAATGGTGCGTAAGGAAGAGGGCGAACACAACAGTAAGATGTTCTATACCTTCAGCCATCTCCTGTTCTTCTTTAGCTTTGAGAAATTGTAGAGGTTTGTTTTATCTGCCTTTTGGTCTGTGGATTTTAAAGAGAGGGTAAATCATCACATATGCAGATTGACGAAGACTGCTGGACGAATGTTTACGAATCGTATCTTTTAGCAGGGAAATAGCAGCAGCAGTGGTGTGCTTGTTTAGTAATATGTCAATAACATAAATGAAAACATTTCAGCAGAGCATGACACAAGCTTGGTGACAAAGGCAGACTGATCAGAAAGAAATACAAGAAGAGAGATGGATATATCTTACCTTTACCTTGCAGAAGAACTCCATTGAGCGGCTTACCCTCTGCCAACCCTTCCCCTTGCTCACATGGCTCACTTTTCACTGTCAAAGCTGTATGTTGAGTGGAGGGGTCCAGGGAAAGGCCTGTTCCCAGTGCACCATCGCTGTCATCACTGTCATCACTAGAACATGAAATATGTAGCTGTAAGCCCAGTGTTCTTCGTTTCATTCTGTATATTTGTATTCTTCTTTTTAGTGATGAGTGTGATTGAATAAATACTGCATTCATGAGGGATACAATGTAATTACATTTTGGCTTGTCCACATTCAAGCAAGTGCTGTCTTTCAACTTGAGCACTTACTGAAACTGATCCATAATGTGCCCAGAAATAAATCTGTGTCTTAGAGCAACAAGTGTGTGTCCATCCCCAACTCTCTTTGTCTGTACCTGGTTATGTCTCTGTTGAAGATTGCGGCAGTGTGGCGCAGGAAGCTATCCAGCCTCAGGGATCTTTCCAAACGCTGCAGGTAGAGAGGTTTGGCCAGGCCAGAGCTCCCTGATGCTCCAGCATCCAGCCGGCCACCCTGCCCTGACGCCATACAGCACGGATACCTCTGCCCAGCTGGGCAGGAATTTTTACTGAAGGGAGACAAGTGGGGTAGAGGAGACAGAAAATAAGACACGCAGACAATTCAAGGTCTGAAAAAGCAGCACAGAAGACTATAAGACAACTAACATCCCTGATGTTTTATAGTAATGCACCTTAATATTAGCCAGAATTTTAAGTATGAAGGTTCATGCCACTCAAAGGATTTGTAAATTGTTCATGGGAAGCTCAGAATCAGTTGCTTAATTTTTCCTCTGCCTTCCTAATCCAGATTAGCTCTCCTTCTAGCCTGGCTATAGACCTCTCTACTACCATCTATATCTCAGATCCTCTTATGGTAATGAAATAGCCATTTAGACAGAATATCAGGCTGCTCTCCTCCAATGGCTGGGCTTTGAGTCTGGTGCCTGCATGGGCCACTGTGTATCATATGTATATGTATATGTATATATAGTGGACCTACCTTCTCAGTAAGGAATGTCATTATTCTTGATTCCAAGATTAATGGTCAGACAAAGGTAAAAAAACCCTACAAAAAAAAGAAATCCCCAGTCACAAACACATGTCCAAAAGACAATAATAAAGTTTTTCTATGGATGTGTTAGTGGTTCTGTTTATTTGGAGTTTGTTTATTGTGAGCTAATGATTTTTAAATAAGCATGTTTTTGTCATAGTTTGTTCACACATGAAAAATCTAAAAGCACACTACTACTATAACTTAAAATGTGCAACGTTCCTTATTAAGATAATTGTACTTTAAATGTATTTTTAAGCACAATAGCTTCATTTCCCCCCCTAATTTCCCAATCTTGTTTGTATCATAAACAATAAATATGTAAGTTTAGCCATTGCATTGCATACAATTTTCATGGCACTTAAGTTTAATAACGAGTCAAACTAGACATATTCAAATGTAAATAGTTTAATTTCACCCAAATTTGAGTTTAGCGTGTAATTCTTTGGGCGCACATGTGATTGTTCTGACAGCTGCATGATAAACTTGAGTCAATACTCCTCTTTATGTTACATATTCACTTGACTTTTATGAGACAAGTTCACTACATCACGTGTGTGAAGATGCAAGAACTAAAGTCAAACAAGAGCATGAAGGGGTTTTTTTTAATGAGGGGGGGGGGGAAAGGGTGAAAGCTGTGCCAATCTTAACATATTTATGTCGCTATCATGTCGCTATGTTAAGGTGAGCTAGCTAGTTAGCAAATCCGAGCTAGCGTTAGCCACCTTGGATGATGCATTAGGGTTGTAGCTATTTTAGCTTGCAAGCTAACGACCGTTAGTTTACCATCAATGATAGTCAAGGGTCACACTGACAGTTTACTGCTTCAAGTAAACCTAATTAATTATATCAAATGAGCGTCGGTGGTCGTTTTCCTAATCCTTTAGAGCCTTTGTTACCAGAGCGACTGCTTCCTTGCTAACTCGCCTTTAAGCTTTTCATCATTATGGTTAGCATATGAAACACCGAGACGCTTTGACACAGACGTCCTCTCACACCATTAATATGAAGTATTCAAATCGGCCCTGTCTCTTTAAGGCCACCACCTCCCTGCCTAAACAATCTATTATGATATATTCGTTTTAATAGCGTTTCTTTAGCTTGGCTAGTCGCGTCGCGGCCGTAGCAAGGCCCTCTGCCCGCGCCTCTGGTAGCCTCGCTGCGGACCCGAGCGGGGACTCGGTCGCCTTGGTGAACGAATGATCCCCATGTTTTAATTCTTTCTCCCTCCCGGCCATCTTCCCCCCGTTGCTCCTTCGCCATAACAACCACCAAGGAGTCTCTCACCTCGGCCCCGTGTCCCCCCTTTGCCGTCTCTCGTCGCCGCTGCCGACTCTCTGTTCTCTGACTCCAAAATGGCGGTTTGAGGCGCCGAGCGAGTCTGTGAGCTTTGAGTCGGCAGCAGCAGCGGAGAGGCGGCCACTTTCTGTTACTGAGAGAGCAGAGACACGACGCCATGGCGAGGGTACAGCAAGGAGCAGGCATTTTAATCAATCCCAGAGAGAGGGACGCTTGCTCTTTGACGTCTCCGGAGACAAGACTCAGCCGATAAATGCCAGCAGTATTTGATTTTCATGCAATTAACTACACTGTGAAAATGTATGGCGTACCAGGGTGCATATGCTCAAGTACTACAAATGTGTCGATGAATTTCCGAAGTCGATTAATAGTGTCTGCTCATGGCGAAGATTACCGAGCGACGTCTTACGTCATCAGAAGGGAACTCCGTTTTAGGTAAGCTGCTGTACATCCATGACAAGGTGAGGCAGTTGGACACCCACAGAGAAATATGACAATTATTTTAGAAAAAAAACATTAAACACAGTAAACTATGAAAAAAATATATAATTGTATATATGAATGTATTAACATCCACAGTGGTAATGATTATATGACACCAGCAGACTCATGCAGCTGGTAGGGATCCAAACAATCATGCTTGTTGTCACAGTGGCCTAAAGCTTACACCCAAACCTCCCACCTTGCTAAATCTCTATATTGCACAGATTATACTCTTTCAACACATCATTTTCCCTTGTGCTGCACAAGTATAGTCATGTATGTAGCTATTATGCTTTGCCTTCTCATTCTCCTCTTTCAGCTCCCAGGTGTGCTGGTTGTACTCCTCCAGGGAGCTGCAGATGCCCTTCCGAGAAACTGATGAATTATTTTTCTCATTACAACTGCTTAAAAAAACCTGACATTTCTTTGTTAAATATTTATTGCACATTTAACAACCAGAGTGATCAGAACTGACAAGCTTTAATATAACAGAACTGAATTGCAAAACAGTCAATACATGTAGAGTTTGTTAATCTTACCCAGTTTGATTTTTTAGATAAACACAGAGCTGTAGAGTGGAGATGCTGAGCCGAGCTTGGAGGAACAAATATTGTCTAAGTGCATGTTTCATTTTTGGACCAAACAAGAGCATAATGTAATGCAATGAATAGATGTATAGTGCAGTTATATCCGATTTGAGCGTTCAAATCATTTTAATCATCATTATAATTATAGGTTCAGGCACGTGTGAGCACTGTGCAACCCTGACGTCAATTTACATTACCATATTGTCTTGTATCATTGTCCACAATGTACACTTGTGTATCTTTCACTAGAAGCTCCCATACAAAGTGCAAAGATCTTAAAAACAGCTTAAAGTACTGTCAACAAAATAAGTGCACTCTGTAGAGAATAACTGAAGCTGATACAGTTTATAGTAGTAGTCACCACCAGCAGGCAATCAGGTGGATGTGTGTATCCTCTAAATGGATCTGTCCTACGGATGGTGCATTTTCACTGACATATGGATGGTGGGCTGACATGTCTTTTCACAGTGAGAGGAGGGGAGGCCTCATTCATAGCCAGCTGGATTTCTCCTCCTCAAATTTCAGTGGATCAATGAAAGGCTTGTCGATGGTCTTGATCATCAGTTCGCCGCAGTACACGCATTCAGACGCAATGACGTCATCAATGTCTGATTTTATCTGCTCGCGGCTAGTGCCCGCATTGCCTTTCCCCAGGCTGGAAGTGTCTCCATCGTCCCTGGGCGCTGGGCGGTGGCGAGACTTGGATGACTGTGTGGATGTTGCCAGCTTCTTCTGCAGCTCCTCAAGACGATTCTGCTTATATGTTGACAGCTGAGGGGTCACTTCCTAGAAGGTGGAAGAAAAAAATGGGCATTTGGGAATTATTACCACACTGCTATAACATCTTAAAAAAAACATTTAAATAAAGTTTAAAACAGAAGTTAATATTTTTTTTAATAAAATAAAATAGACATATTGATGATTCAATACTACCACTTTGAATTAGTGAAAAAGCTGTATGGAAGCAGCCTTGAACAGTTACCTGGAACAAGCAGTCATAATGGAACATGTGTCCACACAGGAAGAGATAGAAGGGCCTGTTGAGCAGTGGAAAGTCACAAGCTGCACACTTTTCTTGGGAATCCACCACGCCATACTTGTTCCTCATTTCCTGGATGTCCTCTCTGATACGTTTAGCGCTCTCTGTGGCCTCCTCCATTTCCTGCTTCAGCTCCTCAATGTGCTGGTTGTACTCCTCCAGGGAGCTACAGATGGCCTCCTGATAACCCAAACAGATGATTAGGTAAATTGATCTGAATGTTAACCGTACACTAAGCAATCTTTACATCTATCATTACTGACTGAATGGGAATTTAATAACTGGTATCAATAAGGGACCATCGTCTGAACTCACCTGATTGGTCAATAAAGTGATTAAAAGAGTAGACCTATATTTTATTTATTTCATGTTTTTCCCTTATTAATGTAAAGGTGAGGAAACACTGTTACAAACCTTAAAGTGATCAATGGTGACAAAGTCAGGGAAGAATGGCAGGATGTCTTCAATCTTGAGCAGGTTACAGCTGGACAGACAGTTCATGGCTTTTTTTACATCTTTCTCCTCTTGCACCACGTGCCGGGCAATCTTCAGCCAAAGCTTTTTTCTCAGCTCCTCGTCATCCTCGGGCAAGTCAGCACATGACTTGGCCAAGTCTACATCTACCTATGGACAGTAAATAGTAACTAACCCAGTTAGTGGCACTTTTCAACTTTTATCAATGATTACAATGAGTTGTTTTTTTTAAAAGATTACTTTGAATTACTGGAATAATTACTCCATATATGATTATATCGATACAGATTTCATGTTTGCTTGTTATTAATATGTTTAAATATGTTAAAATACTGACCCAAAAACATACATCACTTACTTGCAAAGCAAGATCCACTGCCTCCTCATACAGTTCCATAATCCTATACACCAGGACACAGGCCCTGAGGTAGCCATTTTCTGCACACAGCCTGAGAGCATACTTCAGGTCATAGTGGATCTCTGAGGCATGTGTTCCTGCCTGCTCTAGATACCACAGCAGAGAGTCCGGCTTGTATTTGGCATAGAGAGACAGCAGGTAGTTATGGATTGCCTCCTCAGTCACAGTCAGCTCATACACACAGAACTCCATGTAACGGATGGTTTCACTGATCTGCTGGGTGCTGCCCATCTGGCTGTAGTTCATCAGAGCTGGGATGAGCTTCTTTGGGTCCAGCCGCTTGCCCATCTGAATCCAGGCATCTACTACTTTTTTGGGAATATGCTGCATAAGCACTGGGGAAAACTTGTAAAAAAGCTTCTCATCACAGTGCTTGGAGAGCACATCCAGAGCAGCACTGTAGTCGTCATGTTGACAGTAGTGGGATATCACCCTCTCATAGTCCTGCATGACGACTGAGAAGTAAACCATGTCGTCCACGTTACCGTGGCTGGCCAGCAGGTCATATATGGTGGTGCGGTTGTTGAACAGGCATTCCTTGTGCTTGGAGGTGCTGAGGAACTGGCGGAACTCATCACGGGTCTCCTGGAAGATGATGGTGTTCCCATCACTCTCCAGGAGACCGAGCCGGTTCAGGTACAGCTCTGCTAGCCAGGTGACAAGCAAGGTGATCTGTGTTCTCTCACTCTGTTTGAGATTATTTAGTTTCTTTAGCAAGAACTCCTTCAAGGCCTCTTCTTGTTTGGCTTCGATGAACTTGAGCGCTATCTCTTCAAAGTAGTTCTGTGTCAGCGCGTAGCACTTGGCACTCTCAAGGTATCGCTTGTTCTGGAAGCAGTACTCCGCCTCCTTGGCCAGCACCATGTCCATGCACTCAGGCCGGTCACGACAGTACTCTTTGGCCAGATCAAATTTATTCATGCTCATGTACATTTGCCAGACGTCCCTGGCCTCACGCTGGATGTGGTACCGAAAGACTGCCCGCTCGGTGTAGATCCAGACCAACCCACCAACAGGGTCCTTGATCATCTTTTTAAGAGAACCAAATTTATCTGGGAACACGTCCTCATATACCACCTGTCCATTCAGGGTGCAGATGGCCTTAACTCGGTCGTGAAGCAGGAGCAAGAAGTGGAACTGTGTCAGCACAATGGAAATAGGTTTGTTGCTACTAAGGTCAATGTCCGGGGTGTACTCCCATACCTGTGTGATTGTGACAGAGACGAAACAGGGAAGGAAACACAGAGAAATTATGAGAAACATAAAGATAAAGAGAACAAAGGTGAGTGTAAGGAGGGTAGAATTAAATATTATTGTCTTTTAACTTTCACACACACGGATGTTTACCTGCACATCACTCAGCAGGGAGTCAGGCCTGACGTAGTCCAGCTGCCCATAAAGAACTCCATTACCCATCATCCAGGCGAATGCTTTAGGGGAGGTGCGAAGCTTTGAGGTATAGAACGTGATCTCACTGTAGCCCATGTTAGCTGGGAACTCCTGGAAACTGGGCAGCAGATCCTGGTTCTGGCTGAAGATGGAGCTGTAGCCTTGCTGTTCTGACCCTTCAGCCACCTTACCCACAAACTGGAACAAGCGTTTGCGGGTTGTGGCGATGATGAAGTACTTGTTCTCCAGGCCTCGCTCAACCTCCAGGCAACAGACTGGTGCTGGCTTCCCATCCTCCTCCAGGTAGTGGACCTGCCTCAGGAGAAGAAGTGTTGTTTAGTTGCATGCAAAAAGGCAGGCAGCTTTATTTATATAATGCATTTCATACCCAGGGGCAACTCAATGTGCTTTACATAAAACAAACATTTAACAGTAAGAATTGGAAACAAAAAACATAAAAACATGCAATTTGAAAAACAAAAATAAAACCCAATAATAGTAAAAACATGGGAACATTAAAACATCCAATTAAAAACAAAACCCCCCACTATAATAAAAAAAACAACAACCAAAGAACAGAAAAGTAGAAAACTAGACTAGAATAGAGCATTAAATATAAGGTTGCAGCATAAAATAATGGTTTGATTTAAAATCATTAAAAGGACATACAGTGCAAATGAAAGATTAAAATGTAAAGTGCTTTAAAAGAGCTCAATCATAAGCACAGGAGAAGAGAAGTGTTTTTAACCTGGATTTAAAAATATTCACAGTTGGGGCTGATTTCAGTTCTGCTGGTAGTTTGTTCCAGTTGTGTGCAGCATAACAGCTAAAACCTGCTTCACCATGTTTAGTCTGAACTCTGGGCTCCACTATCTGACCTGAGTCAGTAGATCTCAGAGCCCTACTGGGTTTATATTCTACTAACATGTCATTCATGTATTCTAAACCACTCAGTGATTTGTAGACCAGTAGCAGAACTTTAAAATCTATTCTATAGCTGACTGGGAGCCAGTGTAAAGACTTTAGAACTGGAGTAATGTGCTCTGATCTCTTTGTTCTGGTTAAAACTCAAGCTGCAGCATTCTGAGTGAGCTGCAGAGGAACAGGAAGAAATCAAACATGTAGGTCACTATTTTTAAATACATCCATATGAATGAGCCTGACATTTTCCACAGAGATAGTAGAAAGAAATGTACAAACAACATCTGCAGTCTGAAGTGCAAAGTTTTGCACATTCAGATGACTGGGGAATATTGTTGTAGTTAGAACAGTCAAAACCACAGTTATGAAAATGATAAACTGTGCTGACACTAGCTAACACAGATCAAATCAATCTAGTGATGGCACAATAATAAAATGTCCCCATGGAGCACATACTAAACACTGATTGTTAAAGGTGATCACACATGCTCTGACCTGTCTGAAGTACTGGTCTGGATTGGTGTTGAACAGACTTCCCTCAGTTGCAGAGATCTCAGCCTCAAAGATGTTGCCTTGACTGGTGCCAACTAGGATGGGTCCTGTGTTGGTCTCGTTGCCCAGCAGCTTGTTCCAGCCCACACTCTCAATGAGGTGGCCTCTCCACCGCGACAGACTGCGCACCTTCTGGGTGTTCCTGTTGAGGTACAGACACTCACTGGTGGTCAGGCTGATCAGCAGATGGGAGCCTGCAGTGGGAGAATATGGAGGAGGGCATAGCTGTTGTGGTTAATAAGAAATAACATGACATGACAGTAAAGTCATAAATCTTGCAGTTGCATCAGGCTCATAATTCGAGGGCCTGTGGCACTGTTGTTACTGCTCTCACTCATTTATCTAATTAAATAAAAATTATGATAGAGGGCAGAGCCGACAGGGATCTTGCGGACTATGCTTTAGGAGGACAATCTGGATCAACCGACTTACTAACATTGCAGCCTCACTCACCTGTGGGGTCCAGGAACAGTCTGTGCACTTTACTGTCATCTTTTCTTCCCAATTCAGTCTGATTAGGTTGATCTGGCTTGGCCAAATCAATCCTGGATGGGACAGAGCATGAACACACGTCTATCAGCACCCTTAACATCTCAATACACAACAATAGTTAACAGTTGATGAATACTAAACACAGTGAATGGTAGTCATTAACTACAACGAATGCAATCAAAATATACAAACACAGTGTTTTCAATGCTTATGATAGTGTTATTTGCCTCAGCAGGGTGTCCTTTCCCAGACTCATGCACAGCTGATTGTTGCACACTGCCAGGTGGTTTATCTTCTCAGGTGGTGTAAAATCGATCCTCTGCTTGTTGAATATTGGCTTCTCTTCCTCAAGTCTCACATTCACAAAGCCTGACGATAGGGAACAAGTCAACAAGATGGCTGCATTAAGCATTATACGTTAGCATTTAATACACACTAATAAAAATGGTAAGAATCGTTGCATGAAGCTAATCAGAAACAACATCTTCAGGGAGGGGACCAGGGACCCAGCCCCCCCTCTTACCTGAATGTGTTATCCCGATGTTGGCACTTGAAAGGCGCTGCGCACTTTGCCTGGTGTTTTGCGAGTCCTCATACTCATCGAGAATTGAAGCCATTGTTTAAAGTACCCTTCTTTATCTAATGTTGATACCCGAAAATGAATTTACTCTTCAAGAGACAGGCGGACAGTCTAAGACGACATGGCTAAACAGCTAACCAGCTAACCAGCTATCACAGCTTGCATACGTTCAGGACTACCTCACTAGCGTCTTTCCTCTCTTCACCTGCGTCTGGGCTGATAATAAAAATGCAAAAATACACTGCCGCATGCATAAACACCGGAATATATGAAATTTCAATCATTCATGGTAACAACTAGCATAGCTTCCGAGTGTACAACGCAGGGTGGACCAGGACAATCAGGTGACCCATGAATCATGTGATCACATTTGATGTAGAGCTCATCTCTGGCGCTTGGGGGCGCAGTTTGCCCAATTTTAGAGTGAGTGGTGTTGTCATGAACTAATAATTAAAAAGAAAGTAGGATTAAATCTCACTACTAAACAGTAGTGAGATTTAACTGAGTGCATTTACTACTGTACTGCATTCATATACACATTTATATAAGAACTACCCATATAGCCTGTAAAGTTCAAATTAGCTGCACCTCAATAATACTTCTTATACACATTAAATTATAGGTTCACAATGTCTTAAAACAAGGGTCAGGTGTCTATGTAAAAACTGAAAGAGGTTTTCCTTGCTGTAGTCATTCCCCCTGTTAATACTGGCTGTTAAAATATCTCCTTCAAATGTGCTTTGTAATAAGGGGCCAAACTCCAGTGTGTATACCAAGTGGATGTATGACACATTTAGTCTTTTTTACCATAAAAGTTCCTCTTTGTGGTTCCTCAGACAGTGGTTCCCCGCTGAGCTGCAATATGGCAGTATATTAACTAAAAGAGGCACTGAAAGAATGTAAAGTTGAAATAGGCTATAGCTACTTAATTAGTCTTATTTGGATGGCTGAAACTTCATATTAGCTGCAGATAAACTTTTGCAAACAATGAGGTCTGTGGATGTTGGTCCACATCATATAAGTACATTGTGAAGTAGTATTAAGACTTTGAAACAACAACAACAAACATCTATCTATCTAATCTAGCAAACTCTTCTTTATTTTTATTTTTCTCGGTGGGTGTGTCTATGCAAATCACTAGCTACCTGCTTGCACTAAAACGTCGCACCTCACATGTCAGCCAAAGCAGGACAGACAGGCTGTAGGACACGCACTACTATTCAGCTCGCTCAGTATCTAGTCTCGCAGAGGTCAAAGACAGCAGCTGCAAGTCTGTATTCAGAAGTTTAATGTGCGGCTCGACATGCCACCTCACATGGATTACTTTTACCACGAGTCCCGAGTCCCCTCTGCTTGCGGGCTCACCCGGGAGGATGAGCTGGAGCCCGGCGTCATCAGCTGTATGCTGGTCGGAGACGGCGCCGTCGGGAAGACCAGTATGATTGTGAGCTATACTTCCAATGGATACCCAACAGAGTACAAACAAACTGGCTTTGATGTATTCTCCGGTGAGTGATCATACACTAGTAGTCTACATGAATGTATATCTTGCCTTCTGCTATTAAAAATGTAGAGAGGAAATAACATAAAGCTGCATGAAATATGATGCGTTTACTTTCAGTGTGGGGATAACACCGATTTTTTTTAGGGACTTTAGGGACTAAGTAATGATGCTTACAAGTTTTATAGCCATATAAGTGTGAATATGTTACTCTGAAAACATTCTGAGGATTAAATGTGCTTACTGACACTTAGTTTTTATTGCCACATAATCATTTGATATTAGGGCTTAACTATAAATGTATGTGTTTGATTTGATGTATGTGTGTTTGTCATTTTGCTGTTTGAAACTTAGTGTTTTAAAGCATATGTCTGAAATCAAGTGGATTGAAACTGACTGGTAACTGGTTTTTTACAGGTCAGGTCCAAGTAGAAGGATCTCCGGTCAAAGTTCAGCTTGTGGACACTGCTGGACAGGTAAGACTCTTTTTGTATGTTTAATTGTTTGTTTTTTTTCTCAAGAAATCATGTAGGCAATTTTTACAGTTTTATTTTTACAAGTGTTTAAGTAGTGATTCATCATTTATTTTTTACATAAATTATTAAACTAAATTATAGTGATTATAAACATAATATGGGATTGTTTCTGGTTTTAAAAAATAGTATATGGGATGCACTATGCAGATACAAACCCTGTCACATGTTTTCTTCATTCTATCTGTGACTCAGTAACAAGATTTCACCCAGAATGGTGAATGGTGATCTTATCTAGACATTGTAGTTAGTCAGTCTTTTCCACTCATTCCTCGGTCATACCTGGTCACAGTTTGATTGACACTAACTTACTTTCTTGTCTTCATGTTCCATTCAGGAAGAGTTTGATGAATTCAGGGCACTCTCCTATGCCCACACAGACGTCTTTCTCCTGTGCTTCAGCATGGTTAACCCCAGCTCATTTCACAACATCACCAAGAAGTGGGTTCCAGAGATCCGGGCTTATAATCCATCCTCACCCATTATTCTCGTTGGGACTCAATCGGACCTCTTACTGGACGTGAACGTCCTCATCAACCTGGACCAATCTAATGTCAAACCAGTTCTGAGTTCACGGGCACGGGGCATGGCGGACAAGATCAGGGCCACAGACTACATAGAGTGTTCGTCACTCACGCAAAAGAACTTGAAAGAGGCGTTTGATGCAGCCATCTTTGCGGCCATCAAGAGCAAAACCCGCAAGGCCAAGAAGAGGAGGTCCTCTGACAGACGCACTAAAGCTTTCTCCAGGTGCAGCTGGAAGAAGTTCTTCTGCTTTGTCTGAACTCAGACTGTTAACCCTATGGGTTATGGACAGAACTTTTATTTATTACAAAGTCTTACTTTCGCTTGATGCCATCCATCCCATCTGTGGCAGTTTTGCATCCTTCCCTGTTAAGTATTTGGCTTACTTTACTCTCGGATGCCAAATGGTGCAAGGGAAACAAGATATGAGCACAGTGAGCATTGGGAACTAACATCTGTGGAGACAGCAGAGAGGATTCTGGGTCAGTCTCAGCCAGGATCTGGTTTCAAACTATGAGAAATAACTCAGGACAGCAGCGTTGTTTACATTATATTGAAATTTTTGATTGTTTTAGGTCAATAGAAGAAAATAGCCACTGTTGAGCTAGTTGAGGAGAAAGTGAGAAATTGTGGGGGAGAATAGATCAGAAGAGCACACATTTAAAAAAAGACCATCATGGACATCATGTAAATGCTTTAAATTTGCATAGTGTGCTTTGCTGCCAACTGCAGTCTTTAATGCAGGCAAGAGAGAAACAGAAAGTGTGAGGGCTGTTTGAGCAGATGGGCGTTAGCCACTTCTCTACTGTGTTTTTGCTGTCTGGCTACACCAGCCTATTTATATGCAGCAGCTGCAAGTTCAGGTTGCAGTGCTAAGTGTCACATTCATACCTGTATGTGAAAGCTCCCCTGGCTGGTTTGGGTTGGTGGCTTACATATCTCCACGTTAGTCGTCTGACAGTCTTATCAGCTCTGATTTTAAAGTGGAATTTTATCAGATGACTTACAATCATGAAAAAGAAGCACAGCTGGATGATTTGTTTGTTACAAACCAGAAACAAATGTGTTACCTCGATCTTAACCAACAGATTGACACAGGGAACTGTTTGAAAATCCTCTTGTTTGAGGTGGAAGCTTGCAGGAGAGCAGTAATCTTTGGCTTATTGTTCCTGTCTCTCATCAATCTGCATCTGTAAAAGCAGGCTCTGCAGGAGTCTTGACTTCCACCCTGCAGACTCTCCCACTACCACCACCAGTCTTGGCTTTTTTGATTTGCCTTTCTTTGTTTATGTGCTCAATACACTCTTTATCTCCTCAATAGCCCAGTGTGTACAGTTAGAGGATACTTAACAGCCTCTGCTTGATTGAAACTGTATGGTAATACACAAAGTACGTCGTTCCTCTGACATTTGTGCAAAAGAAATTCATATTTTGTACTATAGTGTCATAATATCTGGTGGGTACACAAATGTTTATAGGGTGAAGTCAGGTAATTTGAAACACTGTTTGGTATGTTACCAAGAAAACTACCTAAAATCTTGAAGACTACCTTAATTATTCCTTTTCAAAACTTGTTATGGATCTCTGCTATATGTCTATACAGAAAATGTGTTGCCAAGTAAAATACATTAGAAACTGTGGGCCAAACACATCAAAAACCCCTACCTCAATCCAATGACACGTTCAAGTAAAATGGGACAGCTGGTAATATATAATGGGACAAACAATGATGGTTGTTTTCAATTCGGATGATGTAAAAATTGTAGCGTAATTTCCTTGCAAGTCTACTTAGTCTAGAATTTTTTTATTTTTTATTGAATAGTTAGGTTAAATTAAAAGATTTAATGAATTAATGACTGAACTGATGAAAGTATTTAACCATTTAAAAAAAAAAAGCTTACATGAAATACAATGTTCTGTATCCTGTGATATGACAGAGTGGGACACAAAAGCCTAGTAATGAATGATTTTATGGCTCCTGGTAGCCTAAAATCATCAGAAAAATGTCTCATTTTAGCCTAATGTTTTGTCCCATTTGTGACTGTCCCACTTTTACCTAATACAAAGGGATGGTCACTCAAAACCCTTTCTCATAAAAAGTAAAGGGTATTGTGAAAGATATTTTGATTATAAATCAAACTGTTAATAAAATGCAAAATCATATAACCATTTTTGGTGTTTTTGGCTGCTGATATTTAAAGAGCTCAAAATCTATAACCTTATTCGTCCCATTTTACCTGATGTCCCAAATTATCTGACTTCACCCTAAGTGACGAGACCAGAAGACTTTGCTATGCTTCTTGTGGAAGTTATCTTCATGTATATGCTATTGTGTTTGTCAAAACAGTTTATTTGTCAAGTTTTTCATTTGGAATATTATATAAGACATACATTTTAAATGCATTCTTGTACTCCACAAACTATTTTTGTTATATTTTGTATCACTGTCACTTATCTTAAAATGACCATCTTCTGATCTAACCTGTGTGACTTTTTTACATGCCAGAGTGATGTGATGCAAATAAATGAAGTGCAAATTAATGCCCCTGTGTTATGTATATTTTTAGAACAGCATGTTTTGCAATATTATGACTGCTCAATTCACAACCAATCACTTATCATGTCTGATAGCGGAGGCTACTTTACATTCAGGGAAGAGTTTTTTAAAAGAGTCACCGGAAGTGCTGAAGCAGTGAGCACTGGTCTCCGCAGGAAGTCTGAATAATCCTCATCGCCACTCCAGGTACTTTTCCTGAACCATCATTCAGTCAAAACATATGATAAATAACCTCAGGATTCCAGCTGTGCCTCCAGCCAACCTATTCTAATGCAATCCACATGACCACTGATGGGGTTGGCAGTGCTGTGACTGATTGATGTGGCTGATTGTGTCTTTTCAGAAGACCTGAAGACATATATTGATTGAGTCAGATTTTCTCATTGAGAATAAACACTAGAAATGTACTGGTGTATAACATCAATGGAGAAGGCACATTGTTTATGAAACTCAACAACATCACTGACATTGGGGTGACATGTGACTATGAAAAGTCAGTGAAAGGGGGCTATAAAGGTTCATTTCAACCTGAGTTGGAGAAAATTGAACACAGAGGATTCTTTGTATTGCAAATCTGAATGAACATGACGGAGAGAGACAAAAACAGAGTGGAAAGGGGTAATAAAACATTGCCAAAGCAGGGTGTGTAAGTCACAGATGAGCAAGATCATAAAGAAACACAAACTCACATCAGCAATCTTTTTGCCATTAGTCAGTGTGTGCCGTCCATCACACAGTCATTTGTGAAGGTCCTGTTTGAACGGCTGTTATCAATAGGGTAAAGCAGGACATCCTGCGTCTTGGGCTAATGACCTCATATGCAGAGGTCGCAGAGAAGGGCCAGTGTTTTGTCATCTGACACCGCTGACAATAGTAGACCCATGATGAACTTTGATTTCAGGGACCAGTTGGTATCAGCCATGACTTGTCCAGAATTTAGATCAATTGCAATACTAAGAGGAAAATCACAAGTGTATGTCAGGATTTAATGCTGGTCTTATAAATATTTTTATATAAACAAATGACTAAGTGAAATGTGAAAGGTGTTGCTGATGTAGTGATGAACCCACAGAAAATGATCACCTGACTCTGCAGTACCTCTCAGCTTTATGGAGTGTTTTAGCATGTTTTAGCTCATTGTTTTGGTTTGAGGGCATGCAACTTTACTGTTAGGATTCACGGTTCTCATCAGCGTACTTTTCAAGAACAACTGGCAGCTGCTCCGATAGAAAACAAACCTGTAAGCTATTGCCATTGTAAGAAGTCATTTGGGTTTATCAGAACTTAATTTTTGTAGTTTTGGCCATTATTTGTACCAGTAATAACATTGGTTAATCTGGGAAATAAAAAAAACGTTAATAAAAGAAGAAACACGGGAAGATACATGATCATACAGGACTTAACTGTAGCAATGTTGCCATGTTCCCAGATTTTAGCAATCTGGGAGTACAATGTTTTCCTGACTAATAGAAAGTATGTGCAAAATTAAGTCCAGTTGGATTTATTGGAAATATCGTTTAAATGTGGACAGACGCATCCTTAAGTCCTTGTTTTGATGGCTTAGAAGGAGTCAAAGGTGCAGTTTAAGTTTGTTGGAATAGCTTTAAACCATGTGTGTGTGTGTTTTGCAGATAGTTGAGGGATGCTCAGGTTTGTGTGAGGGCAGGTGAAGGTCAGCAGTGCAATGGTTATTAACATCTTGAAAGGTGGCAGCCCTGGGTCAAGGCAGGCCGTGAGACTGCTTTAAGAAACACACTTGAATGTCACATCTTATTTATGACTTCCACTGAAACAAAACACAGATGCTTTGCAAAATCTTTTTAAAAATTTGATACAAGAAAGAAAAAAAAAATCTGATATGAAAAATCTTATATCTATGTGGTTGTATACCCTCACTCATTATGCAAACACAGACACTAAAACAGTTTGTGTAGTCATAGTACTCCCATTGAGCAATCATGAAGGCTACGTCGGACAGGTTTTAGGTTCCCAGGAGTTAAGAGCGGTGAACTTTTCCTTTTTCTCATGGTTAGTCATCTCTTTTTTTTTCTCATCTCCACACCAAGGGCTGGTCCTCCTCCCAGGATCCCCTGCTTTTTAGCAATTGTGTCAGGAGTAGTCAACCAGCTCTTCCTCTGGCTCTGGGCCAGTTTCACCCTCTCTGGGTTTCGCTGTAGTTCGAAGATTGGCAAGGAGGCCTGGGAATCAGCAGGTGCACCGACAGGTCTGCCTGGGTGAGGACAAAAGCCTATTGGCTCACTATTGCTGCTTCGCGGTCATCCAAATTGGCAGTTTGAGAGCAGTTATTCTTTGAGGAAGACTTGGCACCACTCACAATGTTTGTTTCACACAGTCCAACAAAAAAAAAATCTGTTATGATTTTGTTGTTGTTATTGTTGTATTCCCACTCCTTACTGGCTGATTTATGTGTTTCTGAGAATGTCTGACAGATGCATTTGACTGAGATTAAGTGGCAGTGTCAAAATATAAGGTTGAATGCAGATTATGGCGTGAAACAATAATATGAATTATGTTTCTCCTTTTGCATTTTACCTGCAACCTAATACTTTAGTGTTTATATTGCACAATAAAGTACATTATTTCTTAAAGACATGTCAATCTTGTACCATTTCCATTGTAATTTACATCTGGAGTTTGTCTGTAGTATAATGAACTTGTCAGTCAAGGTTGTTTATAAAAAAACCTCCCATTATTTCTGTCAAAACATAAACTGTCAGTTTCGATGTCAGGCAGAGCCAGTGAGAATCGCCTCAGTTCCTGACTGTGACTGTGCCTGGAGGCAATAACGATTATTATTTCTGTCCCACAGTCAACAGCTTTAGTTCGCCTCCACAAATCTGCTGGTCTTATCATTCATGCAGTTGAGTAATACACAGGAGGTAAAAATGCAAACAACATCAAACACTTGCAAATGACAGAAGTGCATAATCACAAGCCTTTGCTGCTTTTGGCTTTGGACTCTTCAATGTCAGTTGCACGGATTTGAAATACACCTGAGCCATTCAAAGCATTATCAGATGCTGTTTTCTCTATTGTATGTTGTCTACTTAACCTTTATCTTAATCTGCAGTCATCAAGAGACAAATAATGACTTTAGAATGACCGTCAATGAGCACACATGATCAAAGTAGTGCATAGATGAATTGCATGCATCTTTTGAGATGAGGCAAGTGAAGAGCTCATTTAGCATTCAGGGAACGATGATGTGATTAACACTTCAAACAGGCCGTCTCCGGTCTCATTATGTTACTGACGACCTGCAGACTTTCAGACAACTATCAACTGCCCACAGCTCAGGACACGATTGTGTACTCGAGCTGTGAAATAGTGTGTTTTGTGGTGTAAAAGCAGAACATTGGTGTGTACTGTATACTTATTTCCATGTGCTTTCACTGACTTCACACTTACACATAAATCAGTTAAGGGTCTTCACTACCCTGAGGCGATTGGCAGGGTAGGTACAATAAAGCAAATAGGCAATAAAAACACAAGTCACATATAAAATCCATACAGCAGCAAACCACATATACAATGTGACCTGCATTAAGCACAAGATTTAAGAACTAAAATGAGAAAATAGTGGAAGAAACACAGCAACACAAATGTGCTAACACAAATGCATGTGTGTTACAAAGAGGCAAATTATAATTTCATCTCATACAGATGTTTTAACAGCTACTTGTTAAGTGCTGGGAAGAAAATACAGACTTTATTGTTGCACATTACTAATAAATACATTAATAGATTAAGTTTATTTTTTAATTAAAATATTATGTTAGAATATAGATGCATATTTAAATGCTACATAAACAAGTACAATTTGGTAATTATATCAAATTATACTGTCAATTATTCACTGTAGCTCAGTACTATTTGTGAAACGATCAAGTCCAGACCCACTGTATATACGACCTCACTCCCATGACGAATAAACAGATTCTGACATAATCTGACAAAAGTCTGAGTGATGGTTTACTCACTGAAGGTGTCACAATCTTATCAACACACTGTCCTCTTTGTGGGACACATCTGCTGACCCATTCTCTTGAAGATTGCCAGTCAACGACTGCATTATCTTTCTAGAACAGAGAGGAGGAGAGCTCTATGCCAGAAATCTTAACACCTTCCTTCTGATTTGTATTAAAAGAGTGAGCAGGAGAAGCCCTCAATGTGTTGGTCCGGGGGCTGTGGGGACTGTTACAACTAGTCATCATTACGAAGTGTGAGATACACATTGGTTGTGGATGTGGATTAAAACAGCTGCAAAGCGTATTTGTGACAAAAGTTTCTTTTATTGATTTGTTCCTTTGTGACAGGTTAGGCTCTTCTCTGATTCAAATTGCCTACATTTAATATTGATCTAATTAGAACAAGACCAGAAAATAATTAAATGAATGATATAATGATTACGTTTTAAATTTTTATTTTTATTTTGGTTGGGTAAGATAAAAAGAAAGAGCCAATATTAGAGTATTTAGGTTTAAGATGTGCTGGCTGATCTTGTAAATGTTGGTTCTCTGTTGTCCCAAATAACTCAACAGCATGCTGTAATATCAAAGTATGGTGACTAAAGTAAATATAGCTCCCTAGCAGTGATACTGATTTTGGTTTCATGCTGTTTATCAACCTGCATCTTAATCCGTAGCCAAGCCGGAGACAGAGTGTGCAGATAAGCTGAGGACAGTTTCAACATGAAAACTGTTTTTGATTATATTTTTTTTGAAAAGTGACAGTTAACCAAGAAGGACTTATATAGTGTCATTTGCATATGAGAAGTGTGGGATTTGATTGGCTGTGAGTCTGTTCATTGGGTGTGTCCACGTCTGGGAATCAAGGGGGTGAGGTGTTCTCACAGTGGCGTAAGGGGGTGTTGTGACATCTACACAACATACATGGTGGCAGTGAAGCAAGTGAGGGCATGATGCAAGTTAACACAACAGACATGCACATACACATACACACACACACACCTGTAGAAACATATATAGTGCACAGTTAAATGATATATGAGAATAGGAATACAATATGGGCACGTATACATGTAAAAGGCACACACATATATTCATCCACATACATTGTCCCCAACATTTGGACAGGCAGACACAGAAGAGTATTTCCCAACACATGATGTAGTGTAATGGATTCATGACAATAGTTATTGTGTGTTTCCATCAACCTGAGAGCGATAAGGTGTGTCTGGACTTGTTCAATAGAGAGTGACTGGTTGCTGTCTGATTACTCACTGCGCAGTAAATCGGCTTACTCAGTCTGTTTGTGTCACCATCAAAGGAGTGTGTCTATGTTGGGAGGGGGGAGAGGGGAGCGGGAGTACCTTTAATGACAACTGAGGGTTTACTTCCATATGAGTCAGTATCTTTGAGCATCATCAGACCTCTCAGTGTTAGGAAACAATAAAGAAATATCATCATGAAACCAGACTAATAGGAGCTGTTCCATTGATACTTAACTACAAGTGAAAGTCATGTGTTCAAAATCTTGCTCAAGTAAAAGTACTTATCAGCAAAATGTACAGTGTTTATATTCTATGACTGTTAAAAGATGATGCATTCATGTGTGAGCATGATGCCCCCCCCCCCCCCCCCCCCCCCCCCCCCCCCCCCCCATGAACACAGTTCTGTCTATAATTCAGTTCTAACAGGTGGATTTTTCAGCACAGTGGAAATGTTTCAACCCGTTTTTAATTTGAATCAAGTTTTGAAATGTTTCAGAAATGAAATTGTCTTAAAAGTCTTGCAATAAAATTATTTGCAGTGAAAGTAGGTTGGAATATTCCAACTACAGTTTAAGGACTTATTTACAGAAAAAAAAAGTAAAACTGTTTAATGAAAGCATTTCACTGAACAATGAATCCCATTCTAGAAGCTGATAATGTTTTAAAGCTAAATTAAAAAATATTTATAGATGCCTGATAAATGTAATGGAGTACAAAAAATGTACAATATTTGTAAATGTAATGAGTGGAAGTAGTTCTTGAGTATATATAGGCTACTTAATTGTTTTTTTTATATCATCTATAGTCACACAAAATGATCTGATTCACACATAATCATAACGTTTTACACCCTTAACTATTCTAGTTGAGATCATACATGTAGGACGTGCAACCAGAGTAGGAAACAGTTGGATAGGATGAGTTGGCATTTTCATGTGTTTATGTTACAAAAGTCTCTAAAAGATCTGCAAGTGACACAGCTGAAGAGGGTATGTCACAGTTCTGCAGAACATGGTGTACATGTTGTGACATTACACAAACAGTGTTAATTTATTCCATGTCAACAACATAGCAGCAGTGACATAAACCAGGCCTGTTGACCACAACTGTTTGCTTTACAAAAACAAGAAGAAGCTTAAGCTGTAGATTAACACTGACAGAGAAGTGCAGCAGCACAAAACACTGCAAAATTCCTCAACTAGACCAACTCCCCCAGCTGTTAGTTTTTTAAAAAAACCTTTTTTAAATCATGCTCAATAACTGTGATTTTTCATTTGTAGCTTCTTCAGGTTTTTGTTGAACGAACCTGAAGGAGCTACAGGCAAAACGCGTTGCTTGTTCCTAAAAAAGTCACTGTAAAGTCAATTCAGTGTGCAGTGGTTGATTTTGATTTTTCACTTGACATGTTGCTGGGACCGACCAGCACCTGATTAAAAATACTGTCTGTGCATGGGGAGTTCCAATGATATGATACCTGTTTAGATACACGTTTCCATTCTGCTAAGATGACATGAGTTTTCAAGGGAAGTGTGGATGTGTCATGTAGTCATGATGCAACAGAAACTTGCTGTGGGGCTTAAGAGGAGTTAGGACAGTCAGACAGCCTCCAGGGTAAACCACATCATTTTCTAGAGAATGAGGCCTTCACTGAGAATGCCAGGTACCTTTTTAATCAAATGATATGAAGTCACTATCCAGTTAAATCTTATTTCCCCAAATCTCAGCTTTTTATGATCCATGAGAAAAGTTTCAGGATGTCAAGAGCTCAGGTAGGGGTTAATTGAGAGGGATTTTTTTTTCAATGAACAATAAAAATAACAGCAGATTTATGTGGGTGATTCTTGTGTTGCATTTTCCAATGAAGTAAGACATTTTGATTGTATCATTTTCACAAGAAGAATTAATCCTATCTTTGATTTCCATCATATTCTAATCCCCACTGATCCTCTCCATTGTCTGCTACAGATGATGTCATTTCGCGTGTGTAGCATGCGCCATTGGTATGTGGGGGTATTTCTGAACGAGTGACATAGCATCTTCAAACTTCACATATATGTAACAGCTGATTACAGAGCAGGCATACTTCTCCTTGACATACATTATCTGTGCATGCCTATCTATTAACAGACACAAAGGAATGGGCCTATAATTACATCAGTAACCATCTGAGGGTAGTTTTTCCAGTGCTGGGATGATTCACAATTAGATTTCTTTATTAATGGCCTTTCTATTTTCTGCCTTTAAAGTTTCATGCAAACCACTTTTCTGGCTCAATCACTGGTTACAGACAATCCAGCACTACTTAGAGTGAAGAAATTTTGTAGATTATATTACTAGCTTTATTGTCATTATATTGAGGATCAGACAACAATATATATGAAATTTAGATAGCACTCCCTGAGCCATAACAACATTAAGACAATTAAAAACAACTTAAGACATAAATACAACATTAACAATCTATAAGAGCAACAAAGTGCAATATGCAATATAAAAGGTGCAAACAGTAGCAATTCTCTTGTAACAGTAGGCCACAATCAGTGAGTGTGTGTGGGTGAGTGGGATGAGGGGATCAGGCCATGTTTATTAGTTTAACAGCTTGGGGGAAGAATTGTCCTGTATCGCCTGCCAGAGGGAAGTAGTTGGAAGTGGTGGTGGCCAGGATGTGTTGGGTCACCAATTATATTTAATTATATTTAAGGCCCTGCCCTGACAGCGGGCTTAGTAAATGTCCCCAATTGCACCAAACAGCAATACAATATGAGTGTGGGAATAAAGCTATGTAATGAGGAGACATACACATATACAAAAGAGGGACAATCAAATTATAAACTTCTAAAACCAAGAAGCATTGCTGTAACAACACAACGATGACCAGTTTAGACCTGCTTTTATACAAACACAATTGCACATAATCCCGCACACACACACTTGTGGCCATGGCAGAGCTTTTTTTTCTCCCCCTTTGAGACAAACAGAGAAAACGGATGTGTGTTTTCAGGTAGCTCTCCCTGCTGTCAGCTCTTCTTGACAGACCAGTAGAGCAGGCTTCTCGCTCTCTTATCTGCTGCCAGCTGGTCTGACAAGAAGTTCGTCTCACTTACCTCACATCTACCAGGTGACGGCGCAAAGGGCGTGGCCTGTGAAGAGTCAGTTTCATTGTAGTTTTTAAAACAAAACAAATAAAAAGAGCATTTTAACTGACTGATGCATTAAAGGTTGGTTTAAAAAAAAGAAGGAGGGAGCTTGGCTGTCACCGTGCCAGAAGTTAAACTCAATAATCACCTTGTATTTATTATATCTTTTAAAGGTTTAAAGCAGACAGGCAGGCTGGTTAAGGTAAGCTTGAGTAAATACATTTTGGCAACCTCCATACTGAAGTTCAACATTGTCCTTTATGAGAGGACTGAAGGAGGACAAAGTGCTGGACTTTCCTGTCCAGGGAGGAAACTGGTCTCTGAGCAAATACGAGCAAGTCTTCCTCTGAAGAAAAAAAAACAATCACTCTGGTTGGAGACGTCTAAAACCACACAATGTCATTTCCTTTAGTTAAAGGGTTGATGGATTACATACATATCAAAGTCTTAGAACATATCTGAAATTTATTGGCAAGGTCATTTTCAGGACATCGCCTTAGAGTCATTTATCAGGGTGGGATCCTGTATCCCATAGTCAACGGGAAGTAATAATGCAGAGATAATGAAATATAAAATCTAGGCCAAAATTAAACATTGGTGGGAGCACAACCTGGTTTGATTTATGGACTCTGTAGCAGTTGCATCATTTAAATAGAAGTGGGGGATTTTTTGGGGGAGGAAATAACGTCAGTGACGACTAGAAATTGCACATGCATGGTTTTCTATATTTCCTCAATGAGCTGTAGCAGCTATACCCTTAGGGTCACGTTACCAAAAAGGTTACAGAGTTTGATAAGTGATCTTTTGTGCCAAGACCGGTTCTGCCATGCCACCCAAGAGGCAGCTCTGTCTTATCTGCACTGTTGTCATTAACGAAGAAACATTATAGTTTAGTGTGGAGGAGGCTCAGCACTGTTGAAGATGAATAGATACTGTTTTCTGTAAATTAGCACATGTACTATTGTACTGTAATGTGTCAGTTAGTGAAACTATATAAACAAATGTACTGTATAAAAATTGTTGTCACTACCGTTTCTAATTTCAATATTTTAAAAGTAAATATTTTTTTAGCATTTTCACTAAATCTGGATGCACATAATCAAAGCAAACGCAAGGGTTTGGACAGAGAGGTGATTGGATACATTTTGAGTATTGGTGACAAGTAAGAATGAAAAAATCTAATTTTTAAAAACACTTTTACGTCAACATTGGCACAGACAAGGTTGCTCCAAAGTCTGGGTGCCAGGGGTTTGTTTGGATGACCGAAATGACTACTTGATAGTGTAAAGGCTTAGTAGCATAAGTGATTAAAAGATTCTTAAAATCGGTCCTGAACATCACTGGAAGCCAAAGTGGTGAGGCTAAAATAGGAGTGATGTGAGATCTACGGCCAGTCCTAGCTAATAGCCTAGCTGCTGCATTTTGTACAAGCTGAAGACATGCCAGGGCACCTTCGCAGTAGTCAAGATGAGAAAAAATTAAAGCATCAATGATATGTTCTAAGTAGGAGACAGATAATAATTGTCTGATTTTTGCAATCTTCCTTAGTTGAAAAACAAAACAAAACAGGATTCAACTTATTTGTTGATGTGGTGTTCGAATTTCAATCAGGATCAAACACAGCACTACGATTCCTAGTTTGACATAAGGGGCAAGTGGGCCAATAAAAATTTTGAAAAAAAGACAGAAAGTTGAGAGATATCTAGTCCTTTATCGTGGCTAAACAGTTGTTGATTGTGTCTAGGTTACTAAAATCATCAATTTATCAATTATATTATTCCCTTCAACAACTTGAAAAAGCTGCTAAGCAACATGTTTTTCCAGTATTTTGTAAATGTGACTATTAGTATAATTACATTTGAGAAATAAACTGTTCTTGCTTCCCTGATTTTTTGATTGAGCCAAGTCAAAAACTCTTTCATGTGTAGAAAATGAACATGAAGTTTTGTCTTTTTCCATCTATGCTCAGCCCTCCTGCAGTCCTATTTACACCTATAGCATAATTTATCCAAGGAGGTGAGTTGGTGGCCACTACTGACCTGGTCGTAATAGGTGTAATGGCATCTAATACCAAGGAACACAGGTTATTGAAATTATTGACCAGATTTTTAATTTTGGAGGGTTGAATACAGAATACAGTGATTATATGAATGAGAGAAAATAGATGAGAACTCGGAAGGAAATGTTTGGATGCAGGAGTCAAATAGAATAAATTTATGAACAGAGACAGAGTCCATCAATGAGATAGAGTTTATCGTCAGACCTAGAGTAAGAACGAGGTGAAGGGTGTGGCCTCGGTTCTGTTTTGAACCAATGACATGCTCCACCTGACTGAATGAATCAGTAATGTTTAGGAATACAAGGGCAAAATGGTTAGATGAGTCATCAGCATGGATATTAAAATCCCCTAAAATAATAATTCTAATCATGATTGAGGGTAATGGAGGATAGCAATTCAGAAAATTCTGTTAAAAAGTTGTTGTTTGGGACAAGAGGAACAATAATAACAATGAGGTTGTTCAGTTGTGGTTCCCAGTGTTTTTTCCTGTGACTAGTCAGTGGATCCTGGCTAAATTGGTAGGGAATCCACAGTATTACATCCACATATTGCAAAGATATTACAGTGAACCCTTTCCAATTTCCATGACAGACTCCATGGAAAGAACTGCTGGCAGGATTATATGTAAATGAAAATCCAACAGGAAGATACACTTCCACATGAGACCACAACACTGTGTGCACATGATCAGTAGTGAGAAAATGAATGGTGAGCTCCCTCTGACGTTACCAGGTGGGGAGGGAGGGATTTTTGAGATTCAAATCCAAACTGACATCAAGTTACACCTGCCTGTATGTACTGGTGTGTCGACCGGATAAACGGACACATTTTAAACAATGACATGACGCTTCCTTCTTCAGCACCTGTCAGCCAGGAAGTCAAGAACAATAAAACAAAGACATGACATTACACTGAATAAACACATTGTATGAAATTAGTTTCTGTTGGGCTCACTGACTCTTCTGCACGCTTTATCTGTGTATGCATATATTTAACCAGTAATACCATTTTGTATAAATTTGTAACTTATCTTACAACCTCTGAATGTGTTGTGTGTGTGTGTGTGTGTGTGTGTGTGTGCATTGCAGGTGGTAAAGCGTCAACTCCCAGCTCAGCAGGGATCCCCACTAAACCATGAGGTTCTCACACCCAAAACTCTATGAGCAGATTTCACATGTCCACTGTTTAAGCAATAAAGAACATGAGTTGGTAAAACACAAATTAATTGAAAACTATGAGGAACATGAAATGTGGTAGGAATGTTATCACTATTACTGGAAGTTACAATCATCCACAGATACGTACAAGTTTTTGGTTGGTAAATGTACAATTACAGCCCCATTATAAACGGGGGGTAATTGACAGTCCACACCTCTGGCTGAAGAAAGCCTCACTCTGTTTTTGGCCTGTCAAACCTCTACACTACCTTTGATTTACACTGAGGGGGGTGTTTCTGGTTTATGAGGCCTATTCAGAAGCCCTGAGGTGTCACTCCTGGTCACTCCCAGGTTTTCTCCTCTGCCAGGTTTCTGGCTGTTTCTCACCTCCAGGAGGGACTATTATCCTGTCACAGGGCCACTCTTCACAGCAGCTTAACGCTTTGCCCCGTGAAAGTCACACCCTTCTGCTTGTTTTGTTGGCCTGTGGAGCACCGAGTTCACACAGGTCTTACTGAGCTGCAGATGGTCATCAAGAATTAGAAATGGATGGAAAAAACAAGGCCTGGAGGGGAAACACGGGCCAAGCTGCGATGAAAACAAGGGCTCTGAACTTTAAACTGTGGGCAATGGAGACCCATAAAACTTTCAGCCATATTGTTATATGTTAGTTATAGCCACAAGGCATTTTAGAGCAGGAATGGCATGAACCTAACATATACTCTGTGCTTACATCCTCAGTTGAATATTTTTACAACATAGCACTTTATTTGAAAGGTGTTACAGTACTGAGTCAAATCTTTAAACTCAATAGCCTTTTTACTTCTTCTTTACTTTTGAGTTTTAAAGTACTTAGTATTGATACTAATTATGATTTAAAAATAAACTTCTTAGACCTTGAAAAATGATTCGATATAGAACTGGCATCATACTTTTTGTAGTCAGCATTGATATTTTTCAAAAACTTAATTATAAAATTGAATCAGAAGTTAAGGCCAATACTATTTATACTGTCAGCAATGTCATTCCTCCGCAACAAAAGTCCATGTGAACCTGATCCAATATACACTGATTATTGTCACTTGGTCTGTCATGTAACCTCGAGTAACATTTCTGATAACAGGTGTTGCCATCACAAGTTAGGTGGCAACCTAACGTGATAAACGTGACCAACTGCCTCTAGAGATGAACATAAATATAGTTATGAGGAAGTGAAAATTTATTTCAGGGAGGAGGCTTGGATGTTTATTTATAAAAAATATAGTCTCATATTGCATATTCATACAACTCTGTTTATACCCCTTTTCTAAAGCGTTCTGCTTTTATATACAAAGACTATAATCAAAAGCAATCTCCTGTTGTAATTAAAATTAGTTTTCATCAAACGGAGTTGAGTCAGTTCAATTTTCAGCAGTTTGACTGCATGAATGAGCAGGAGTCAGTGTGGTGCTGCCCCCTACAGGGAAAAGTAAAATTGATCAAAAACACCAGAATCACACAAACTATCTACCATTACTGGTAAATAATGGGGGTATTAGCAACAGTAATCAAGATTGTTTTAATGTTTTGTAGAAATGTGTTTTTCCATCCATAAATACAGTGTGGACACACAATACAGATATAGACAGAATACAGAAATTGGCACAAGTCACTTAAAATCGGAATTCATATACAAGGTAGAAAGCAAAAACCCTAATCTGTCTGGTCTTTTTTCTTTCAATACAGATAAAAAGGTCAGGTTCTTAAGATTTAAACTCAAGGTCTAAGACTATAGCTATATATAAAAGTTATTCAAGTAACTATACAACAAAGTACATCAAAAAGTCATTATTAAACTACTATTTTTCTTTCTATAATGTGGTAGCATTTTCTTTTGGATCTAACAGATTACATTCACAGTTTGTGTGTCTATGTAAACATACAGGTGAGAAAAGGAAAGGACAAATAAAAAATTACCTAGAATAATACACAGTGCATAAAATCAAATTAAGGATGAACCAAAAATAACCACCCCCACCCCTTTTGCAAGGAAATATTGAAAGCATGTTGCATGACCAGAAACATTGCACAGTGTATGACTTGGCTTAGTGAGTCATCAGCACTTTGAAAGAATCTCCTGACAGCTTTTGTAAACCTTAACCAAGCAGTTCATTCTTGGCTTTGAACTCTGAAAGACGAAGACAGAATATGCGTTACAAACAAGTTCTTCTTTATTATTATTATGATTGTTATTATTGTTATTATTATTAAAAGCCTTTATACAGGAGGAAGAGAAGAAACAAAACATTAAAAGCAGGTTGCTTTTTGAAATATAAGAACATGCAGTTATTCTCACCTGAAACAATGGCACTACACTTGACACTGCATTTGGGTCAGAAGCATCCTTCAATAGTACACTAAGGTAGTAGATGATCTGATGCTGAAATAAAAATGTTAAATATCAATCCACTCATCTTACAAAAGTATAAACTGATATGACTGCAGTGTGTATATAGAATAATGACACATTTATTTGCAAACAGGTGTCCAAAAACATTATAAAACATAAAATAAATTTCTTTAATCACCATGTAAATAGCTTCATTGATGACAATGTCCTTGATTTTGCTCATCTCAATGAAACTGGTCGTCTCACGGCCTGAGGCATAGCTGGAGGACACCTGAATGCCTAAGGAGCCAATGACCAGCAGGGACTCATGGTCCACCTTCACAAAGTGGATGTGAAGCATCATACCAACCAAGGTGATGAGTATAGCGCTGGACAGAACAGCAGTGTTCTGAAAGAGGGGGAAGAAATCTTACAAACAAAAGCATTGTCTGCTACCACACAGACCATCAGTAACAATGGTTTAACACAATTAAAATAGCATCATTTCAGGATGGACCAATCGACTATTTCAGTCCTCATACTGATACTGATACTTTATAAAACAAAATGTATCAAGTAAATACATAACTTAGATATACATTTACTAAAATGTTATTTATGAAAATAATGGTATCCTAGCCCATTGTCACCAGCAATTATGGACCAATATCTGATATCACTATCTCTATTATCATTGGGAAGTAAATAATTGTAAATAGACCTGGATAATGCTCACACAAAAATCAAATAGTGCAATACTATTGTCTGAACTCCAAATGTTACATATCAATAATGGCAATATGACCACTGTAACCTTTATACAGTGTGTTTAGGTTGAGTTTTTACTTAGCTAGAACAATTTAATGATGCATTCATGGGAAGGAAAAACTATCGGACACAGAACTTTATAACTCCATTCTACAGTAACGATTTAACACTAAATGTGTCTTACCTCTGTGAAGAAGAACACGGTGTATGCTAAAAGCCACACAGAGCAGGTGTACACCAACACTTTGCCGATGGACACTTTGGAGGAGCTGACAGTGAACTCCCTGCAAAAGCTGGAGTGACTCTGACAGTTCAGAGATATGGCTTTGCCACTAATGTCGGTGAAAGCTTCTTCTCCCATCATGCAAGCACGCAACACAAACGCAGGGAGTAAAGAAAAAACACCAGCATTGAGTGAACTCTCCGAGATTAACTATAAAGCTAGATTAGCAATGAGCTAACGTTAGCAATCCGTTAACAGACAAGGTCAGCAGTATACATGAAGATATAAAGTAGTGCTTTCTTTGCGACGCCAATTATGAAAACATGGCCGCATGTATACGATGCTAAAATACTACAATCAAATATAAAATAAAGAAAGAAACAACAGCATAACTCGTACGTTTTCGCAAGAATAAACACAACCAAAGTGCTGCCAAAATCAAGTCTCACATTGGGTACACTCGTTATTGTCGCCGGGTCGTCCTTGCTGATCAATTGAAGTGGTTTATATAAAGTGCAATAGACAACGCACAGTGGGAATCCCACAATAACCAGGGGCTTTCAACTCATTAATGTATCTAGTAATAAAGTACATATGACACGGTGCTTGGTATTAACACGTTGTGCTAATACATAACGTACTGTCTCCGTCCACCCGGGTCAACTTCGGTGTACGCTGAAGAGAATACAAGCGAACCCTACAGCAGCTGGAGGTTTTGCACAGCATTATGGGCAGTCGTTATTATGCTCTCTGTAAGTAGCTGCATTGCTTTAGAAAATATCTCGGAAAGTAAACGGTAGTATAGATACTATTTTTAAAAAACAAGAAGAAGAAAAGCGGTTTAATTAGAATAAACACGCAGCGGGTTTTTTAGTGCGTTGTCATTTCAAGCAACTCCCTGCACTTCAATTCCCAGAATGCATTGTGTTTGTAATGACTTTTGACCTGTGGATAAAAACAAGCCGATCAGCTGGTGAGAAAGCAACAACATCAACACACAGGGGTCTGACACAAAACAGCTCAAAGCCAGCTGACTTTCTCACCATAGTGCGCTGTGTGTGTGTGAGTGAGTGTGTGTGTGAGTGAGTGTGTGAGTGAGTGTATGTTATGAGATAGTCTACGTGTCCTGTTTTTAGACTGTGCTGAGGCAGCGGTTTTTTTTAGTTAAGGAGCCAGTCGTCGTCGGTCGGACTGGCAGCCACTGCTAGGTCAGTTTTTCTTCAGCTGTGTCTCTTTGTTTAGCTTAATGTTATATATAAACAAGTATTTACCGAGTTTCAGAGCGTGTTTTTTGTAAGTCATAGTAATGAGCATACCGGGCTAACTCATCTAATCTGTAACGCCAGTGTTACTGACACAAGACAAGAGAGATGCTTGGTAGTTTATGTTAGCTAGCAAACCGTGGTGCCAAAAAACAAATAAATTAATACACACACACATATCTGGACGTGTGTGTTTGATATTGCTGCCCAAGACTTGCTTTACTACAGACTGAATGTTCTTATTGATACTAGGAAGCAATCATTTGTGCTCATCTCATAATTTCATAGCATTTTTTTTTTTAAAGTATTGTACATTTGTGAATTGGTTTCTAAGGGAAATTGATCCAAAAAGGTTGCAAGTGGAAGAAATCTGCTTAACAGTCCCATAATCTTGTCTCTTCCACTGCATTGCTTTTGCAATCTTAATTACTCTCAGTTAAGGTTAGACAATATATCGAAACTGTATTGATATTGTGATATGAGAGTATTGGACATTGTAACATTGCAACATGGTGCTCTGGTTTAAAAGGCTGCTTAAAACTTAAGTGATGTAATTTTCTGAATGTACCACACTATTCTAGCTTTTCTATTATTTGCCTTTACCCACTTTGTCATTCTGTCCACATTTCAGATGATTATTTATCTCATTGTGTAAATATTACATATATATTGCATCCTTCGATTATCGTTGCAATATCAACATCAAAGCAGTTGGTCAAAAATATTGTGATATTGGATTTTGAACACATCGCTCAGCCCCTACTATCAACAATACTTAGTCATAGTTCCCACTTGTTATCATCACCACGGTTATTGTCCTGAACTGTCAGGTTTGAGATGAGCGGTCAGAGTCCAGCTGTAGATAAAGGAATGAACACGGTCTTAGTTTGTCAGGAGAGCTACGCCTGTGGGGGGTCTGATGAGGCTGCGTTTGAATGTGATGAATGCGGCAGCTTGCAGTGTGCCCGTTGTGAACTGGAGCTCCATCGCCAGGAGCGGATGAGAAATCATGACAGGGTTCGGATTGCACCGGGCCATGTTCCTTTCTGTGACTCATGCAAAGGCGACAGCAGCTCCTCTGCCAACGGTGGACGGCTCAGAGCGGTGGTACGCTGCCAGGGTTGTAAGATCAACCTGTGTCTGGACTGCCAGAAGCGCACCCACAGTGGAGTCAACAAGAGAAAGCACCCGATGATACCCTACCCTCCTGCCAAAGCTCCCCAGGAGAACAATGTGATGGCTGGAGAATCAGAGATTGAGATCCTGAAAGCCAAGCTGGAGAAAGTGTGCAGCTTCCTTTTAGTGGATGAGAAGGAGGAGATGCATGTAAGTGCCTGATAATTTATTTAAAACTTTTCATAGCATCATATTAATGTGATGTTCTGATGATGGAATTGATCTTGTGTGGATCTCAGGTAAAGGATGAGGAGGAATTTGTGAGCAGACTTGACTGCAGACCAGAAGAGCTCCTCAAGGTGGTTTCCATCTTTGGAAACACTGGGGAGGGCAAGTCTCACACCCTGAACCATACATTTTTCCTCGGGAGAGAAGTGTTCAAGACCTCCCCCACTCAAGAGTCCTGCACTGTGGGTGTGTGGGCAGCTATGGACCCTGTGCACCAGGTGGTAGTCATTGACACAGAAGGACTTCTCGGAGCTGGTACGGGACAAAAAATGTGTTTGCTCAGTTATATAAAATTAACGTAGATAGCAGTTTTCTGTCTTCACAATTACCACTTAAGTTTAAACAAGTATTTTAGTCATTTACTATTCTCTTTTCACCGATAATCAGGAGCCAACCAGGGTCAGCGAACCCGTCTTCTTCTCAAGGTCCTGGCTATCTCTGATGTGGTCATCTATCGAACCCACGCCGACCGTCTCCATGATGATCTCTTCAAGTTTCTCGGTGATGCTTCAGATGCCTACCTTAAACATTTCACCAGGGAGCTGAAAGCCACTACCACCCGCTGCGGTCTGGATGTCCCTTTATCCACTCTGGGCCCTGCAGTCATCATCTTCCATGAGACCGTCCACACAAAGCTGTTAGGATCGGGTAGGTCAAATCAACTCATCCTCATTAAAGAAGCTTATTATCCTTCACTCTCTTGATTGTTTCTGACTTTATTTGTTCTGCGTCTCTAGACAAACCGTCTGAATCAGCAGATCGTCTGCTCCAGGAGCGTTTCAGGAAGCTGGGTCTATTTCCTGAAGCATTTAGCTCCATCCAGTACCGTGGAACTCGAACCTACAACCCTCCCACAGACTTCAGTGGTCTGTTGCGCAACCTGGAGCAGCAGCTGGACAACAACACCACCCGCTCACCTCGTTCTGCAAGTGTCATCTACAAGGCTCTGCAGGTAGGGATGTTTGTTTGAATTACAGGGCTCCTGCAGTCAAGTCAAATTACATTTTCAGAATCTAAGGTCATAAATTGTCTTTTAAAACGTCTTATTTGTAATTATGGTAGGTGTTAAATTTTGAGGGGCGTGAGACAATGTCTCTCCACAGGATTTACTTATTTAAATATGTATTGGTCCTCATTTGTGACTCATTCCAGTCCAGCTCTTTCATTTTCTGGTAATGTTTCAATTGGTTCTCCACAGGCCACCTGGTCTCATGAAGGTAACAGGATTAAAGAAGTACACAAACAGTACTGATGATGCTAAGACAACTAAAGACAGCAGGCAGGGGGTTCAGAGAAAACACAAAGCCCCCTGTTATTTCTGATAGTTGTTAGAATCTGAATAATAATGTTTTTAGAGCAGAGAAACAACAGCCAATATGTGACATGAAGGAGAGGAGCAGACGTTTAACATGGTAACCGCTTAGTGGTGGTGTCAGTACAGATTTAATGGATTGTTAAATTGGACTAAAGGTAAATATACTGTAACTTGTTTGTGTCTTAACGGGGAGAATTAACAGCCGACTCTGGTAGTGCAACAACGACCAGAACAGCCTTTTACACAGTGTTGTCAAAATGATCAATTCCAAGCAAATTATAATTAAAATACACATATTTTACATTTTAATACAATAATACAATACATTTACAATCTAATGTAAAGTGCGACAGCAGAACACAGTTAATTGAATTTGCCATTAATTTGATTACATGATGAGATTTTACATATGCTTGTTATATGGAAAATGTTATATTTATATTTATACTACACTATTAATATTGTCAAGTTGATTTCAAACATAAAGCTCAGTCCTAATGTATATTTGTTTTGTTGTGGAAAGGGTATTCAATTTTCCCTGTTGAGGTCTTAAGTGTAGTAAGTTTGTACTGTATAGTCATGCATCTGGACATTTTATAATGTGATTTTAGACCATCTGTTGACATAGTAGAGCCAGAATGATTTACACTTAATTTTATTAACTCTTCATATCCTTTAATCTCCCCCCGTCACTCCCTCCATTAGGCCCTGAGCGAGCGCTTCAGTGGGGATATTCCAGATGAGCACATGACCAATAACTCCTTTTTTCCAGATGAGTACTTTACCTGCTCCAGCCTCTGCCTCAGTTGTGGGTATGTGTCTCTCTCATTCCTGCAACAACTGCAGTTCATTAACAAAAAGCAGAAATCAGCATTCATCACACGGAAAAACAAGCATGACATTCATTCAACTTAACAATCTCAGATGTTACAGCAGCCTGCTGACGTATAATGAAGGAGCTTTTCGTAGGACACTACTGTTTAGTGCTCATTTTAATTCTCTGGTAATGCCACCACATTTCATTTGAATTATTTTTTAAGTCAGTACCCTCAAAGGATCATCATAAATACATCCCTTTAATATTTGTAAGCAAACGAATTATGATCTTTGTCCCTGACTCGATGTGCTCCCACTTTCAGTTCAGGCTGTAAGAAAAGCATGAACCATCTAAAGGAAGGACTCGACCATGAAGCCAAACATCGGTGCCGCTACTCTGCGCAGTATGACAACCGCATCTACACTTGCAAGGTAAGTACAGACAAACATGCACATGGTGAATTAGCTTGACGTGGTTCTGAGTGTCTGTGTTGAACTTCTCAGGCCTGCTATGAGGGAGGAAAGGAGGTAATAGTGGTTCCCAAAACGACAGCCTCGTCTGACTCACCGTGGTTTGGCTTGGCCATCTATGCTTGGTCTGGGTGAGTCCAGAACTTATTTGGACAATAATTGGAAATGACTTCCTTGCTACCACAAATAATCTGAGACGTAGTCATTCATTAAGGTCAAAAACAGGAAAAATTGTCATCAACCCACGCCTAAGTTGGAAAGTTGTACCCAATCACTTTAAGCTTGTTGAGTCATAACAACAGAAAGTGCTACGGCAAATGTATTGTAGTTGGTTTTCATGTAAGCAGGTTAAAATAAACGTAAAAAAACTCTAAAGCAACATAATCATAGTCTATCCTATTGGAACTGAGTTTATTTCATCTTTGTCCAGGTATGTGATCGAGTGCCCCAACTGTGCAGTGATCTACAGAAGCAGGCAGTACTGGTATGGAAACCAGGACCCAGTGGAAACAGTGGTCAGAACAGAGATCCAGCACATCTGGCCTGGGGTAAGGCTGCAGTAGAACAGCCTAAATGAGATTCTGGTTAAACCAATTAAAGAAAATTGCAAGCCAAGATTTCAAAGGTTTTAAGTCAAATGAATGTTGTCACATCCATTGTGAGCTGCATTTGCAGTTAATTCTTGCCAGTATATAGATTCCCAGAATAACTAGTACAACATTTTGTCTGTGACCTTGGGTCATATTAAACAATATTGATATTGATATTGGTCATAGTCAAATGAAGCGCAGTGAGTATAAAACTGTAACTGCCAAACATCAATCATCAGTGTCAAATTATTGTATTTCTATCAGAATACAAGTCTCTAAGAGTAAAGCACGCATGTAGTATAGTCACTGGCATACTTTACCAACACAATTAATGTTAAATTAGCAATATACAACACACAGTGTGACACGTGCATCAGAAACTTTATTATAAGTTTATATTCATTTATGTCTCTTCTGCTCTTCTTGCTCTCCTTGCTCTCTTCTTGTCTTCTTTCCAGTCTGATGGATTTTTGAAAGACAACAACAACGCGGCCCAGAGGTTGCTGGACGGAGTGAAATACATTTCTCAGTCAGTGTCTGAACTCAGTGTCAAGCCTGCAAAAGCAGTCACCTCCTGGCTCACCGACCAGATTGCCCCCACCTACTGGAAACCCAACTCTCTTATCCTGGTACATAACTAAAGCTGATCCAAAACTAGAAAAATATTCAGACACAGAAAGTGAAAATCTCAATGCCAAGAAAAGCAAGAAAGCCCACAGTGCATGCAGGTTCTCACACATTTCAACCCTAGAGCTATCAGCCTAGAACAAATGAAGCAATACAGAATCCTATGTAATAAGTTAATTCAATAAAACCCAACTTGATACACAGTTCAGAGCCTGAATGATCTTAGTTTAACAAATTATTTGACATGTAACAGTTGGTGAGTGAATGAGTTTCTACAGACTCATTTAGCAGTTTGAAACATACAGCAGTTATAGCAAATTTTAAAACAAAGGTATGACTTTTGAAAAGGAATATTTGTTGCTTAGATGCTTCTGTGGTGACGGCGATAATGAGGACAGATGGCTGAGAGACAAATCATACTTCCAATAAGACAATAGGCTTTAAATACACTTTAGAGGCTTTACCCACGAGAGGCTACAGTTCTTCCACATACCAAAACTATTATCCTGCTTAAGGTTCCTACATACACAGAATTTAAAGAAAATGTCAACATTGTGCTTCCTTACTCTGGAATGAAATCATATCACCAAATTCTTTTTCCCCCTTGTTTTTTTTAACAACTGACGATAGATTCAAGTTATTCTAAATTTGTGTTTTGCAGAAATGCCATAAATGTGGAGAAGAGTTCCAGCCGAATGACACCAAGCACCACTGCCGTGCCTGTGGAGAGGGCTTCTGTGACGCCTGCTCCTCTAAAACCCGGCCGGTTCCGGAGAGGGGTTGGGGCCTCGCTCCTGTTCGTGTCTGCGATGCATGTTTTCACAACAGGGGAATCCCAACTGGTATGCAAATTTGAAGCTTTTGAAGTCGCTTAGATAGACATACTTTATTGTCTCCAGTGGGCAAATTTATTTCTGCTGTGTCCGTGCATTATTGTCCAGAAAATAGATTAATCCACACAGATCATATACCCAACATCTACTTATATCCAATAGCTAACAAAATACATGGGTTTTTGAAATGTCTTTAGATATCTGCTGAATACTGAAGTGTGTGTACCTTGCTGTGCATGTTTACCTGTTGTAGAGCTGCTGGATGCTGCCTTGGAGGAGGAGGGAACCACCCTGATCGCCAGGAAGGTTGGGGAGGCAGTTCAGAACACTCTTGGAGCTGTAGTCGGTGCCATCGACATACCTCTCGGTGAGCATGATTACAACGCTACAGATACTTTAAATCCGATACAATCACTCTAGCCAACCATTGCTCAACAGTGGCATCAAAAACATTTCAAAAGCATCTGACTGTTGCAACATATAAGAGAGGTGGAGATGAGTCAATTTTAATTACTTTAGACTAGCTGCCCATTTGTTGTAGGATTGACTTAAAGAATTACTACTTTTAAAGTCCTTCATGGCCTGGCCCCAGAGCTTGTATCTGAACCGCTGTCTCCTTATCACCCAGTGTGCAGCCTGAGATCCTCTGGCTTCCCACCTCACACTTAAAGACTAAAGGTTACCCAGTGTTTGCTGTTAGGGCTCCTCGGCTGTGGAGCAACCTGCCTGAGGAGCAGTTTTTTCTTTTAAATCACTTTTGAAGACTTATTTTTATCGAAAGGCTTTCTTGCAATTTCTTTTATTTTTTACATTTATTTTTACTCTTGACTGTTGTGTTGCTATGTTCTTGATGTTGTGCTTTCACTGCTCTATTTTGGGTTTTAGTTCGCCCATTGTTTTTGTATTTTGTCCTTGGTGTTTTGTTTGTGGTTTTTATTCATCCATTGTTTTTTGGGTTTTGTTCCTCTTTTGTCCCTTGTGCCTGCCCGTTTACGCGTACATGACTATGTATTTTGCGTGTTAGTTTTGAAGCACTTTATAACGCTGTTTTTGACAAGTGCTTTACAAATCAACTTTATTCTTTATATTACTATAATTCCCCTGAATTAGAAGGTTATAAGTTGCTTCATGGCTGCTGAGACTCATTAACAGCTGATGCTTCCTTTCCTGTGCGTCCAGGCCTGGTGAAGGATGCTGCACGCCCAGCCTATTGGGTCCCAGATCAAGACATCCACTCCTGCTGCGAGTGTCAGAGGGAGTTCTCTCCTCGTCTCTCCATCCATCACTGTCGCGCCTGTGGTCAGGGAGTATGTGAAGACTGCTCCCAAGAGCGACGCGCTGTGCCCTCCCGTGGCTGGGATCATCCAGTGAGGGTCTGCAACGGCTGCAACCAGAAACCCGGGGAGCTCTAGCAGGACGAGGAGCGAAAGCCAAAGAGCAAACGGTTACATGGTTACGGACGGCGGCCTCAATGAAAACTGGAACTGACATCTTTTTTGACCCCTTGTCTTCAGCTTACGGACTCCCTGTTGTTTTTAGTGGCATTTAAGTGGTTGCTACTAGACTGTCAATGGCAGGTTGGACTTAATTGTTTTTTAATGCTGTCCTCACTCAGTCCCATGATGCTATTTCACTTTAATATGCCTACATGTTACACTGTGAAAAATACCAATCAGAGTGAAACTTGAATATCAAGAAGGAAAGAGATGAAACGACTCAGCAAGATGATATGAGACTGAATATTGTATGTGCTTGCTTGCAATTAAGTTCAGGTAACTTTTCATGTATCCCTTTGATCGTCTCAGAATTGTAATAAGGCACACGAAATCCTGACCCTTTTGACAATCCCTCCCAGTGTGACCCACTAGTACTATTAGCACCTTTTTGTAGTCTGGGGCTAAATGTGTAAACCATTTAATAATAGAATAACTGATTGAGCATCTTATACTGTTTCCAGGTAAGCACTTTAGTTCTAAGATTGTTTCTGCAGGAACCTTGGATATATAATTCAGGAAAGGCTTTCTGATCCATGTTTGAGTGGGTCTACTGTATTTTCCTCTACTTCACCCCTGCAAGCTTTAGCTTTCGTGCCACTCTTTGGCTTCAGGAGGATACAGCAGCCATTGATGTACTGTAGCACAGAGATGCATTCCAATGTATATAATTACTCAGTAATATACTAACATAATCCCTTTGTGGTTGTTTGTGTATTTGGATTGGCGGGTGATAAAAGCACAGCCTTAATAATGCTGTCTACATTGACTGTTTAAATTTTACATATAGTAGTATACATATATGGGGATAAAAGTTTACTTTAATAGGGAAATTTTTAAATGGCCTTGTTTTGTTTTTAAAAAATGTCAAAACTTTCTGTTAACAAATCTGACTGCAGTGGGATGAAATGCTACAAACTGCTTTTATAGAGTGGCTGGCTCACAGTAGGAATATGGTACAGAAAAAAAGACTTTAAACTATTTTTGAGGCTGGCCCCTCAAAACTGGAGATAGTTAAAATAGTAATCCTTTAATCTGTCAACTCAGGCTGTGTAGCTAGTCGTTAGGAGCGTTTAATGAGCTGCAGCAACAAGTTACTTACATATACGGTTGTCTTTACTGCAACAAACTGACAAATATATGATAAATACAACATATGATGCAGTCAGGCTTTCTACTGGACACCTCCGCATTGTGAGATCTGACTGTAGCGGAGGTTTTTTTTCAACTGGGAGAGTTGATGATGTCAACAAATAAGCTGAAATACCAGACCTTGACCAGAATCAATCGCTGTTCTCTCATGGACAGAGATGTTCAGTGACTACAGATGTCACATGGAACAAATCAATATCTTTATGTTCATGTATGCTCATAAAAATGTATTAAACTGCAGAAACTCTATCATCTGTGTGTGTGTGTCATTAAGGAACAAATACAATTCAGCAGGTCAATTACTGTGTTTAATGATTTTCAGAATATCATTCAACAGTTAAAAATGTTTTGACTATAATCACAGTCATGTCCTTTTCAAATTTAGATCAGCAATGTCCTAATTTACATTAAAAATTTATGTGAATCATGTCTTAAGTACATGTAAGTGCACTTATAAAGGTTACAGTAAGCCAACTGTAGCAGTTGTGTGCACTTTTGAATGCAGCACTTCTATTTCCTTTTGGCACAGATTAGTGTCAAAAATAACATTCCCCTGAGACTACAATGCAACTTCAAGGAGGTCTTCCCAATCAAAAGTCTGTTACATCCTTTTGATTATTAACTGCATACTGGCTGTTAGGTTAAATAGTCACATCACACCTTTATCCAGCCAAACCCTTTAAATCATACAATATCTATAGATATGTCAGTAACACCAATGACACATTCGGCAAATATGTTGTCGGAAACAGTTTGTGAAAGAAAGTCAGTCTTTTCCTAACACCCAGCCTGCAGCTCTCCTCCTTCCTGGTAGTCTGTGTTGTATGGGAAGTAGTACAGGTCATGTTTGACAGCCATGAGCAGGCCGGGAAGCCCCTTGCATCCGCCAAGATTGGAAGAGAAGACGACACTTGGAATCAGGTCGTTGGCAGCTGGGTGGGGTGATGGGATGGTCCTCAGAAGGTGGCCGTCCTTCAGGCTCCATAACCTTGTGTAGCAATCCTGACCCACTGCAGAAAAAAAAAAATTAAAGTTTTGGTTTTCGATTAAGTGCCTAGAAGGCACCTCAGGAGAGACTGGTGAGAGATGAGACATCTTTGGCAGGCTTTAATCCTCTAAAACTATCTCTAACTATCTAAGTATGTCAGAGCATAAATGTAAACTTGGGTTTCTCTTCGCCTGACTCAGTTTAACAGCAAAACTGGAGAAACTAGCACGTCTTGTCCTCTCATACCTGCCAGCAAAAGCCCCTCAGGCTCATTGACGTGGATGGGAAGGTAGGCATGTTCATTATAGTGGCCTTTGTAGTCCTGCACGGGCTTCGTCACACGCACATCCCACAGCTTGATCTGCACACACATAAAGAAAACACACAAAGTCAGTGCAGTAATACTAGCATCCATGTAGCATAAATGATATTCTGAATAATCCCAGGAATTGACTTGGATCCTGTACTGAAGTTTGGATTTGGTTAATTATGTTATTATAATATGTATATTATGCCAAGTATAACAGCCTTGGTTTAAATGTAAAAAGTCTACAATTCAGAACCTATGATTTCTAACCACTTTCTTGTTTTCAAGGAAATAATCTGACCTGGCCTAACATATCAGCAGCCAGCAGGTAGTTCTCATCCTGCAGGACGCGTACAGACGTGATGGCAGACTCTTGATGGAAGCGACTGGCTTTCCAGCTTTGATCCCTGCGGCCTCGCTGCCGCAGGTCAATGCTGAAGATCTCTCCCGATCTGCAGCCGTTAAACAGCACAGGAACCTGGGGGGGAAAAAATAAGCACTTTTATTTCTTTGTCCTCATATTTTTTCCCCTAGTCATATTTAAATCCAAATCACAACATATTCCCAGTGAACTCAAGCATGCTGTAATCACTTTAATATAACAGATGACTCACCCTACGGGCAAACTGCTGGGCCAAGACATCGCTGCCAACACTGTACGTCTGCGTTCGTCCCGTCTCTGCATCTTTCACTATCACCCTCCGAGACAAGCCTGCCAACACATGCAAGAACACGTTATTTTAGATGCATAAATCAAGGGAAATGCACGTATGCTAAATGGGCTGCATTTATATAGCGCCTTTCTAGTCTTCCGACCACTTCAAGCGCTTTTACACTATATGCCAACATGATCCCTTTCACACTCATTCACACACTGATGGCTGCTCATTGAAGGTGCCAACTTGCTTATCAGAAGTATCTAATGCCTCAGTAACATTCACACACAGATTGCACACCCTTCAGGAGCAATTTGGGGTTCAACATCTTGCCCAAGGATACTTTGACATGCGGACTGGAGGAGCAAGAGATCGAACCACCAATATTCCAATTGGTGGACAACCCGCTTTACCTCCTGAGCCACCGCCGTACTCTATGTATGTACTATTTATTAGACGACTGGCTTATAACCAGCACTCTTGTCAAGATCAGGTCATTATCTGAATCATCGAAAACAATGATCGGCTATTAAGTTACTCTGTATTCCAATCAAATTTGAACCTCAAGTTAGACTGATGCATTACATGATTTCGGTTCCAGCACATGTTGCTGTAGCCTAGTTTCTGCCCAAACAAACAGAGTGTTATTTAGGAGATTGTTAAAGCACACCATAGCCACAGCCAAGCAAACAGACTTGTCTCCACAGACGCCAGTGATTATGATTGATTATAGTTGATTGGACTATGAGTTGCAAGAAAAATGATGATGGTGGGACTGACCAGTGCTGAAGGTCTTGTCAAACTGGGGGTTGAGGCACCAAGCACAAGACCAGGCTGAGGATATTTTAAAGCTGCACAGCATCCCTGGCTGATCTAAGGGGAGAGAGGAGAAATGTTAACATGGTGAGGTAAAGACAACAAAGTCAACATGAACTAAGTCTTTTTTTAGGGGATCAAGGACTAAAAAGCATCATAATTATTCCGAAAAACCAAAGCTTTCTGACAAAACCTTGGCAATAAAATAAAGCAAGCTGATGTGAAAATATTCAGCTAACCCGGGTTGAAGTTGCTGAAGAGGGAAGCGGGTAGTAGACTGACACAGCCAGGGGTGTCTGCCACTCCCACCAGACACAGCCTGACAGTCGGCCCAGTCAAGGAATATACAACAATGAGAGCTGAGAAAATGTTTGTGGTAAGTGAAAATGATGACTATTTCTATGTGAAATATTGCTGTGTGACAGAAAGAAATCCCTCAGAGATCACAGAGAAATAAATAAAAGCCTGTCTAACTGTTAAGTTAAATAAAAGTCATGTCCTCTCAAAAACAAAAGGAAATCTTACACAGTTTAAATTAGTAGTTATCACACTGTTTCATGGCAAAGACCCCTAAACTGACACAAATTAGACCACAAACCCCCATTTGATAAGATTTTGTCCTGGGGTTCGCCCTCTGACTTTTGCTTTTAGGTGTTTGATTACAGAAAGTGTTTGAAATCCATGAACAAAAGAGTCATAGATTCTGTCATGTTGTTATGAATGAATGGAATTATTGGGAAATAAATGATTATCCTTTTAGCTGGGGAATCCCCAAAACCCCCCTCAAGGACCACTGGGGTTTCCCAGACCCCACTTTGAAACCACTGGCATAAAATACACATATAAATCATGCTCACAGCAAGAACAAATGAGTGTTGCTAATTATCTAAAGCAAAACTTTATTTGGTGGACCAAACATGAGCTTAATAAAGATGAAGAAGGATACAACACATGGGAGTCTGGATAGTTGACTGAGGCCCAACAGATGGAGTTCACCTGAAACACATTAGGCATAATTGTCAAATTGAACTGCTGTTGAGTTAAAAGCATTATTTTTACCCCACACACCTGCATTCTGCAAAGACCTGTGGGTGTGTCTTCGCAGAATGCAGGTAGGGAAAAAATAAAATGTTTTAGAAACTGACAAAACTGATTTCTCATTTTTTCCAAGATATACAAAGGGCTTTGAAGTGGATTTAACAGTTCTGAGGTCATTCAAACACCTCAAGTTATACGATTAATTTACATGGACATTCAACTAAATTAGAACAACACATGTACAACACATGTGTGCTTATTCATAGTCGGCGATCCAGATCCAGCGAAATATTCAGACCTTGCGGTTGGTGAAGTAAAGGTTGTCACACATTTCCACAGACAGAGAGCCCCGGCTGCTGGTGCTGAAGTTCATGATACCGTACTTGCAGCCTCCGTGAGACACATCATTGACTGTGAACACTTGCTCACATGCCGAGTCCCCCTGAATGAGAAAAGGAGGTTGAGGTGGCAGACTGAGATTTTTAAAAAGGTTTTCTTACTCTAAATGATGTACAAAAAAAGGAGAGAATCACAGCATTACGTTGTGTATTAGTGTTTTGTGTGTGTATTAGTGTGTTCTTACCACTATAAGTCTGAAGTTGTCAGTGTTGGGGTTGCTGTTGTCCGAGCTCTGGATCTCTAGTTTGTGGCGTTTCATTCCACTGACCTTTACCTCATGGACCAGCCTGGAGACACACACACAGTAACCATGGCAACAATGTCACTATCCTAGTCCTATTTACAGATAATCCACTAAACCAGAATTATTTACACACTTTCCTTGAGCCATCTGACAATGTGTGTCTGTGTATTTAATTATAGTCACTTTTACCAAAAAAACTAATATACATCATTTGGGTTATTCTTGCATTTGTTGTTCACAAAATAATATTTTGACAGTGTTTTATGACTGTTATTTGTATTTTTCAAAAACAAATCATAATCTATTAGCATCATTGTTAGGGGCTGGCAGAGCTCCAAAGAAAATTCACTCCACACATACAGAACTGATTAGTATTACAGTAAGAGTTTGTTTCACTTGGGCTTTTTTCTGTAATGTGCTGCAGCTGTGGTGAAGAAGTGTATACATTACTGCGGGTAATGAGAATATTAAGAAAAGAGCTCTGTGTCTATGTATATATACCTGCAATAGGAGTTCTGAGGTAACATGCCAAGATGTCTTTTCTGTAGCAGCAGTGAGGTGTTCAGTCCAGCTCTTGGTGCTTTCTATGGAGAAGATGATACATATCAAACAAGTATGAAACTCATCCAGGCTGACTGAGTGTGTGTGTGTGTGCATGTTTAGGACCATGTCCCATTCTCAACTCCATAATGCCAAGTCTCTAATTATGTTATGGTCCTCTACCATGACTTTTAATGAAATAAACCAGAAGATGTGGGGCCCACTGGCCTAAGTGGAAATCAAGCAATGTTCTCTAGTGTGCAATATGCAATCCAGCAAAAGTATCAGGCCAGTTCCTTTTGTCATGGCCAAAATGCTTTTGCTCAGTCTACAAAAATACAGTTTTTAAAATAGACTCATAAGATCAGCTTTTGTTTCAATGAGAATTACAATATAGGTATTTGAGTTTTTAAACAGATTTCTCCACTCTTATTGAAGGATATGGAGTTGAGGTTATAATGCTGAGAGCAGTAAGAAGGAGATCAATTATCCCCACAGCAGACTTACTTTTCTGGGCTTGTCATCCTCTATGAGCATCTTGTTCCTCTGTTTCTCCCTTTCTTTCTCCTGCAGCTGCTCTCTGGTCAGAGGGTTGCAGTTGTTGTGTCCCGGAAGAAGGCGGAAGTAACGATTTTTCTCCGGATCAAAGTAGAAACCTGGCAGATCTGGTAATAGAACAGGCGGTCAACTAATGCTTGTCTTCTTTCTAGCTATTTAATTAACATCTCCCTGTCAGTGGAAAGCAGCAGAGAGAATACTTTGCTGAAGACATGATGTTAATAACAACACAGCAGTGCACAACGCCTCCCCCTCAGTTTGGTATTTTCATACAGGCTGTGGTACGGTAAAATGCTTTCAAATGAATTAATTAAATAATCATTTAAGTTAGCTTTTCAAAATAAAAATAATGCAGACTATTTATCTTATCTACCAGTTATATGTCACATTGTATGTCAGTGGAAAAAGAACTGAGAAAAAATAAATGATGTATAGATATCAAAAATTTTGATGCATCAATAATAATTGTATCATTGCGTTGTAGCCCTGGGAGTCTGAATCAAATTGAATTGTGAGGTACCAAGAGATTCCCACCCTCATCACATACACTGTGTTATTTGTCATGGCTTAGATCTCAGGTTTGTTTCTGACATACACGGTTCATTCATTCTGGTTTACTGTATTATTAAACCAGCCCTTGAACAAGCAAAGGAGAAGGGGCTGATATCCCATACTGACCTGGTGCAGCACTGCTGGTCTTAGAGGAAGAAGATGAGGATGAAGAGGAAGAAGAAGAGGCAGTCTGGCTTTCATCTCTTCTCTGAGATGCTCTAAATGATGGTCCTGCATCATTATTCCCATACCTGTGAACATATATAAAGCACCCACAGATCAGTGATATTCACTTGAAGGATGAATGTCAGTTACTGAGCTTTTGACTACGACACATATCACATTTTGGAAACTCGAGCACCACAAAATTGTGACAGCATCACGTTACACACACCACTGTTCATCTTGTGTTGACCTCTGCCGGCTGCCCCTGTACCATCCGTGGCGCTGGGAGCCACCTCGTCGCCTGTGCGGTCGCTGCCCTTCTCGCCACTTCTTCATCCCTACAGCTTGTAGCCCTACTGTAGGTAACTCAAAGCACCCTTACGCCACGTTGCCTTTCATTCACTTGCGTGTGTTTGTGTGCGACGCCAGCGTGAAGCAGCGTGTTTACTTGTTAGCTAAGTTAGCACGTTTCAGCTAACATTAGCTACACATCTTTCCAGACATTTTTTGTAATAATAGTCGACAATCAGTGTTGTTAAAATGCGAAGTATTTTTTAATGAGTCTATAAACACGCGTTCCGTCAAAGGTAAACAAGCTTCCTATTCTAAACATTACATGTAATGCTCTTCTTCTAATAAGCTAATTCCTGTATAGTACAGTTCCTGCCATGTCGTCCCGCCTTTAAATACCGCTGATTGGCCAATCGCTCACAATAGTTGTATGACGTGGAAGGCATTCATTGGTTTTTCTCTTTTGTGAATTTATCATCATGATAATGTGGGAGTCTGTTTTATTTCATTCAAAATACACTAAAGTACAAACTCAAAATGTATTATCCAAAAAAAGGAAGGCTGCTTTTGATTTTAGTCCCTACTAATTTCGACAAAATAAAGAATAATAAGAAAAACAAAACGATTTTTCATCTTAATTCTTATTATTTTTATTATTTTCTTTATGTTGTGTGTTCCATGTTATTAATAAAGCAGCTGTTTGAGTCTCGCCATGCATGAAAAGTGCGGTGCATTAAATGTATTATTATTATTATTATTATTATTATTATTATTATTATTATTATTATTATTATTATTATTATTATTGTCATTATAATTAATTATTTATTGATATTATATGCTGGTGAACCATTTAGAAAGGAGAAAATGACACAGCTCGTGATATTCTTATTTTAAAATGTGTTATTTTTTATTAAAAAATAAAATAAATAAAATACTTGTTTTTCATGAGGTTACTACTATTCTGAGGACTGGGACGGTGGTTTTGACAGTTTTCTCAGAAGCCACGCCTAATGTCTCGATGCTAGTGTTGTATTGGTGGGAGCACAGTGATCAGGACCGCATTGGCTGTTGTGTTTTTTCCATAAGGGTCCCAAACTACATCGAGATTTGGAATATTACGTTACTAGTCGTGCTGGAAAATGGCGACTGTCATTCATAATCCTCTAAAATCGTAAGTACATTTTTAATATCCAAAGAAATGATTGCATAGTTTGCATGTAGTGATTGCGCTTATGATGCACAGGCTATAGGATATAAACGTGCGTTTGAATAAGAAGCACAAACGTAACACTTTGCCATGTACTTGGCCAATCTCCGTGTGTTTGTTGTCTGCAGGTACTGTACCCCTCTTGCTGGGTTGTGTAATAGACATTTACAAACATGCATTCGTGCACAATCTGCAGAGAAAAGCGACTCGGGCGCTTATGTCTGCTCTCTCATTCACATGCACTTTCACTTAGGCAGAAAGTTGCCTTTGTCCACATTGTGCTTTATAAACATGGTTGACAGAAGTTTGCATGCAGGGCTCTTTGTCAGTGCTGTACGAGTGTATTTGCATAGATAATTTCATGCAATTCATGTCACAAAGCGCACATTGAGAGCGGGACTCTCCGGCGCTCTTGCTCAATCTCAATACTCGGCTCGTGCTTTCAAATGCATGCAAAATATGTTATTTAACAGTATCAACTCCAAAGATTTACAGGGCGTGCAGAAGTTTTTACGTTTAAAACTGATTACTTTTAACAGTGGGAGTTCTGGTGTTGGAAGTGGGCGCATGAGCAATTCCTGATCAACCATAGTAGTGTTTTGGGGAAAATATGCGACATTTCTTTTTTTCTTTTTTTTTTAATTAAACCTAATTACAAACCCTACTTATTACCGGAAATTTAATGGAGTCACACTTATTGGAATGAGCCCAGATTTACTCATTTGAGCCATTTAGATATATGTTACTTATTTCTGCCCTGCATGAACTGCATAACCTTCAGCTTAGTGTATATTACTGAGTGTAAGTCTGTCTTCCTGCTGGCTGACAGCAGATGTTTACCGCTGGTCATGTGGAATGTTTGGAGAGTTAGACAGTTATCACATCTATTGTGCAAAAAGGCACATAAATGTTTTTAGCCACATGTTTTCGCAGGAATTTAGTATTAAAGGCTTTACAAAATTTGATCTGATGATCTGTGAACCATATAGCATCTGTCTGCTTTCACTCCAGGCAGTTTTGTAATACTGTGTCATAATATAATGAAGAACAAATCAAGCATGTATAATTAATATATATCAATCTTAATGTTGTGTTATTTTGTATAAGTGATTCTTGATGCTTTGGTGATGTTGTTGTTATGACATTCATGCCAATAAAGCAGGTTTGAATTTGAATATCTCACAGCTTGATTAATGTGAAAATAATATATATGTTTTTTGAATTAATATTCAGTGGATGAAAAGGTTGAAATGTCCCATTTGGTGAAGTGAAAACTAATGGAGCTCTTACTGTCTGGCATGAATGGCTTTAAGCTGTTGTATTCTATGAAAACAGATTAGGCTGTAGGGAATTTAGGTATATGTGCGTTTGTTTTTGTGTGTCTTCAGTTGTGCATGTAGAGCAGCAGATTAGGAGCGTCCCAGTATTCTCCTGGGTCCATCTGTTAAGTGAGAGAGAAAAAGAGGGGTACATCGAAAGAAAGACACACTGATTCTGGGGCATCCGCAGAGATGGAGGGAGGGAGCCCCATCTGCCCTTCATATATGACTTTCTCATACAGACCCCTCACCCCCCCCACCCCCATCCTACTGCTTTTTGCAAAAAAGGGAAAACAATGTGTTAGTGTGTAAATCAGAGGCAAGACTCCACCTACAAAAACAGACCAACTGTCCAAAAAATGTATATGAAATAATTGTGCAAGAGCCAATATTAAGACACATGTGAGTCGTTTTGGTCTACTTTTCAGTGCGGTGCCTGCTCGAAACAATGGGGCCGACTTGTCATCTGTCCTCAGGATGTGGCTGGTAAATCATATGCAGTCAATAAGGACGTGGTAATAATCTAGCCAGCTCTCCTGCCAGTGTTTAGCTTTGAGAGATGAATTACAAACGTCAGCAGCTGGCAGTAAATATGTCTGGCTTACTACACTCACACAGCCATGTTTAACCATGCATATTTAGTTTAATTTATTTAAACTCTCTCTCTCTTTTTTATTTTTTTATTTACAAAGACCCTCTTTGTGATTGAAACCTGGGAGGCCATGTGGGATGGCTTCTAATGAGGAGCTGACACGAGAAATATTCAAATGAGCTGTGGGATTTGTGTGCAGAGATGTGTTTATGTGCATATATGTGCTTTCACCTTCTTTCTTATCACCGAATTCGATTCAGAATGAACGACAGAGCTCAGGTGGAAAGTGGCCCGGCTGTGTTTGCTTAAGGATTGAAAGGATGTGGGCAGAGATGTGGGGAAATGTAAAGGAGATGGTGTGGTGGGTCATTGCGTTTGGGGTTGTGTGTTTTTATTGTGTGTGTTTGTTGCATGAGTGGGCGGTTGTGTAGCCATGCGCCCCTCCCCCAATTTGCGTGAGAGGGAGCATGAGTGAGTGATGGAGGTGGGGTGTGTTTGGGGGGGCTGGATTGTCTGTCTGGCTGCATTTACTGCATATATTTATACTACACCCTCAGCACAGGGGCGAACCCTGGCCTTTGTCTCTCCGAGCCCAGGGAATGGGAATGTCCGGGAATGGTTTCCAGGCATGGGGAATTAAGTGGCCAGGAACATTTTTTTTAATAGAAAGCTCCATACAGTGATTCCACCCCCCCCCCCCCCCCAATACTCTGCACATGGAACTGGCACATGTTTCTCTCCTTATGTTTTTTATGTGTGTGTGTGTAAGGAGATATGTAAGGGGAAGGGGGGAGTGGTGGAGTGGCAAGATATGAATGAATGTTATTCTTCACATGTGAAATATATTGCTTTCCTCCAGTGACACCATGCTGAGTTGGACTGAGTTATCGTTCAGCCCACGTCTCCACCTTCCACCCCTTACCTCATCAGCCTTCGGCCTCTCTACCTCCCCTCCAGAGCAAAACAACTGCAGCATCTGAATCAGGGTTTCCCCTCTGCAACACCCTTTCCTCTTTAGCTGCTCGCTCTATACCTCTCCCCTAACCCCCCCCCTTTCCGACTGCACTCAGCACCTTTTTCTTTTCTTCCCTTTGTGTATCTGTTTGTGCACGGACAAGTGTGTGCGTGTGCGTGTGCTAGTGTGCGCTCGTGCGTACACGCATCCGTGTGTGTGTTTGAGAGAAAATGAGTGTGACAGGGTTTGAAAGGGAACACGTGTGCCCGGGGACAAATCGGACCCCTCCTCTTCCCTCTCATTCTCTCTCCTTGGCTACTCCTCCTCCGCTTCGTCTCCCTGCTCTCTGCTTCACCCACCGCTCAGCCTACAAAGTGCCACAAAGACGCCAATCAGTGCCCACATGCTGTTGCCCTGCCCCACACTTCCTTTTCTGTTCCAGTCCCTCTCTAGTCTTTTGGGGCCTCATTTCCAGCCAAAAGTGGACTTCATCTTCTTAGCATTTGCTGTAAACCCCCATCACTCCCTGACATGTTCAGTTAGATGATATACATAACTTCTAGTGGGCAGATCATGCAAGCTTCATGATAAAGATGTGTGTGAAGCAATAAATGTCAAGCCAAATCTGAATTGTGAAAGAATTAGTTGCCTGAGTGATGTTTTATTTAGTTACTGGGTACAGTGCTCATGCATCTTGCGGCAGGTTCAAGCAGGTTTTACTCCTTTTTTATGTTAGCGTAATGATAAAAAATGTATGTAATTGAAGGTACAAATCATAGCATCTCCTTTGAATGTGATAACTGTGGAGACAAAGCAGAATTTTAGCTACCATAGCTCTTCAAGCACCTGCAAACATGCCAGCACACACACGCACAGCCACTTCAAACAAAAAGCACTCTGACCAGTTAATCTAATCAGGGGTCTCATTTTGTGTTGGAGAAATTATATTAAATTAGTTTGTGGTTGTTGAAGTGCAATCAAACATAAAACCTTGTTGTACATTGCCAGAGACTGATGATAGTGTTTCTGTTATGTTCCTTCATGCCCTGAAGTCAGTAAGTTCAATTATAATAACAAATCATAAATAGAACATATGAATGTGAATGAGTATTTATCTGTCTGTCGCCTCCTGAATTGAATGTCGATCTCCTCACGGCCTGTACTGTCTTCATGGACGTAATCTAGACCCCATAACCTCCCTTGATGTAGAGAGTTCATTAAAATCAGTAGCAAAGTTGTGAGTATGGAAAACTGAGCCACAACGTTTCCTGCCACATAGCAACACAGTAATTTATGTAGCTTTAAAACTATACAGAGAAACCGAAATTATGATATCCATAATGTGGGGCTGCAACAAATGATTTCCTATATTGATTAATGGCTGATTATGGCCATTATAATTTCACAGAGTTGAAAGTGATTTAAATTGCTTGTTTAATGGGAGCAACAGCTGAACCCCAGAAGGTATTCAGTTTATTAACATGTTCCACAAAGAAAATAATCAAATCCTCATCCCTGGAAAAACTTGACATGAATCAAAACAAACACTTTTATCTTTCTCTCAAACTCTCAATTATCAAAATTGTTGGGCTAATCATTTCAGCTCTAAAATAACCACATTAGTACCACATTAGGGGAAACTAAGACGTGTCATGTATCACTTGTCAAAGCTTGTTGAAACAGTAAGGAATATGTGTAGACGTCAGTGGACAGATGAACACAAATGTGGCAAGAATTATATGACTGTGATGTATTATGCCACTGATGTGTTATTCCATCGATTAATTATTCTATTGAGGAGTAAGAGAAGTTGCTGTGAGTAATGTATAACTGACAGAAATATGCTGTAGATGAAAGTAAGATTAATGGAGAGGAATAATAGCAGACATCTAAACAGAAAGACTCATAAATAGAGCTTCCGCTCCCCCTGCTTCTCTCCACAGAGAGGCTTAAGTGTAAGTTTGAATATTCATAATGTCCATAAGCTCTTCTTTGGGATTCAACTGGCTCTTTGGGAGTGTGTGTGCGCGTGATCCTATTGGCCCACTTTCGAAGTTCAGTGCAAATGAAATTAGCACCTCAGCTGTCCGATGTCTCCCTCTGGCTGTGATAAATCATTCATGGGCACCTGTGAGGGTGGTAGACCTTGATGTCCAAACACAGAATAAAAGAGGGGATTGAAATGCTGAGTGGGTCCTGCTCATTTAAGTTCTCCCCCATCCATCTCTGTGAGTTTATATCTGAAAACAATGACCTGTAAATGATTAGCATGAGCTGATGAAATGGTGCTCTGCCCATGGCTGCTTCTGCAGTTGGTGGTGTGACTGATCCACACAAAGCTTCTCTGTGCACTAGTATGGGAGCAATTGAGACAATCACAGTGGTCGCAAGTGCGCACACCCATATATACACACACACACATAGACACACTCACACACACGCTCAGCAACTGCAGATTCCATCAGTATCCAGGAAGCTGTTGACCAAGAGGAATGTGTGTTCCCAACATGCAAAACTCCACTTACATAAGCACAATAACTAGGATCAGCCATACAGTCTACTAATGGGTACAAACAGGAGCACAGTACAATATCTGATGGTTGAATTAGGTTGGGGGCGGGTGGGCGGGGGGAGGATATCTCAGGGCATGCAACCCATAGACAGATGGTCTTGGAGGCATACACACACACTGTCTCTTTACTCTCACTTAACCCAACACATGAACATACTACACAGACAAATGCACATGAGGGCACACAGGCAAGCAAGCAGGCACGAACACTCACTTATGTAAGAGTTTATGAAGCCACCCAGGGATGTTATGCAGATGCGATGTTGTTGGAATTGGGACAGAAACAAAAATGGCGACATGGGATGACACGAGGAAGGAGGAAAAGACGGAGACAGACATACAGTACAGACAAGGAGAAAGACCTGCAGGCCCACACGCACATACATTTCAATCCAAACAAAAAAATAACACTTCACCCCTGAGAATGCGAGTTATATGACAGGAAGTATCTTTTGGCAGATTTAGGATATGACCGGATCACTGCGACTGCTGGTTTGTCATACTGTAAAAACACAGGGACCACCGAAAACACCAGCTGCAGTCCTCATATCTGTGTGTCTCTTACAAGAACCTCAGCCAGTGACCGCCACGTGCCTAAGCCCCAGACATTATACTGTACAAACACTGTGACACTGAAGATGCACGTCAGCTGTGCTACTGTTTTCTACTGCTGCCTTACAAAAAAAACAACAAGAAAAATAAAAATAAAACAAAAAACATGGATACACACATCACTGGGATTTTGTGTACATATTTGATTTGTGACACTGTTGATCAGATTAAATGCCTATCCCGATAATACACCATGACCAAGGCAGCTGCACTGTCCTGTGTAATACCAGGGTTTTGTCTATTAAATGCAGCCACATGTCTGCTGTATCTCAAAATAGGATAATCTGTCTGCAGTGAAATGTACTATGTTTTCTTTAGATTAAGTTCTTAAGATTAAGATAAATCCAGATGCAGTTGTAGTTTAACTGTCAGGTTTTACTTGACTGCCCACAGTGTGCTGGCAATACTGGCAATGTAAAGAAAATGCTGTTTATATTGTGTTGTGTAGGGATGCAGCTAGTGATTAATTTTATTATCGATCAATCTGTCTTTATGTTTTATTTAAAATACTTTGAATAGTCTTGTTGAAAGCTGCTAATAAACTTGCCTTGCCTCATCTCCTCAATGCAATACCTGGCCCTCTACCAGTTGCTACTTACTCCAACCGCTCACCCCTCTCCCTTCCCCCCATCCTCTTCCTCCATCCACCCTCCGCTCCCTCCACCTCCAAACACACTGCACATCTTTGTGAGATTCAGTGTGACCAGAGTGCTGGTCTTTGTCCAGCTTGGCATTCTTTACATATCTGTGTAGAGAGTCCACAGAGCGCCCATCTCTGCTCGCCCAGTCAGGGAGACAGGATGACTGGCAAGCAGACAGACATTTATACTCATAAACAGGAAGACAGATGAGATTATAGTGCTTTGAGTATACCCCAAACTGCAAGAGATCTGAGTGGCGCCTTTTTAAAAGTTTTAACCTCCCTCTCACTGATTATGATGGCTACAATTTGGAAGAAATCTGGAAATTTGGTGACAGGAAATTCTTACACAGGAAATACAAACAGCAAATTCTCCTTTTTGGTGGTCTCATTTAGCAAAGGTAACTAAATATTAAACTGTTAAGACTACTCAGCAGATCAGTCATCTTCTCTGATTTTCAGTTATGTAATTACCAGAATCACCTGTTCAGGGTGAGCAGCATGCTTCCTCTTTCATTTTAGTAAAGAAGCATGAATAACACAATGAAAGTGAGTTCATTTTGGTGTATTCCATCTGACTCCAATGATCTTAGCTGCAGAAATCTGGACTCTCTGGAGTGAGACTGTGGAGGTTATTGATGACACACATCCTGATTTATACCATCTTGCTAGTCGATTGTGTGCATGTGTGAATGTGTGTGTAACCCATCTGTTGTGTGGACTTCGATCCGGTACCTTCACTCATCTATCAATTTGACAGGATAAGGCATTTCATCTATTCTTATGGTCCATCGATGTTTCCTCCCTCGCAGCCCTCGTTTTGCTTTGCCTTTATAAATATTCCTTTTTTAAGCTCAGCTGTTTTCATGTTATTTTTGGTTTTAAACAATAACTGAGCCAAAATGCTCCAGAGATGTCTGGGTGTGTTACATTAAGCTAGAGTTAACTAGGACAGATAAGGCCCGCTGGTACTTGATTTGCAGACCATACCGAATCATCAGCCGCCCAGCACATGTTATTGCCATTAACCATCCAAAAATGTTAGCGTTTAGCTGGTAGCAGTCACTCACAGCACAGAGACAGCAGAAATCGAAGCAGCATGCTGAAAATAACTTGGATCAATGGCAGAAATAAGACTATGATGTTACTTGTTGGTTACTTGTGTTCCACAAAGGAATATTTTTTCAATTTACTTCAGATGTTGAATGAATGGGGCAGTTGTAGAAGCAAATCACAATGAGCCTGTTGTATTACATTAAATTCATTTATATATCCTCTGTCTATCTTCTTTATTGTTTGTCTGACTGTTTACCTGCCAACTTTTCTGTCTGTCTGTCTGTGTTCAGGCTTGGTGACCAGTTCTATAGGGAGGCCATCGAGCACTGTCGCAGCTACAATGCCCGTCTGTGTGCTGAGCGCAGTGTGCGCATGCCCTTCCTGGACTCGCAAACAGGTGTGGCACAGAACAACTGCTACATCTGGATGGAAAAGCGACACCGCCAGCCAGGTGAGAAGTAACCTGTTTTGTGATACAACTTTCCAAATATACAAGTGAAAGTTCTAAATACTGACAATCTGTTTTCATCCATGTTATAAGTTACCACTTCTACTTACATGAGAGAAATATTTTGACATTTTAGGAAATGCACTAATTCATTCTCTAACAGAGAATTAGATAGGATGATTGATATGAGTGGTATCTTCTCATCTAACTCTGAAAGGAAGTGGCTTAGCGCATTTCCTAAAATGTCAAACAATTTTTCGCTTTCTAAATGTGGATGGATAGAAAAGGATGAACTTATAGTCATCCCCTCTTTTGTATATTTTATGAGTGACCACTTGCCAATTTATCCTGAGACGAGCAGTCAGAACACGCTCTGCACATCTGGGTCGCCTGTACAGCCGAAGGGAACAATCTGGTCTTTACTGAGAACTGGACACAAATAGATTGCTCTCCATCTAGTATGCAAAGCCCTTCAGGCCACACCCTATACTTTGTGGCAGACCTAACTCACATTATATGCATTTATTCTGGGTTTATCCCTTCCCCTCCTTGTCTTGATTTGTGTTTCTCTACTCATGTTGACAGAAAAAAACACTTCTTTTCCTCTAACTATGTCCTCTGACAAGCTAATGGAATAATATTAGACAAGAGGACCAAAATACTCTACTCTAAGTATATACATGTATTCTAAATGATACAAGAGGCATATTTTGCTGGAATAGAGGTGAAACAAAATTATTAAATTGGTTATTGGAGTTAAAACTGTATATAACCATCTTTAACATTGAACAACTTTTCTACACTGATGTTTTCTTTGCCTCCCACCACTCACCTATGTGCAAACAAGACATTAAAAGGCCCAAGAAAATAGTCAACCAAATTCCAAGGTATGAGTCACAAACAGTCTGGCCATAAGAGTAGGATTTCTCTGGATTTATGGACCATTAGTCTGAGCACTGAAATCAGGATATATTAAGTGACAGGAAAACAACCCCAGTCCACTGTGTGTATTTCTGTCTGTGTGTGTATGTGTGTGTGTGTGTGTGTGTGTGTGTGTGTGTGTGTGTGTGTGTGTGTGTGTGTGTGTGTGTGTGTGTGTGTGTGTGTGTGTGTGTGTGTGTGTGTGTGTGGCGGGATCTCAATGCAGGTTTTGTTGAAAGGGTAAGCTTGCCAGTGGTTGTTAAAATTCTTTCTGCGTGCCTGTCTCTTCATATATATATGCATGTGTGTGTGTGTGTGTGTGTCCAGGCCAGGCGGCAGGACAGATGTATACCTACCCTGCTCGTTGCTGGAGAAAAAAGAGGCGGCTCCACCCTCCCCTTGATCCGCAGCTCCGCCTGTGTGAGCTTCGATTAGGTAAGACAAACAACAACACACAAACCCACACACACAGAGTGACATGCATGCACAGTGAAAGTCATTGCTGCCGCAGTATCGACCTACAGTTATACAATCAAAGTCACTTAAACTGGTGCGTCCTCTACATACATGTAAATGTTGTGTGCATGTGTGTGCGTGTGTATGTTGCTCTTGTGTAGCTGCACCAAGCTTTGAGTGGCGTTAATGCTCGCTATCTGACCATCTGGCTCTGGTTAGCCCGTCTCTCTCGCCAGGTCTCCAAGTTCATTCTCTCCCCTGAATCAATGCCTCCTCTCACTGTTCTCTGGCAGTACACACACACACACACACACACACACAAGCGCACAAACACCCCCACATATGACTCTCCCTCACCGTAGCAGTACGGGAGCACCCTAACTGGGCCTCTATAATCATTTGTCCATGAGGCATTAGAATGTAAGTTATTCTTATGAGGTGGAAGTGTGTGCTTTTTTTCCACGTGTGTGTGTGTGTACGTGCGTGTGTGTGCCTCTGCCTGTGCCAGTGCATCCATGCATGCATATGTGTGTGTTATAGGGGATTTTAGCAAAGGAATGCCCCAGGAACCCGATAAGGGGGAGAAATAAAGGCACGTCTTTGTTTCTGCTTTGCCACACCATTGTTTCCCCCTCGCTGTCTTCCAGACGCAATATAATACTCAATCCAGCTTTAAGTCTCTCTCCCCTCTCCCCTTTCCTCTTTCTCTCTCAACCCAACCGGTCAAGGCAGATGGCGGCCTACCTTGAGCCCAGTTCTGCTTAAGGTTTCTTCCCGTTAAAGGGGAGTTTTTCTTTGCCACTGTCGGCAAGTGCTCTCTCATGGGGGAACGTTGGGTTTCTATAAATTAAAGAGTACAATCTTGACCTGCTGTTTGTGAAAAGTGCCCAGAGATAACCTCTGATGTAATTTGGTGCTATATAGATAAATTAACTTTAAAAACAGACTAAAAGGGGACAGTCATTTTCAGAAAAAAGGGAGAAGAAACTCCCCAGAGCAGCAAACAACTGACCAATCTACCAAATGACATAAAGGGAAAGAAGGTTAAAAAGAGTAGGAACGCAAGTGTAGCCGAGGGCGAACAAGTAGAAGTTTTGTTTTTCAGAGATCCAGTTCTGCAGTTTGGCTCAGATATCTATCATAACATGACAGAGGAATGCGAGTGGTCCCCTCTTGGGGCTTTTGGAAATGCTTTATGTTTATTTAATACTTCCTGAGCACAGAGGTTTGTCTGCGTGTGTGAAGGTACACAGAAGACTCTGTCACAAGAATACCTTGAAATACTTTAAAACCAGAATTGAATTCCTTGTTTTTTTATCTACACCTCCTGCATTTGTCTTCATGTCACAGCTCATGTCAACAGCTGTACTTCAGCAGCCATTTTGCTTCCTTAAGTATAAAGCCTCCCTGTTTAATTTGACCAGGGTCCAAAAAAAAGAGGTACATGAGAGCCCTGAGGGATGCTGAGGGCTGTTTGTATACATTTGAATTTATAGATAAAAAGCGTAAAAGCAATGAGCTCTCAGTCCAAGCGCACTATAACTTCCCTATCATGTTTAACTTCCCTACCCACAACTGGTGTCAGGAGAGTCAAAGAAGAGGTGACGAGGTGAGACAGGGGAAGGCGAGGGGGAAGAATATTGACAAGAGCAGAGAAAATGAAGGAAGATTTATTGAAGAAACACAAATAGAAACACAGAAATGAGAGGAGGAAGAGAGGACACAGAGAGGTATAGCAGCTCTGCATTGAATAAGAGTGTCTTACAGCATCAGTAGCGCTGCTCATGCCCCGTCTGTGTTATCACATCCCCACTTTCATTCTGTTTTCAGCCTGGCATTAAAGTTCAAAGAGGAATTGATGCTAAAGCCACTGCTGCAAATTCAACTCCACGGAAATGAAAAGAGAGAGAGGAACAAAGATAAAGTAGATTGGAGGAGGCAAAAAAAATAAAGAGTGAGATACTGGAGATGTAATTTAGGCCTATAAGCAGTTTTTTTCAGTTCATTATTTCCTTCCTGTGCCCCTGGTGCACTATAGTTTTTTTTAGTGATGTTAAATCTGGCAGCCTTCCTTGTTAGCCGTTGGCCTTTCATCCACACTATAGTGACACTTTGTGCATCCAAAACTTAACGTCTTTCTCTTATTCTCTCTCCTGCCCCCATCTCCACAGAAGCAGAGTTGGCCCCGAAGCGTGAGGTTCCCCCAGGGGAGGCCACAGCTTTAGAGGCCCTCCTGAGGGGGGAGAACGTACTGGAGAAAAAAAACAACATCAATAAAGAAGAAGAGACCTTGCTGGAAATACAGGTATTTTGGGTTTTTTCTCAATCATAATTAAAGTTGTGTGTATTGTTCTGTATTGTTGTAAAAACATCACACCCTGGAAATCTTTTTTAAATTTAAAACTGTGATTGAAATGAATGGATGGTATCCTCATCTAAATCAACTCTACAGCATGATTTCACTGTAATTACCTAATTTTATAAGATCTGGACTAATAAAAGTAGTCATGTATGACACTTGTATGATAGGCTTTAGAATGAAATTAGGGCATGCAACTGAGCATTAACCCACACCTCCATGTTTTACTCCTCATCCACTTTTCTTTCATCTTTGTGCATTTTTTTCTCGCAAACTTCATCTAAACTTCTCTCTTTCTGTATATGCGTGTTTGTGCTTTGAAGAGAGTTCTGGAGGCAGATGAAAACGGGGATGGTTTCCATGATGACGAAGACTTCGAACTGGAAACTCCCAAGAGAAAGAACAGAAACAGAGGCAAAGTGAGTGTCAGATGCAAAGACAGGATGTGAAAAGTCACACACACTATATCTGTGTGTGGTGCAGAAGAGAATAATAACACAGTTTTGTTAATTACAAAATCCATTAAAAGAAAAATGTCTACAGCATGTTGCAACCACTAAATCAAGAAAGATTAATGTATTCAGTCTGTGTTTAATATCACTTACCAGTCCCTGTTTTCCAAATATTAATTGATTCATTTTACAGATAAATTACATACAGTATGCTATTTGGTATTTAATCCTTAACATACTGAATTTGCATTGAAACGTTACAACACTGGAGGATTAAAATATGTGTCGGATTACGTTTCAGAACAGAGGATCCAGTCGGAGGAGGACAGAACCTGTTAACACCGATGACCAGGACAAACCTTACGTCTGTGACAGTAAGAGAGAAGAACAATTGCCTCTCTCTTATATCATGTGCCATCATGTTTTTTTGTATCGTAGTTTTGTGTTTTACATGTTCATTATCCTAAATTCAGAAAAAAACCACAATGTTTCTAAAAGCTTGTGGTGGCTATAACAAAAGACTTATTGTATCTTCAATCTAACCTTAGCTCCAATTTATTATGGAAACATTTCCCCACATGCCTGCTCGAAAATCTTTGCTCATATATTTGAAATTTAAAATCTAGCAAACGAATCATTTTCTCTCATCTTTCAATGATAGCCCTCTCTCCTTCTGTTCCTAAGAGCAGTCCTCTGCAGCATGAAGAAAGACTTTGCTGTCAATCCAAACCTGACTAGCATGCAACTTTCATACTTGGACAGAATCCAGATGGAATGGATTGCCATGGGGATGTGGATAGAGATAGGCACGCTGAATGAACCCCAAACAAATGAATCTCATCCTCGTTTTGTGTCTTGTTCTGTCTTTCCTTTATTGTTTGCTTTTGTGTCTTCTCTGTTCCAGATAGATACAAACAAAAGCATAACTCAAAAAAGGCTGAAGAAGGTATCTGAATCTATCGCCATCATGTCTTTCTAGGGGCTCCATGAACTGTCTTTATGATTGGCCTTTTTGCTTATTGGCATCTGGTGTTGGAATGGCTAACTGAATGCTAATCCTTCAGAGATGTCTAATGCTTTACATGCTTTATACTAGTACCGGCAACCTTCCTGAATTCAGTGCAAGCATTGCATGACACTAACGCTATACCATGTGCCTTAATGCTTGCTCATTGCAAGGCATGCGCCAAGTGATGCTTTAGCACCAGCTCAGCTAATGCCGCACTGAGGGATGCATGTTTCTTAGGATACTGTAGCTGTGGCGTGATCCACAGATGTAGCCATTGTAGAAGTGTTTACACTGAAAGAAATGTCATGGAAAATTGAAAACCTAGCTTGTTTTTAACCATGGGATTGGACGTTTGTTATGCTAAAGTTGAGACAAAAATGGCTGCGGAATTGGCTGTAACACAGAGGCGGGAAAGATGCATAATGACAAACTTCTATGATGGCTACAGCTCTAATGTGCTCACTTTGAAAAGTTTTCTATGATCCCCAACAACAACCGTAGACTAGATTGATAGTCTGTGCTAGTTTTGTATTTATAGCACCCAAAACGCTTCCAACCCACTCGTGTTGTTACATGTACGAGTTGTGACGCCCACAGTTTCACAGTACAACAACAGCTTGTTGAGCTTCAGCCTTGTGTTTGTGTGCTTGTAATAATCAAAAGCAGCGTTTTAAGTGTAAAGGGTAAGAAAAATGATGCTAAGAAAGCCAATGTTGTTAAAGCAGCTGTAGGAAAATGCTTTTGATACACCCCATTCTGCCATGTTCCAAATCTATCAGACCTTTCAGTGGACTTCCTTGTAAAAGTAAAATGGACAACTTGAGTTCTGCATAAAGCAGCTTGGGGTGGATGTATTGGTTAGTTTTCTGCTGTCTATGATTTCATATATAAAGTAACTATGAGGCAGACCATCAAACATGAAACTGCAAATCGTCTCTGGCATCCTCCACACGTTCTGTTTTATTTCCATTTAGGCAGGGACGACAGTTGATTTTGAGCAGACTCTGACTAGCATATTTGGTGCTCTACGTTGCACCAGGTTTTGTGTGTTTCTAAAGCATCTATGATATTTTATCTGTAGTCTGTGGAAAACGCTACAAGAACCGACCTGGCCTGAGCTACCATTACACCCACACTCACCTGGCAGAGGAGGAGGGAGAGGAAGAAAAGGAAACAGAGATGACCCCGTCTCCTCCACAGAGCTCCGATAACCACAAACGTAAGATGCTAGCTAGAATGCAATTGCGCTGAAATATCATTATGCTTTTCCTGATAGCACATACAGCACACCGTCCCACGTATATGTATATATTCCTTAAATGTGTCTGTTCCTGCCGACAGCTCAGAAGGGTCCAGATGGTTCCATCATTCCCAACGACTACTGTGATTTCTGCCTTGGAGACCAGGTCTCCAACAGGAAAACAGGGCAGGCTGAGGAGCTGGTGTCCTGCTCTGACTGTGGACGCTCTGGTGAGTCTCCACAACTTTCCATTCAGGTTCTTTGTTTGCCCCACCATTAAAGGAATAGTTATGTAACATTTAGCAAAATATGCTTATTTGCTTTCCTCCCAAGAGTTAGTTGAAAAGACTGATACCACTTCCATGTCTGTTTGGTAAAAATGAAGCTACAATCAGCTGTTACAAACAGTTCTCCTGGCTTTGTCCAAAAGTAACTCCTAAAGCTCACATATTAGCACCTTGTTGGTTTAATCCGTACGACAAACCAAGTCTCCACTAGGCGCAGATGCTTCAAATTTAATGTGCAGATATGAGGATTGTATTGACCTTCTCATCTAACTCTTGGCAAGAAAACAAATAAGCCTATTCCTAAAATTTTAGTGGTGTCTTATTCTATATAATTTGGGATGAGAGCATTGATTACATTGGCAGTGATGACAAGAAAATACAATTTGTTGTTAAGAGATAATGAGGACTATCAGAAATTAGTTGTTTGCTAGACTCTTACTTCATACTTTAAGTTGTGTCTACTATACATCTCATTTTTGTTTCCCTTTGCTTCCTTTTTATTCACAATCTTGTTCATGTGTATTCCTCGCTTCCTTGCGATGTTTAACTTTTCTACGTGGACTGAAATGGTGGCCACAAATATGATGCAGTTTAAGAGTCTGCATTAAACATGTGGATCAATAATCATGAAATCATCAATAATAATTTCTTTGGGTGATGTCTTATAGAAGGCCAATCAGTCACAATACTGTTATTACAAAGTCTAGTTAGACCTTTACAGAAAAGAGAAAAAAATTCACTAAAATACAAAGGACGCCTTCATGTCAATAGTTATTCGAAGTCATCTTTGTTCAAACTGACTTGTGTCTTTTAACTGATGATATAGATTTCACCAGACATGTATCGTGCAGTATTGAGCTTTTATGTTGCTACAGTGTCTTTTCAGTGGGTTGTCAATGAGCCTTGTTGACCATGAGAATCAAGAGCCAACTGCTGAAACTCTTTGCAATTTTCCATTTAAAAATAACATCGACTCATAGGATCCGCTGCTTGCTTCCATCCTGCATGCTTCTCCATGTCAGCCTCGTCCATCAGTAAGGACTTCTGCCTTTAGACAACATGCCTTCACTCTTTTGTTCCTCAGTTCTCATGCATTACCTTATGGCACATTTGGCTGCATTTTTGTTTCTTTTCCCCCCTTTTTTTCCCCACGCTAGCCAACTCCACCTCTTCTGGATATCTCAGCAAAAACATTAATGGGATCAGCTCAACCGTCCTATGCAATAAGAGAGCAGGGTTTGCATTTCAGCAAGTGAATTTTTTTTTTTTTTTGCCACAGTAGAGTTAGTTAGGACAGCTGCAAGAGTGTGTGGCCTTTTCTGTGTTGCTCTGACGCTGATGTTTTCATGGTAGCTGGAAGAGGAGGAGTGAAGAAGGATGGGAGGAAGCTGAGTGCTCTAGAAGAAATGTTCAGCAGGACATCAGACAGCGAGGCCTCCACGTTTCATGGCTTTGAAGACGCAGAGCTGGAAAACATTTTGTTTTCAGACGATGAGGCTGCGGATGACAGCTGAGAAGACGACTTTCTTACTAGTTGGAGTTTTTTGCAATATAAATCATTTTCCGAAAATATGTTTTTATTTTAGTGGAACACTGAAAGACTTTGAAGGCACATAACGGACTACAGTGTCTCACCTTGAGGGCACTTCTACCAGAAAAGTCACCGGATTTATTTTAACCTCTTGGAAGAGATGCAGGATATATTCATACGCAAAGCCAGCTTTTTCTTGGAAGTTTCATCTTTGATGGATATTGCCATTTTTTATTATGCTCATGTGGATTTTACAGTTTGATAAGTTGAGACATTTTTCCATTTTTCTTGAACAAAAAAAAGAATCCTCTCACTTTTGACTTGGCTTGCGTCTGATAATCAAGATCATAAACTTGACAGCTATGTTCCTGTTAACTCTGGACTGAAAAGATTGATAGAACACACTGTGGACCAGAGAAAAAGGAATAAATGAAATGAGTGTTCCATGTCAAAATGAATATGAGTTGCTGCTAATGTGGCATGGGGAGGGATGAACGTTGGACTCTTGAGTCACTCCATTGGCTAAAAGGACAGGTAGCCGAGAGGTAAGAGCCAATCGGCATCCCATTGCTCCTGTCTGACTTTGAGGACATTCTACTGCCTGCTGCTAAGTGGTATCCGTTAAAGCTGATAGGCCATCTATTCAACTGCCACAGCTAATTTCTCCCTGACTGTAATTCCACAGTTTCATTTGGGGAGGCAGATCGCAGCTTCAGCTTGGAACGTTTGTCTTTATTCACCCACCAGAGGCTGATAGGGAATGTGTTCAGTGTTTCTGGCTGGTTTCCCAGTCCAGATATAAATCAGTTCTCCCTTGATTACGGCTCATTCATGGCTCATTGATACCCCATTGATACTGTGTGCATGAGATGCTGACATAATTGTGATGCTATGGGGATGCTATAAAAATTGGCAGTAGATGTTAAAAATATGTACATCACATACACCAAATAACATTCAGAAGATGTGTTGCAACAGCTGTAGACTTATGGGAAGATGGTAAAACATTACTTGGTTGTTTTTTTTCCAGACATATAATCACTTGTCTTTTGTGGCTACATTCCTTCTGATGCAAATTTCATCCAGCTGTATGGACTGTCAACACCATGGGTTGCAATTGCAGAAGTCTGAATCACAGACACATTTAACATTTACTGATGTCTCTTAAAAATATATCGACAACCTTTTTTTTTCATCTGAATGGAGGCAGAAATATTGTTTTCTAAATTACTTCAGCTTGACTTTCCTTATGACTCACTCATTTCTGCTTTATGTATAATTAACAAAAACAAAAACATTTTGCATCAGATGACAAGCAGAATCAGTTACAGATAATGGAAATCAGCTTTTGATGGTTGTTGTAACTATATTTAGATGTGCATTTATGTTTGTGTCCATGTCTACTGTAGGCACAAATTCAAAGCTTCTGCCACATGTCTTTGAATGATCATGTAGTAAATACTTTAGACTTTAGTTTGCAAACATATCCAGAGATCCAATCTGTAACCCTTTCCTTCTTCCCTATTTTCATCTCTCCTCACCTTCCCTCCACAGGTCACCCCACATGCCTGCAGTTCACTGATAACATGATGCAGGCAGTGAGGACATACCAGTGGCAGTGCATCGAGTGCAAGTCTTGCAGCATCTGTGGCACCTCAGAGAACGATGTATGTATAGTGTGATCCTCTGTGGCTCCAGAAATGTTGTGTTCAAATGTAATGTCTAGATTTCCCTTTGAACTGGCTTTCAAGCTCGCCAAATTTGACTTGTTTTTCTTTTAATGCCATGACCTTTCCACACCCAACATTCAGCCTGTCATGGACAATACATCACATTGAATTTAACTTACCATTCTTGCCAAGCATATACTTGATAAATCATCCTGTTGCTAAAGGTTTTTATCATTCCAGGTTCAACAATAATAATTTACACTTTGTTAGCATGAATAATATACTTTTTTGCTTTTAATTATAAATGCTGTAAATTACCATGAACCATAAATAGCACAGTTTAATGTAGGTCTAGTCCTAAGTGATTCACAAGGTAATAAAACATTAAAGACTTCCTCCAGACATGTTTTAAGATACATGAAATTACTTTGTGTCTGATGTCCTTCCTCTCAAAAGTTAATGTTTAAATCCTTAAAATTACATCTACTCCTTCTCCCTCACTAAAAAATCCCAAATCTATGAAATAGATATTAAATATTTTTCATTTCAAACGATTTACTGAAAGACACAAGATGTGTCCTGCTTCACTGACAAGCCCATTTTCAGTTTATTCGCACGAGAGCTTCATGTTTCCCCTTTACATAGTTGCATATTGGACCATTACTGGCTCCAAACTAATTATGATGTTACAAACCATGCTTGAAGGTTCATTCATACAAACTCTGATTTAAGGTGAGCTCAGATAAACATTCTGAATTCACATATGATGTTTTGTACTGTGATGCTCAAACATCCAACTCTAGGAACAAGAGCAAAGCGTAAATTCCAGTGTGGAAAATCTTTTTTTTTTTTTTTTTTTTTTTTAATGTATACAGTAGTTTCAAAATAGGTTGAGGACAGAGGGTTTGGCTCTTTCGAAACACTGTTAGCTGTCCCGTGATGCTGTGAAAACAGTACAAAAATTCCATGCATCTTTTATAGCTGATAAATGCTGCTATGCTCCTTTATGGCAATATTTACTGCTGTGATTCACATGCTTACTTCAGAGTATCTATTATATTATTTATCTATAGTTGTCTTCCCCGTATTTCATACAATATTCAAGATGTTTACTGTGTACTGCCCATGTAGGACCAGCTGCTGTTCTGTGATGACTGTGACAGAGGATACCACATGTACTGCCTGAAGCCTCCAATGACCCAGCCTCCTGAAGGTACAGCAGCTAAGAGCCACTCTCATAGTTTTTATTATACATCAGCGGGTTGATACAATATAAGTCATGTTCTGTATATTTCAGAGAGGCTACAAGCGAAAGCTATATATGGAAAAGTGCAGGGGGGACACAGATTTCAGCCTCTCTCTCTCTCTCTCTCTCTCTCTCTCTCTCTCTCTCTCTCTCTCTACAGGGAGCTGGAGCTGTCACTTGTGTCTGGACCTGTTAAAGGACAAAGCCTCGGCTTATGGAGAAGTGTAACGCCCTGAACATTCCTCTCAGCACACACAGTATATATATTTGTACATATACATATGACTGTTTGACATGCCCACACACATCAACCTTTCTCTCAGATAGAATCCAACACACCAAGGAACAACTCTCTCTCCTCTCTCTCTCTCTCTCTCTCTCTCTCTCTCTCTCTCTCTCTCTCTCTCTCTCTCTCTCTCTCTCTCTCTCTCTCTCTCTCTCTCTCTCTCTCTCTCTGTCTGTCACATACACACACACACACACACACACACACACCAAACCCAAGCTGCCTCCCCTGCTGGCTCCCAGAGCTGTGACTGTGGGAGGGTGAGGCGAACAGATCCTCTACCTCTCATATAGCCAAGCAACACTCCAGATGCAAATGCCATCAACATGCAATCTCGACCGTAAGTCAGCTAACAGCAGGTCTGCCGCTCAGTCATTTCTCTACCTCACCACTCCGCAAACGGCAAGAAGCCAAAGCAAGATTGATGATGGCCAATACTGTGTAGTACATGTACAGTATGTGTATGTGAAGCACATGTTCATTTAAACCAAACATCTGAAATCCCTGGATGGCGGCAGATGTTTTCCCCTCTGATTTAGATGTATTTGAGTACGATTTGGAAGATGTTTCTCCCGGAGTATTTGCCAAAGCTGTTTCACTTGCTCTCCTCGCAGTTCAAGCTCAATAGTGGGGGAACCTGAGTAATGTTTGTTTAAAATTCTCCTTCCAGCTCTACTCCTCTCCTTGTGTTTAGACTTTACAGTGACATTCCTATTTTATATCTGGACAGGCTCAGTGTTATGTTATGCCATCTTTCACAGGTTTTGTCAAGCTTGGTAAAATTTATATCCAGCGCTAAGAGGAAACGGGGCCTTGACTATCATTCCTTTTGGACCGCTGTGACATTTTTAATCTGCGTCTGTTTTCTGTATCCTTGCAGTTGCTAGGATACCATGGTGCTCAAATGTGACAATTTATAAACAGGAATCCTTTACACAGAATGAAACACGGTATTTATGCATTGTTGGTAACTGTCCAGTGTTACTGTCAAGGAGATCATTGTTACTGTAAATCAGTGGTTCCTAAACTTTTTCTGTCATGCCCTCCCTTTGGAAGCCTTTCCACCCCACCCAAACACATTAACAGATTGTTTTAAACAAGAACTCTGTATAAGGGTCTTAAATATGTATACGATGGCTATGTACATGATACAGCTAAAGCTAAAGCATTCACAAGGCTGTGGCAGTAGTTTTAAACTAAAGGAAGTAGACAAGGGTATAAGAAATGGTTCTAATAATAAGAAAGTAGTGCAGCAATGATCAAAGTCCTAAAAGAAGTTGAAGGGGCTCATGAGTTGGGGTGTTTACAGTAGATTCCCCCCCCTGCACCCATCCAAAGGTTTGGGAACCACTGCTGGTGCAGCACAACATGTGTGTTGTCAAACCTTCATTCATGCTTATTTGCAAAGGCAGTGTTGTGACCTTACTGTACATGTACTGAGGAAGCAGTATTTACTTATGAGTCCTGTCTGGACTTTGGTACAGTTTATGTAAGAAAAAATGGGAATACCTTTTTTTTAATTTTTTTAAAGCAGTTATAACCAGAATGTATTGTAGACATTCTGTTTTCATATGATGGCATGAGTAAAGCTGATTTGTGTAATTGGCTTCACTTAAAATATAATACTGAAATCTCCCATGCTCCACCAGTGTAATGTCTTTGCACTGGGCAAATTAACTCAGAAACTAAATAATTCAGTGTGCAAGCACTGACAGGATGTTGCATTCTGCATTTGTGTTTTGTTTTGTGAGTTTGTGTGTGACTTGCTTTTCCACAGACAATCATGACCTACTGTAGCTTAGTTATATATTGTTAATAACATGCAGAGGGTTTTATTGTGCTTTTCCATGGCGGGTGAAATGGCGCTTTTTGTCTTGCTTTTGAAAATGTCTTGGATGTCAGTCGTATTTGATGCCATCACCTACAGTAATTCCAAATGTGTGTTGTTTTTTTTGTTAAGTAAATGTTATGTTTTGTGTTGAAATAAAAAACTTTTGCATAAATTGTGTTTTCTTGCACATCAGCTACAACCTGGGGGTTTCCCAGTTATCCTTGGTCCACTTGTTAGCCATTAAAATATATTTCCAGGAATGCAATAAAAAGGGTGTTTGTTCCCTTTCAGTAAACCATTAACAGGAAACCCTAATGCAACAAATTGCAGATGGGCACTGAATTTTCAGATTGCTCTGGCCATGATGCCCATGTCTGATATGACTCCATGAGAAACTAATGGACAAATTAGCTTAATTTTAAGATATAACTGCGTCTCTGTCTGGCAACATATCTTTGTATGGATGCTCTCTCCAAGTTGCTACAATGGGGATAGTGAAGGTTACAAACATGTCTCTCACCTGAAAGTGTTAACGTGTTCATTTAAAGTACTGAGTTATTTTTTTAAATGTCCAACCACTTATAATATATATATAACCACCTCCATATATTATATTATTTCAAATGTCGACAAAACTCACTTTTCTTGCCTGAAAAGGATGCATGTGGTGCTTTGTACTTTTTGAACTGGCACGGTTAGTTATATCATATCACCACCAGGAAGCGCTACTGGACTGAATTAGAGCTGAGAATGACACACAGTACACTGGAAGTTTTCATATGAATCAATAAATGGAGCAAAATGAGTTTATTGTTTTCAACAGTGTAGGTAGTAGACTGATTGTCTTTAAAGTCATGAGAAAATCACATATCATTTGTCAAATTAACAAGCAGAGTCAACATGCAGTTTGACCTTTGAGCCCACTCACATTGTAACATAATGTAGTAACATCCTTACTTGAGATGTTACATGCAAAAAAACAACAACTCCGTAACAAGAATTAAAGAGCTGCTAGGGTTTTATCTAATCTATGTAAATGCAATATAAAAAAATCTCCAAACAATGACAGGACTTACTTTCGCTACTTGGACTGTTTTGATGGAGAAGAAATGTCAGTTATGTCTACTATTGCAAGTGTATTTTCTTAGTGAAACTGCCCTCTGGGTAATACAAAATTAATCCTGTATTATTTTTAAAAAAGTCAAATCACATTGTTTTTAGCATGTGCCTTTAACTTTAGGATGAACATACCATTATATGACTGGAGTTGCTGTTTCTTTCTTAGCAGCTGGTAGTCATTCCACTGATGATGGACAGGAAAGTGCTTGTGGCGAAGCTGGGATTCAGCATCAGCTGCTCCAACATCTCTCTGCCTTTCTCTCTTGTGGTTGCTGAACACATGGCACTTCGCCACATACGCACCAACGACCCGCCTGGTGGATGACACATGATAATGATTATCCTTATAATTAAATAAAGCGCTTTATCACAGTATATCTGTGTGTGTGTCTTCCCTACCCAGCAGACTGTTCATATTTTTCATCCAGGAGAAGACAGAAAGTGTGTGGTTCTCCTCCTGACTCAGATCAGCAATGTTAGGTGGACTGTCGCCCTCCTACATGCAAAATTAAGGCAGACAGGGGAAAAAATTGATAAATTCACAGGTTGTTAAGATGCAGTAGAGGGCTAATAATGAAAGTATGGATGGAGTTGTGGGTATGTACCTGTAAAACACGGCTTGGCAGAGGGATTGAGAACTTCGAAGATTTTTCCAAAGTGGAATGGAAGTTTGCAGCTGACACGTACTCCGCTGAGTTCAGCCAGCTGTTAACGAAAGTCACCTCAGGAGAGGAATAGGAGCTCATCCTGAGGGAGAGGAGAGGACAGGGAGGAGAAATGTTTTTAAAAAATGGGATAGATAGATAGATAGATAGATAGATAGATAGATAGATAGATAGATAGATAGATAGATAGATAGATAGATAGATAGATAGATAGATAGATAGATAGATAGATAGATAGATAGATAGATAGATAGATAGATAGATAGATAGATAGATAGATAGATAGATAGATAGATAGATAGATAGATTACTTGGCATTGCATGCTGATGCAGAATAAATTGAAGCCATTTGAGCTGCCCAGTAGAGACCGAGGATAGAGTCCTTCTTCTCATTTTCAGGCAGGGCAGACTCAGCAGAAGTCTTGAGACCCTTTAAACACACATACATAAAATATGAATAAACAGCCTCATACAACAGCCTTAGCTTAATATATTAAAATCAGTGCAGTGCACCTTTAAACATTTAATCAATATATTTTTTTTTATTGTCTGTGTTGAAAAATGGTTAATACATGACATACTGTTCACTAGTGTCTTTTTATTGTACTTCAAAACCAGTAAGGCTTGTGTGGATTTGTTTGTTTTTTGTGTCTGTGTGTGCATGTGTGTGTATGTGCATTTCATATACCGTAAAATAGGCATCCCACTTAGCCATGGCATCGGGGTAGCGAGTGGTACAGTCAGCATAGGTGGTACAATAGTCCTCTACACCTTCAGGGACCTGCATCTGGACCTAATAGTATAACATTCATCATCACTGTTATCCTCATCATCAACAAAAGCATAACTATTAACAGATTAAAACAATTGCATCCAAAAATATTCCATGAGTGCAGCTTTTACTCTTTTTTTCCCCTTCCAACTATGACACTTTCAGTTTGAGGTCTCGAGCTGCACACATACCTGAACACCTTCTCCCAGGAAGCCCTGCTGTGCGGCAGACAGGAAGGGCAGTGCAGAGACAAGGTAGCTCACACCTGGAGGATGACATATGTGGGGTTATTTTAGCTTTTAGTGTTCTGTGTGTGCATGTGTGCCTGGTATACTTACAGCTCCACCAGCTCTGGGTAGAAACACACATAGTATCTCCTGTTTGCAGGCCGCAGGTTGTAGCACCGGTTGGGTCAGCAAGACGTCCTGCAGAAGCAACACATCATATCATAACATAATCAGTTTCCATATTGATGAATTTGGTAAAATGCTGTCCTAGGAACCGTCTGAACACCGTTTTCTAATTCCTTTTAAAGAATTTAATACTTTAACTTGTGCTATTCCAAATGGATGTATTGTATAGGTTATGGTGAGAATAATATAACACAGTCTTTGCCGATGTTGGATGGAACTGAACTAACATATATTAAGTGTAACGATAAGCATCTTCGCCAAACCTTTAAAAGAAAAAAAGAAAACTGAGATAAGATAAATAAGATTTTCTGGATGGCTTAGCTTTTACTTTATAAGTGCTGTATTTCAAACAAGGCTATAAGTCCTCTATAATTTCACATAAAATATACCCTACTAATTGTCTTATTGTTAGGTTTACAGACATTGACAGTTCTTGTACCTTTTGTAAATCTAACATAAAAGAATTCCTCACCTATACTTTGATATTTAGATCTAAAGTCTCACTTTTTTGAACATGCTGTCTAGACTTTAGATCTTTGAGATATATTATTTGTTTCTATGATAATCCAGATGGTGGCGCTCTTGAATAATTGATTAATTTCATTATTCTATGCATGTATATGTAGGTATGTATATAGTTTATCATTCACAAACAGAAATCTCTTTTTCTTCTAGAGCTGAACTCTTTACATTTAGTTTATTAAACAGCAGAAAAAACAGTAATAAGCAACTGAAACATTATGGGACCCTGAACCTCTGACTGAATGTGTTTATTGTTGTGCATATGTGTAATCCTTTTTTTATGTAATATTTCCATTTTTATATTTTTTTGTATTATCATTTAAACTTGATTTGTATGTCCTGATATTATTTACCTGAATATTTATCCTTTTGTTAAATACAAAAAAATCGACAGGTATGTAGCTGCTCTTAAATTTTTCACTGTTCACTTTTTCAGTGGATTAAAAACTGGATAAAAAAAAAAGATCATAACTGTTATCTGACCTGAAGTTAGAAACCATCCAAGCTGGACTGTCAGCCCCCACATAGGGTTTTCTCCGGTGCCTGTCCCCATGGATCCCATGAATGGGTCTGTAGCAGCTATCATCAGGCGGTAAAGACTCATGCGATGAAGGAAGTTCCAGGGGTCAGGAGTCACAATGCCATTCTGTATCGGCAGGTCAGTCACTTTTCCGGCTGTTTGAGCCCACAGGATGGGCATGCCATTTTCTAGGACTACAGCAGATCTGCTGAGAGACACTGCACAGGCCAAGAAGAGGAAGAGGACCGTCGGACGCAGCATGACTGAGGAGCTGGGACTTCAGAGAGGGATGAAAGTAACAGCATCTACTCTGGAATGAAAGTTGGCAGATGGGCTTATATACTCTGTTCACATTCAACATGCTCTGACTCACACAAGCAAACATAGATCTTAGCCAATGTGACACGTGGCTCAATGACCTAAAGATAAGAAAGTCTGTATAGAGCTCAATACTATACAAATACTCAAAAACAGAACGTTTCTCCTTCATATAAACACAATCACACAAACGCATACAAACAAAAGAAGAAGAAAAGAAAGAGAGATACAGTGTGAAGTTGATCAAGTATGACAACATAAAAGAGCAATCAGTGAACTTCAGCGATTCAATCATTGACATGGAGGGCTGTCACGTCTAACCCCATCAGCAAACAATTTAAGTTGAATGCTCTGCCAAGAACTTGTTAGGTTTAAATTTCAAAGTGATTCTCAAAAAGGTACAAGCCTCTGATGCTTTTCACAACAAGATCACATTATTGTCAAGTTTGGGCAAGAGATTGTGTAGATTCAGATCAGAGTTCAATAGCCGAAGATAACACAAAGTCCAGACAACATTGTGAACCTGAAAATCACGATCACGTGTGTTGCTTGTGTCTTTCATCATCACATACTGCTAAACAAAAAGTTCAAAGAGGATTATACAAAAGATTGATTGATTTGAGGCAATGCAAGCTGATATGTTTCAGTCCTCCTATGGTCTGTATGCTCTTCAGTTTGCATACTGTTTGAAATTAATTCATTTCATCAGCCCTCAACTGAAAGCATGCAGCAGCTGTAATTCTATCAGGCTTTTGGTCTACAGATGAACACTACATATAAGTAGGTGAAAGACTGGAACACTAGCTGTTTGGTTAACCCATCTGAACCTCTATTTGCTAACACTGTGTTCTGTTTGACTTACACAGCAGATTGTCCAGTAAAATTATAGATCTGTTACCTAAATGAGAATTTTGTACTGTCAGCAATCCCACTGAACACATCTGTGTGCTTGTGAACATTTTTTAATTATTAGGGCCCGAGCACTGACAAGTCAGTGAGGAACCTATTGCTTTTGCCAAGATTCTTATTATTCTTCTTGTTCACGTTCTTATGCTGCCAAATGAATCGCATTTTTGGTAGCCTGAACATACATGAAAACTCATGAAATTCTGCACACACGTCGCAGCTGGTGAAAATGTATTTAATTCAACGTGATTGGAAGCAAGCGTGGTAAGGGGACTCGCTAGCGCCCCCACACGTCGGGTCATGTGACCACAAATCCTCTCGGATCTGCATGAAATTTTAATATGTCATAGGTCTCATCGGATCATTGGGAAATTAATTTTGTGGAATGTTTTTACCACACAGGAAGTCGCCCACGCGGCGTGGCGTGCACCGATTTTCATTTTTCGAACACCGCTTTGAGGACTTTATGATGTTCTCAGAATCATGAAACCTGCCACGTAGGTTTCAAATCATGAGCTCTTTCATCTGATACCACATTTGCCCAACATTTTGCCCCAACAGCTCAGTAGCGCCCCCTAATGCCTTTTCCCACTTAGGATGTACTGACAAACTCTAAAACTCACCAAATTGGACACACTCGTCAAGACTCACGTATATTATTTTTTGGTATAACCGCAACCTTTTCAGTGCCAAGATGACTCTACAGCGCCCCCTAGAACATTAAAAGTTGAAGCCCCGCCTTCTACATACACGTACATGAGTGAAATTTAGGATTCATATATATCATGACCAGACGCACAAAAAAGCCTCTTGGACCCATACCGTAATTCCAACAGGAAGTCGGCCATGTTGGATCACAGGTGCATTTTTTCGCCATTATCCCCATTTTCAGGCCTCGTACTTTAAAAAACTCTTCCTACAGTTTTGACTCCAGAGACTTCAGATTCGAACTGTATCATCCTCAGACCTTGATGATGTAAACTTTACGACAGATTTTACCTACGTTATACCAGGTGGGCGTGGCAGTCGTTTGTTTGTATAAACAAACAACTCCTTATAACTCCTCCATACATTGTCGGATGTTTATACATGCAGCGCGTGAAATGTCACACTTGGTGACGCCGTTTCAATTTCAACATCATTGGGGGTGGGTGTGGCAAGGGGTGAAATTTACAGGACTCATAGCACTCATGGGTAAACCCCCAAATTATTTTTTTCAAAATTTTCACTCTAACAGGAAGTGAGTTATTGTGCATTTCCTGCGTCAATTTTCCGTTTTTCCCCACATAGTTTAGACGACTTTCCCGTCTTCACAGAATCACCTATTTGTGGTCTTAGTTTGCCATCTAGTGGAGACATTAACCGCATCACACAATGTTCAATTAAAGGCACAGGAGCAAAGACATCTACATGCCAGTTTTGACAGCCCTGCCACTGCCGCACGCACCAACGTGCACGTACGGCGCGCGTTACAGTTGGGGGGAAAACTGGGGGGTGCGAGGGCCCTTCGACACTGCTTGCAGTTTTAATTTGGATTTATATTTTTATATGTTAATTGAAATGTTAAATTTGTATCTTTTGTACATTTTATTTTCCAACTTGAAAGCCTAAATCCAGTTCACAGGAGATACTATAGTGGGTCCTTTATTTGGTCTTATGCATATGATTTTTCCTCTGTCCTACTGCTTTGCCTGTTTCCCATAGTAATGACGGTGACATTTCTTCAAAGAGTCCTTACCCTCAATAAAGGATGCCCATTGTTCAGCTATTAAAGTATGATGTTATTGATATATTGCAGAGAATACCAATTACCACAAAAAAATATATTTTACAATGTGCATAGTGTAATACTGCAATCAAATGTAAGCCTAGTTGTTTTCTCTGTTTCCCTGCAGAAGCTGGCAATTTCCACCCTACATCGCACAAGTATGATATACCAGCATTTGTCATATTTCTGCAGTGTCCTGATTGCATAATGGAGTGTGCTATTGATTGCTTCAGAGATGGACATCCACTAATTCTTCTTATATTGGGGGTGAAAGTAGAACTGAATTTTCCCTTAATAATTACTTTGTTTTGCTCAACTTACTCTGCAAGTAGCAAACTTTCCACCTCATGCCCGTTAGGTTTTCTTTTGCTTTCCATTATTGTGTGACGCATACTATGGCATGTGGTGCTTATAAAGTGAAGAAATTGGAGCGGATTGTGTAAATTGGATAATGAGAGACAGCTGTTCACAGTATTCGCTCAAAGTTCTCTCACCATAGTGCCATCCTGTGACTGGGAGTAGCCTATTTTACCTAAATAGACATAGAAACCAGTGTTAAAATTGGCCAACAGTATTATATTTATATTGTATGATGACTGTGTCCTAATAAAGATAACAACAAAAATATGTAGTAGATTATGATGGGTATAGTCTATAATCGGTTTGATATCATGTCATTCAAAGTCCCCATGAAATGATCTCACAGGACTTCTACTTCTTGTAAAACAGAATATCTTAACATCATCTTGTACTGGTGGGCATAAATCAAAATTTCACCTTTATAAACCTTTGAACATTCTGTCTTGTCCACCTATCCCACAAAAAGTCATTTTACATTCACTTTACAGCTCTTCTAATGTTGTAAGAGGGTGCTGAGATTAATTCCCAAGACTTCTACTCATCGCTGACAGCAGGTAAGAGATGCTTGATAACTACCACTTAGGTCCTACTCTGAGAGGTGGATGCATTTAGTCACAGTCACACTTTTAAACATGATTCCTAGGAGTTATTCTGAGAGGCTTGATAACTATGGGACCAGTTGTTTTATGAGGATATTTGTTTGTCTCATCGTCTCTGATGCGACTGCTCTGTGTTTCCCTAACAATTGGGTTATGGGGCCCTCTAGTGGCAGAGCGCAGTCGTGAACCCTGACTGACACTGTGCATAGGCCAAGTGAGTCTGTAAAGGCCTGCAACCTCCTCTAGGAGTGGTAAGGCAGATGTTGCCACAAAACTGTTTATTAATTTTTATAACTTTACTTAAATTACTTTAAACTGTGACCTTGACCTTAGGTCAGGGTACAACAGTGGAACATCATTCATTATCAAAGAATCTGAGTGTGTGCTTATGTGACCCAGAGGGGAGAGTGATTTTTTAAGTATTTCCTCAAAAAAATGAGGGCCATGGTAATCGCTGTTAGGGTAAAGTTAAAGTAACTGGAATTGTCAAGTGATATCACTGCATCCCCATTAAATATTTAAGGCCAGGAGCCAAACTTGCAAACCTCAACGTTTAGTTGTCAGTAGTTTTATTTGCACTGGGGTTTGTTTCAGTTTTCAAGTCTCATAACTCATTCTGAACAATGGTTAATCTAATGGTTTTCATGGTGTAATTGTGGCAAAGACCACAGCATTTACCCCATTTATACTCACATATTTCTTAATCAAGCATGTCATTTGTTTGTTTAGCCAGTATAAAATCTTTATCTGTGGCATTAATAGTGCATACTATTGCAATGTATCTTGTAGTTACATCACATTACATTACATTTACTGCTTAAATCAGTCAAACATTTTTACCATACTCACCTTGCTTCCTCAAGATTCAAAAGGGTGGGAACCAAACACTTCCTGGTTTTATGATCTTAATGACATCAGTGATGTAATGGGTTGTTAAACTAAGTATGAGGGGTGGGAGGGGGAGATTATTGTGGGTTAAATATTTTGTTGATATCTTTGCCAGTCCAAGAGGAATTTTAAAAATCATGTTTATACAGATAATGTGTCAACTGATATAAATAACTTTGTCATATTGATCTTGATGTGTATCGTGATCTTACCTGTAGATGCAACATGACTAAGAAGTCCTCCATAATAATAACAATTATTATTGTTATAATTATAACTTTATTTATAGAGCACTATGTAAAGCAGTTATAAAGTCCTTTACAATAAAAACAGAACATATTTAAAAGTGCAAAACTTAACTAAGAGCCATAAAAACTAAGCAGATTATAGCAACCTGATCCCACAGAAATATACGAAAAGACCATGACCTTGTAGTTCATCAGCAACCGTAGCTTCTTTTTTTTTTTTTTTTTTTTACAGGCAAAGGGGGCACTAAAATCATTAAGAATGGATGGAAAATAAAATAGACTAATATGGAAAAAGATGAAGTTCTGAAGTTGAATTTTTTAAAGTAAATGTGATAAATTTACTTGAAACATATGCAATTTGTATATTTTCCTCGGGTTCTGAAGATGAGGTGGTGACGCTCATGGCTGCTGTCCAGAGTCCTGATCCTGGAGCTGTTCAAGGTACTCAGCATTAACATACTGGTGGGTCAAAGTGCCGCTGAGGGGTGACTGATGGCCAACAGTTGAAGCAAAAAAATTACTCAAAAGCTTCCATAGTGAACAAGAAATGAGTTGTTTGTCCACAAGGTGAAAACAAAGATCAATTAAAAATATTTCAAGGTATATTACTTACTGTTAGCGAGCTGGTACCCTAAAATACAGATGAGAACAATGTTATAAATATAGATATATAATATTTCAGAATAAAAATTTCTTTCCACTTAATTATCACTTTAAATGTTAAACAAATGGATGCACTTACCAAAAGTACCACACAAAATATGCAGCTATATGCGTTAGACTATCAAAGGTATTCCTTTTAAATTCATTAGTGGAGTAAAACATCATCTCTGAACCATAAATGTTTCTTCACAGCCTATAGTGTTCACATGTTCTGACCCACACAAGCAAATATGGATTTTAGTTCATGTGGCATGTGGTTCAATGTCAGAAAGATGAAGACATGGAGATCAATACCATTGAAACAGTCAAACAGAAAGTGTCTCTTTCAAAAACATGCAGACACACAATGGACTCCGTGCCACAAGTTGTCCACAACGATGTCTGTTGCAATGTAGAGGGTGCATGTGTACATGCTGTCCTGTCCATAGTACCTAAACTAAGCAGAGACAGATCAATAGACAGACAGACAGAACATGTCACTGCTCCAATACACACTTTCCTGGGATTTTTTCCCCTTAATATCTTGTGATAATTTTAACCCAAAACCTGATGTTTCTCTAACTCTATCCAAGTGGTTTTTATGCCTATAGCTACGGTGGTTGACAAAGGCAAATGATTTTCAATGAAAAACAGCTCTTCAGACTCCCCTCATAAAGAGACTAGTGATTTTATAGTAGGACTGCCATGGTAATAAAACTCTCTGAAGACACATTTAAACTTTGTTTCTTCGGAGTGACTTTCACCTAATTAATTAAGCACCAAATGATATGTAAAGCAACTGGTCCACTGCCTGTTTTTCATTCATTTAACTTTGAATGTAAAACTACTGAATGAACGATCAGTTTCAGCACTGTTGGTTATAGGTTCTACTAGTTAAAACAAATCTAATGGTAATTATTTGAAAACAGTTGATGCATATTGTTACTGTATAATACTGTAGTCAAAAAGCACTCTTCTCACTGCAGCCGAAGTATATTCAGGTAATTTATTCATCACATGACAGGCAGCTAAAACTTTTTTATTAAAAATATACATATGATCATAGTTTTACATTTGGATAGAAAAGTAGAGGCAAACAATTTAGTGTTTGCTTGAACTTACTGTACTTTGGATGATTCAAAGTTTTGGTTTCTTCATATCAGGAATATTAAAAAAAGTAGTTGGTCAGCCACAGAAAAGTGTGGAAACTGACTGTGCAACTCTCCATGAATGAAATACACACCAATAGTACACCCACGCGATGTTTTCACTTGCATTGGCTAATTAGATCTCTTCTCAGGACCATGATTGACTGATGTAGCTCCCGCCACCATCAACCTTTAACGAGGTCTAATCAGCCAGAAAATGGATACACCAGTGCACCAGCCCAGCAAAGCAGGTTAAACCAAACCATAAAATAAAACTACATCTTCACCTGGCCTGTCATATTTACATGTTATACTTACTTTATTTGTGCGTAGTCATCTCTAATGTGATATTTAATTTAATAAAAACTGTTAATATAGATGAAAAATTCTGACATCCAGTCTTCAGGGCTATGTAGTTAACGATTTGTGCAGTCACTAGCTCACTAGCTATTTAACAAAAAATCTTCTCATAATTACCTGGAATGATTGGCTTATAGTGTAATATACTCTCGTAATCACATGAACATGTCTTGATTTATGATTGTTATACAACATTATAAATTTGAATAGAAATTAACTAATCATTTTAATTAATTATAACTTAAAGTACATCAGATAAGTAATTTAAAAAAGGGGGGTATCATCATGTAGAGTACTGCATTACGCTAACTCACCAATGGCTGCCAATGAACAATGCTCCACCTGTGATTACTCTTCCCTCCGACTAAAACCTTTCCTATCTACGTAAATCATGCCTAAATCAGACAAATCATTCAATCAAAACTCATTATCAAAATCAAGCCACCGAAGCTAGTTTTGTTTCACAGTGAAGAGTGCAGTCCTGTCGATGAGGATGGACGACAATATTTTAAAAATATAATCAAATAAAAGACAGACAGTTCCAATGAGGCGTAGGCGAGGAAGGATGTTGTTTCCATCTGTCGTCCAGGCTGATGACTCAACAGGACAGGGGGAGGAGAGGTATAGTCTTCACTTTTTGACAGCGCCCCAGATGATGAGTCCTACCACAACAGCAACTACAGCCAACACTATCACCAGGATGCATATCTTCTTCCGGGAACTCCGCTTAAGGGGGGGGAAAGCACAAAGTGGTTGTTCAAGTCATAAATAAGTATAAAATATAATCAGTACACAGTCACAATTTGTGACCAATCTTTTCTTTTATGTTTCTTCTCAATGCCTCTGTCTCCAACTCTTATTTACTCAAGCAAACTGACTAAAAAGTGAGTGAAAGAGGTCGAAGGGTCGTATATGTGCACATACTGCTCCCTCAGAGAGGCCTCCAGCAACCAATCTTGTTTAGACTTCTCCACTAGTTTACCAGCTAACTTCTATAACATTTATTCTGTGAACTTCTCTCCCCTCCCCCTCTCGCTGTTCCTTTTTTTGTATATCTGTCTTTCCTCTCTTTTGTCCATCATCTTGTCTGACCTGTTGTGTTTTACCTGGTAATCTGCAGCACGAGCCAGCTGCTGTGTGCCCCTCTGGACATTCATATCTGCACTCTCCACATTGGCCTCTATACTGTCTGCAGAGCACATAAGCACACACACACATAAGCGCGCGCGCACGCACACACACACACACACACACACACACACACACACACACACACACACACACACACACACACACACACACACACACACACACACACACACACACACACACACACACACACACACACACTTTTATAAGCAACAGGTGGTCAGAAGGGTAAAATCTACACAATCGTATTTGCTCACATAATATATAAGGAGATAGACCAGGTAAGCACAGTATTGGTTGGATAAAATAATATTCTTCATATATGTTTGCATATATGTCTGTTTTTGTATCTATCAAAGGATAGAGGGTGTCAATTGTAAAGCCCTTTTGGGGCAAATTTGAAATTTTGGGCTATATAGACAAAATGGATTGACTTGACTGCAGTAAATAATGTAGCTCACAAAGAACAGGTACTGTATTTATGACAGAAATTAACAAGAGGTAACTGACTAACAGACAATATCACCAGAAAAAGCACTCAAATAGTTGTTCACCTAATAAATGCATACATATTAATTATCTCCACTAAAACAACCACAGTTCTTTTCTCAGTTTATCCTTCTACCTCTTTCAACAAATAAAAGTGTTTTCTTCTCTGATATGTCATTGGAGTATGTCCTGCCCTTATTTTTGGTTTCAACAAAAAAATGTATAAAACTAAGGAGGTATGGTGCCTTAAAAATGCTGTTTTATTGTGACTTTGAGGCATTAAGGAATTAATATACTGCAGCTTTTCCATAAGTCATTTTATAAAGATCTGGAATGTCTGAATACCTACATTAATAAATACTGCTATTGTCTAGGCGGGTTCTGGCTTAAAAGGTGGCATATACTGAGATAAAAGTAAGTGGATGTCTCAGTTGTAAGCAGTTGCATTAATAAAGGAACATCTACATGTTAGTGACAGGAGCTCACCTATCATGTCTCCCTGTTCATGGACCATCATCCCCAGGTCCTTGAAGATGTCATTGATATCTGTGATGTCAGACTGAATTAATGGACATAAAGAAAAGCGGTTAATGTATGCGTCTGACCTCACAGTGAACACCAAAACACACAAATGACGAGATACATTATATATTAGTGGCCGTGCTGATGTACACATTTAATTATTTTTGTTGTACCTCCAACTGCCTGATGGACGACTCTCTCTCCTGGATCAGCCTCAGGTCTTCCTCAGTGATGGCCTCAGCCTGAACCTGCAGCTGAGAGTCACTGCAGGAGCAAATGCAATAATAATAATGATGATACTATTATAAGAGAGTATAGATTAAAATAATACAAGAAAGTATAATAATAAACAGAAATATAAGACCAACCTTGGTGAAGGGGAAGTATTTCCAAAACTATCATCAGGCTGGCCTCCCTGTTAAGGTACATTCAGAGGTTTATGAATACAGGTACAGTGATAATTTAGTAGGTACAGGATGCTATAGTACCTACAGTGCCCTTCACCCTAATATCTCATTAAATGTACTTTGAGTCAGTAGCTTCAGAAAAGTTCATTCCCAAAAACATTTACAAAGTATTCAAAGCAGTAAAGAACTGTTCCTGCTTATCAGTGTGAACACAGCAGACACAGGTACTTTTCTTTGCAGTGAGATAAGCGTTGAGGGAACAAAGTTGCCAAGCAAGCAGGCGCTCTCAAGGGAGTCAGTATCTAAGTGCCTGGCACGGTAGGATCAACAGTTTATACAACTCTCAGTTCAAATAAATTGGTTATTTGTTATTCCAGTTTTATTCCAGACTACTGGCATCGATTTTTATTACAAATGTTAAAAAACAACAACAAATAAAGGCTCAACAGTACCACTCTTGAAATATAATTTTAAATTGTTTATTTCTACATCAAAAATATACTATAGCGGAATAGTGTTTTTAAAATTAAAAAGGTAACATTTTTTTGTTTGTTTGTTTTTTTCATATTTTGTGAAAGTTGCTGCCAGAATTCAGGATGGATAAAAATTAGATATTTTCACAAAGATTACACAGTATGTGCTGCATAATTTAGATACACGAGGAGGCAGATATCTGGGGAAGTATGTAAAACCAGTTCTTAAGTTGGCAGTTCCAGAGAGCCCGATATGCTTCATCAGGGACATAGAATACAAATATAGATGTGTACATTACACAATCAAATAACAGTTACAATACATATACAGTAATAAGATAACACTACATTTCCCTTAATCCACTAGATGTTAAATTATTATGAATAATAACTATGTATTGAGAATAATAAGGATAGAGATGTAGCCTATAAGACATTTATGTATTGCAATTACTTTTTGGTATGATTCTTTTATAGAATCAGCTGGCTGCAGTGGGAGATGTTGCGAAATAATAATAATAATAATAATAATAATAATAATAATGATAATAATAATAATTATTATTATTATTATTATTAGTATGATAGAAAATAATCTTGCCTCACACATATTCACAAAAATGCACATTTTTTTAGTAGTTAACTTGTGTTATTTTATATCACGTGACCCTCTAACTGTAGGTGGAGCTGTAATTTTTCTGTCTGGTACATGCAATCTGCTTTTTGTTCACACGGATGTCTGCTTCATGTTTCAAACATTACGTCATTACATTTTGGGGGGATTTACAACACTAAAAAAACTTTGTAGAAAACCTCCTCTTGTCCTTTTTTTGATGCCTCCTGGGCATGCATCCAGCTGGGGTTGTATGTCCATATTATCAACTTTCTTTGCAAGGAGTCTTTTATTCAAATGTATGTCTGTCCCCACTGATCTTTTTTTATTACTAAAGTGCATAAAAAACTACTAAATTTATTTAATTCACATTTTGTACACCAGTTTTCTTGCATGAGTGTTGTGGTGTGTGTGGTAAGGCCACAGAGACTGAAGGCTCTGCTCCACCTTGCTATTCTTGTTACATGTCACAGCAGGTTACTAACCGACACCCTGGAGCTGGCTCTGACTCGGGCCACAAACTCTCTCTCTTTGTTAGCTGCCTGGCGTTGGATCGTCTGGAAGCTGTTCAGGGTGGCGGAGAAGTCGTTTAACAGGCGCTCCTTTTGTATCTTTCTCTGTCGCTAAAAGACACATAGAAAACAAATATATTATTATATTAGACACCACCAAAGTTAAGCTGGACCTAACTGTCTGACCCTGGTGACTTTGAACAACAGTGTAAGACAAAGTTACCAAGGAGTTCAATACCTGATCTATGCTAACAGGAAGCGCACTAAATGCCTTGATCAGTCGGTCAGTCTCTTTCGCCAGCTGGTTGCCTTGCTGCTGTTTCTGTTGCCTGGTAACCAAAGACAAAAGATGTCAAACAGGATGAATCTTTTTCATTCAGTTTAAGCACAAAAAGACTGAATAGGCTTTGTGATAGACAGATCACTGAGAGGAGAGGTAGTAAAGAGGCTACTTGCAATAAAAATAATCAGCAGTTAATTACTCTGAAAAAACTTTGTGTCAGGTGTTATCAGGTTTAAAAAGCTGTATCTGTATTGATGTATGGATTTTAACATACAGTATATCATAAATGAGTCCCCTTAACTCACAACGAGTGTCGTAGCTGGCTGGTGTCCTGCTCCGTTCCCAGTTGAGACACAGCCCTCTGCAGCTCATTGGCTGGAGAGGAAAAGAGTGAAGAAGATATAGTTTATTTACTCAATTCACATACTGGATGCGGTAAGCTGTCACTATGGCTGCGATCTGAATGTTGCAGGTGAAGATGACGACTTCTGTGTGTGTGTGTGTGTGTGTGTGTGTGTGTGTGTGTGTGTGTGTGTGTGTGTGTGTGTGTGTGAGAGCATTACTCAGCAGTGTCAGCCTATGGATGTTGGAGCTGATGTTGTTAACCAGAACGCTGGGCTCCTCTGGAATCCCAGCCTGGTAGGCCATGATGGAGATCTGTGAGGACACACATCAACAACACCGTCTGTCAGTTAATTCATTGACAAGTCAAACAGAGGTGTCATTGCCCTAGTTACTGATGTTATTTTAGCATGTTGCTGGTTTGAGAATATACCTTGTTTTGTTTTGGATCATTTCTTTTATATAACCTGATTTCAAGTAGGCATAAAAACCCTATTCAGCCTACTTTCAAATCTTCTCATGTATAAAATACCAAATGATATCCACTGTGATCATTTATTTTCACCTATAGCCTTGTGCTTGGACTAGTTGCATCATAACTCTCATGTCAGTCACAAGTTTTAATCCCACCATGGACATGTCTTAGAGCTTCACTTCACAGCCAAAAGTATGTGGACACCTAAACATTCCCACAAGTCATTTTTGAGAATTTTATTCCACAATTATGTGAATTAATATATCTCTAAAACATGTTACGCTCTTCTGTTAAGGCTTTCCAACATTATTTTAGAGCCATGGCTACAAGGACTTACTCCCACTCAGCCACAAAAGCACTGTTATGTAAAAACAGGAAAGGGCCCTCCTAAAATTGTTGCCATAATCAGTGGCACGTGTTGTCTGTATCACTGTATACTTTGGCATTACATTTCTCAACTCAAAATCCACTCAGACATGTTTTAAGACATATCAAAAATGCTTCCATGGAAATAATAATTTGTGTCTATGTTTTTTCATCAAACAAATTCAGCTTATTAGTTCACAAATCATACAATTTCATCAACTCTTCTAGAATCTACACATATGCAAAGTGTGAAATACATAATGGATCACATTTGTCTCCAAACTGGTCGTGCTGCCATTAAGTACACACCTTAATTTTCATTAAGGAAAAACAACTCTTCAACATTTGGCTTTGAAAACCGTCAACTAGGGTCATTCTACCCAATGACGCTCGAACATCAAACTCAAGACAACACATTTTTTAGTAGAGAGGGATACACTGAAAAAACAGTCCTAGACCAGATTACACAGGCGTGTCCTAGTAGTTTTGGCCATCTATAGAACTGTTGCCACATATGTCAACCAGACTCCAGGTTATAAAACAGTGTCATTTATAACAGATAGTAGGACATGTACGTAGCCATTCATTTTCAGTGTCTTTAACATGTAATTCTCTATCATCCATTCTCTAATCAAGCATTTGCTCTTATTTGTTGTAAGTAGTTAGTATAAGACAGGACAGCCTACTATAAACCAGTCATGCAGACTTCCTGTGACTTCCTGTGTTGTTGATTCAAGAGGACTGAAACCATGGCCAGTATGCAAATAACCACCTGGAAAGTGGAACTGAGGCTGTATCATGACCCCTGCCACTGCTAATAGCGGTACATTTTATGATTTTAATTAAAAACAACATTAGACATTTATAACCGTGCTTCTTGCATTAATTATACTGTTTGATCGTGTGTGTGTGTGTGTGTGTGTGTGTGTGTGTGTGTGTGTGTGTGTGGAGGCCCACTGTACGTGTTTTTTTCCCAAATGCGGAAATCACAGGAGCTTTCCAGTAACAACAAGAATGCACAAATGCTCACTATTCACGTATGATCCACTCACGTTTACCAGGGTTAAATCTGATTTATTTAAGCTTTATTAATCAAACATGCAGCGCTCTGCAGAAGTCAGCAAGTTACAAAGTCGCAGCACAATTTGAAGGTTCTCCTTTCTCGTTTTCCGAAGAACAAATCAATTCATTCGTCCCTAAAATGTGACACCTTAGTAAAATCGCGCTCATCATCATAATGTGTAAGTATTGTTAATTTGTCCTAAATGTTGCAGCTCAGTTTTGTAAAAGTGTGTACTTTACCTTTTCTTGAGACTCGCAGCGGCGATTTGTTTCCTGACTTTTTGACACTCCCCCGTCACATGATGTGTGTAGCGCCGAGGGCTTGATGATTAGAAATCATGAGACGAGGAAAAGATTTTAAGAAGCAAAAAGTAACAAAGAAAACAAAGATTAAGACAAGAAGTCTAGTTATGTGTTTACAATTAGTCAAAATAAACACGTTCAGTATTATATTATATAGGCTATGGTTATTTTAATTGGATAGGGTTCATTTTGTGGTCTTATTTTAGGCTAAAATTATTATAATCTGTGCATTCCTAAGGTGCTGGCTGAAGCTAAACTGCATCCCCAGGTCATCTGCCAGTCTTTTGCAAAAGCCAGGGTTCCTGCAGATTTACTAGTGACAGGCGATGATTGTTCCCCAGCTCTGGAAAAGTATCAAAACCAAAATCCATGCAGTACCTGTCCCCTGCTGCTGTGCAGTAGCAGTGCACTGCTGCTGCTACTGTAAATGCCACAATGATGCTTCATTGTAGGAAAATCATCAGAAAACTTGGATTAAAATAAGAGTTTTAGTATTTAATGTTACAATACTGTTTGTCTTCCTCCACCGAAGAGAGGTTTCTGAATGAAACAGTGGAAATATAAGTTGAAGCAGCAAAGGTAATTATATAATGTATCATCCAATCTATGGTTAGTATAATTACACTGGATCCAGTGAGCTCTGTGTGCCAACAGTTAGGTGATGGGTAAAATGCAAATAAAACACTTCAAGTAGTTTGTCAGCAGCAGCCTGTCGGTTAAAAAAACTAAATCACCAACATGGAAAAATGTTAAAAACGATAATTAGTATTGTTCTCCCTACTGTCAGTAAGAGTTGTTGCCTGATTGTCCAACCCTTAACTAAGACATTAAATTCAACTGCTTCAGTACAGCAGCTCAGTGTCCACAGGTAGATAACATCAAATAATTAGTTGACTTTCCATGGGAAAATATGGTTTAAATTAGCTTTTCATGAAGTCATGTTTTATACTCTGTCAACATTTGGACAAATACAGGCAAAGGCAAATGACTAAATGTAGCAAAGAATAATGACTCTTAGCATGATGTTGGCAGGCACTATCATACATTTAACACAGTCATTAATTGTATCTGCCTGTGTTGCAAGAGCTTCTCCCTGTTTCTTGAGAACAGCATTAGATCAGCATTTCCTGTACAAGAATATAGCCCAAGTTCTCACAACTGAACCATATCAACAGCTAACTGCAGCTGAGTGAATGTCCTGTTGTTTAGTGCATCTGTATAAAATTGAAGAAAACAAAATCTGCATTAAACTTGTCACAACCATTATTTTAAAACTTGAAACATACAAATATAATTTTTTCAAAAAAATAATATATTAAAGGAGACCAAAAATAGATCCCTGTAGTGCACCACTGGCCTCATTTGATTTCTTCAAGAGTTGAAAACTACATTATACATCATCTTCTTTTTTACGCCGTAGATTGAAGGAAATAAGTTTCAGGCAGCCATGAGAGGATGAGATCAGGGAGCAGACAGGAGTTAGCTTGTATATGCTAGAGCAGACACTGTTAGAGTTGGACCAGGATGTGGAAGTAACAGGCTGCTGTGACGCACAAGGCATAAAGTTTCCTTGGCAGGGTAAGTTGTGAAAAGGATTTGGACAGTGTTGTAAATACATCACACAGGAAGAGAACGGGTTGAACTGGACGTCAGTAGGACAGGGAATATTTTGGGCTGCTTACACCGCAGAAAGTAGCAGGTTGCTGTGAAGTAGCTGAGCAGGATTTTCCTTCTGAACAGAAATGTCCTGGCTGAGGAGGCAGAGGAAAGTTTGAGTGGGTCCATAGTTAGCAATTGTAGCCAGGGGGGTGTTTTGGCTTGAGGTGGATAGATGAATTATTAGATTTGTTTTTGTTTTGTCATTTTAGTTTAATACATTTCCAATATACATTTACTTTACTGCTTAATTTCTAGCAGCCAAAAAGTGAGGCAGAACTTGTAGATGGCAGTAATCTCCCTCCTCATCATAGCATTACGTGTCTGGAGCACAGAGCCTGTTTTTGTAAGATGATGTGGAAAATTACAAATAATGGCAGAACCTGTACTTACTGGAGTGACTGGACATAGAGACTGTCACTCAACTGTGATGCACAAATTGGAGAAATAACTCATCTAGGCAAACACTAAGCAGTCTGAAGTCACATATTTAAGGTGCATCATTAGAAAATGGATGGGAAAGAAACAAGTTTTCTATTAGTTTTTCCTTCCATTAGTAAACAGAGCTTGGCTCTTCTAAATATGTTATATTATAATACTAACAGTTAAGGTGACACTTTTTGTGTTTGCTTCTTTTTTGACCAGGTTTTCTATGAGATGAAGAACATATTCATTAAAGAAACTCTAACATTGGTTATCTGCTACTATATTGTAAACTGCATCTCCTGTTTAGATGGATAACTGTTATGCAGAGTAACTGTAAATCACAATAGAGAGTCAGTTTCAATAAACACAGTTTAATCTTGGATCTTGGCAGACCAACAGATCTTAGAAGAGGTTATGTTTGCTGTCAAAACAAACCTGGACACACAGTAGCAGAATCTTTAATTGAGATGGAGATTGTCAGCGACCACCTCAATCCTAAAACAAACGTAGCCGCTTTTGCGTGGCTTCAGATTTCTTTGTTTTGGCTACAAGGCAATATTGAAAATGTTTTTTTCCCCCTCCAAAACACAAACAATTCAATTGACATTATAAGATGACGCTGTGCAACTACATCAGCATTTAGTGCATCCTCTGCTTGCCTGGCCTTAATCGACACTCTGACTAAGAAAAGCTGAGAGGGCCATTAGGTCTCAAGTTATATGTGCTTATCTGAGCCTTATTGCCAGAACAGGATCATGGACAGAAGCCGCTGACTCATTACACAACGACTTATGTCCTCAAATTTGACAGATAATCAATCATCTCTGCAGACTGTCTCTCATTCCAGCTCTGATAACTTTTCTGTGTCTATCAGTCTCACTCTGAAACATTAAAACAATGCACTGAGAGAAATAAATCAATAAAAATAAGTTGTGTAATGTTGTGCCATCTCTATTCAGTGTCTGTCATTTGACACGACCTGGCTCAAAAGCCGTATCAAAACAGTGGAAGCACACGGTTTTAAGAGGTACTAAAGAAATATTTAATTTATTTACAATAATCCAAAACACTAAACTGAATATGCAACAAAAGAATAACTGAACAAAAAAGTAACTCCAACAGAACAAAAAGGTGCTGCTGTCCTCAAGAAGAGAGCCCGACCAAATGAGAGACGGGGCTTTTATCAACCCCCACACAACACTGGCCAGGTGTATGTAGTTGTCTCCAATCAGAGCCCCGTGCTTCAACCAATCAGGATCTAAAGAGAGAGAGACACAAAGAAAGAGAGACACACCAGAGTGCCCAGCACAGGCCCAAAGGACATCCAAAGGGGCTGTGACACATTATTAATTAATGTAATTCATTTATTATTCAGTAAAGAGCATACTGCAGGTTTGTGTGTGCGCTGCTACTATTTATCTTTTGTTTTATATTTCCTAACTGTCACTGTTGTGGAAATTTTGCCTATAATCACTTTGGACTCAGAAAATTAAACACACAAACACACACAGCACAGTTTAATTACAAAATGCAATGTACATTACATTTGTAGAGAGCATGAAATTACATTTTTTCCCTCCAGTTCACAATTCACCTCTTTACAACAATTGGTTGTTTTGAGACAGCACTATACTGTCCACCCTAGCTACCAGCTACCAGAATTATGCTAAATACTGCAAATATATCATTAAATTATAGCCTTGCATTAGCTGCCTTATTCCAGCAATGTGATTTTCACAATGAACCTATCAGAGAAAAGCATATACTACTAAGTAAACCTTTTCTGTTTACACCTGGCCTTGCCTTGGGGCAATGTTACCTTATTTACTTACAGTTGGTAGAACAACACATGTAACATGCAGGTTCTGACAGGTCTGACAGGTATGATGACATGTAGTATTATCAGTAAATCTATATACATAATGCTTCATGCCACTTTAATATGCCAATCATTTACTAAGACAGCTGAGTCCCTTCATGAGTGAAAGTGTGCGTGAGAGAGGATTGACAGCATGGAGGCTGCAGAAATGGACAGATGAAAGTCAGGCTGTAGAGACAGCTCATATGAGGACTTGTTTAAGAAATTACCAGAGAGACCATCAATCCACTGACCTGTACTTCAACATAACACTACCCATGAATCACACCAACTAATTATCCACAGCCACAGTGAACAGCAGAAACTAACAGCAGATCATTTTGGAAAGTAGCACTGTTTATGTGACACAATCAAGCCTTTACCGTGAAAAACAGCATCACTGGACTTAGCAGTTACACACCAGGTTAGCAAATAATAGTAAATTATTTGTTACACTGGCTCTCTGTTTAAAAGTTTTGAGCCAAATTAAAGGTAACCATTAGGACATTGTCAGGTTATTTCTTTCAGCCTTTAAAAAGCTCCCCTCAGATATTATTCAACTGTTTTCACAGGCTGAGTGTAGTATTCCTCATGAGAGGTAAACTGAATTTTTATGTTCAAAATTGTTCCTCCTCCAACCTCTTGAAGTGTGCACTTCCCGAATCATCATGTGAATTGGGTAAAAAGCCAGTTTTAGCACGAGATCAAAATAAGTCATTATGGCTGCCAGCAGGGGGCAGTGCTAGATTACTTATCATAACCATCCAGTCCACAACACACCAGTATGTAGTGCTATTACTGTGCAGTATTTTTTTCAGTTAAAATACAATTCCCACAACTATGTCAATGTGCATATAATGCCATTTTAGGAGATCTACGGTCACTGCACATTTGGATACATTTATTAATAGAATAATACATCTCATATTATATACATTGGCAGTGGATTAAAACCAAGCTCTACTAAACTGCATTAGGCATTTATCACAGCTATTCAGGGCTTTGATCTCTGACTAGATTGGGTTTTTCAGATCTGATCCATACTAATTAGCACAGATCAAAGTTGGGACTGTCCTTCAAAGTGGCTGCTCAGCTTCAAACCCTTCAGCAATCAGCATGCAGAAGTGTCCTTGAGTGAGACAATGATCCCCGTCTGCTCTGGGGAGCAGATCAGCTAACAATGATCCTCTTCTGATGGAGCTGTAATAAACAGAAAGTAGTTCATTGTTTGGTTTTTTTAGCTGACATTCTGTTAGCCCTCATCATCACTGAATCCATCCTCTCCTCCCATCCACTCCCTTTTCATCTCTCATGTCCTTTCTTCTCTATTGCAGCATATCTACAATGCTGTATCTATGGCTCCAGAGGCTGTCACTATTTTTCGATCTAAATAAACTCTGGAGGAGGTCATCCTGTTTTCCTTAATAGAAATTATTTTTCTATGTTATATCCTTTAGAGCACAATATGCCGAGTACTCATTTTGTTTTAGCTAAAGAAGAGGTTGTAAGTTATTTATATAATAAAAAATCTGAGTGTGTCTTTAAAATTCAGCCCCATTTGCTGACTCAATAATTGCTAATACTAACTTATTACATCTATATCAGCATTTCATTAGACTCTATATGCAGCAGAAAATCATCAACTGAGTGAAAAGTTATATCATCCCGTGTCCATTTAGCTTGTGTTGTTAACATTTTCAAAAGTTACCCATACCTGAGCATCCCGGTCTCCAACCGTGGTCGCTGCTCCCTTGTAATCCTCCTCAGGCCAAGTCCAGGGCCCCAGAGGGCAGCATTCCTCCCAGCAGCCCAGGAATGTAAACTTTACTTTGGAGTCCAGCAGCTACGGTCAAACAGGAGGAATGCAGAGTGTTTGCTGTTAAAATATCTTCTCTGTGGTGGACCCTCACTGAAAAGGAATATTAAAAAAAAAGAAGTCATAAATAAAGATGAAGTACAGCTGGCACTGGTGGGATGTACACAGAAACGACAACTGGCACTAGAACAGAAAAACATGCTAGTGGGTTGGGGGTTTTTTAGATTTAGAGACCTCTGTGTATTTTGGTAAATATTGATGTTTTCCTGAAGAGGAAGTAGCTCTCAGGTATGTGACAGGATGTTCTGCACAGAGAGGAAACCGCTGCGCTCACCTGCCGTTTCAAAGTTAAAATTCCAAGCGTGCACACCGAAGAAACCGAAACAGTACACCTGTGCATGACTGTTTCTTCCTCCAGCACTGCAAAACAAACAAACAACTTATGTCAAGCATGGGTAGATGCTGAGGTTTTGAATTTAGACAGCCTCTCATCTTTAAGGCTGCTGTGTAACTTAATATTCTGGTGGTTGCTGGTTGGAGAGAGTGGTAAATACCTAAAAAACTTTAATAACCAGAGACCATCTGATGGGATTTCGGTAAGTATGCTTACTGTACAGTGTGCTCATACTTACCAAAGTGCCTGGTCTTGGTGAATGGACTACTCACTCAATGCTGTTTGTAGGACTGTTTGTTTGTTTTTAGGTCCTTTCAGTAAGTCAATAACTCATATCCCGTAATTTATTGGTGCAAAAGAGCAAATCTACTGGAAACTGTTGTTGTTTGCAGTCCCAATATCATCCTTTCCTAATTAGACATGTCAGAGACACGTCAAGGAATTGATAGCAAAAAGTTAATTGGATTTTGTGTAAAATACTCTCAATTGGGATAGTGCTGGGAGAACTAATCACAACATAAAAAACATGAAAATTGTATTGTATGAATACGACTGGACTTTACTAGTCAGCTGGTAGCAAAACAGCTGATGTATGAGCCATAGATTGTGAAGCAAGAATAAAACAGGTGACACCAATCAGTTAATGTAAGTGCAACCTCATTTCTCTGCCTGGAATAAGCTATGCTTTACTGATGTATCAGCATGAATCTTGAAACTTTGTCATTTTTCTTCTTGAAATCTAGTGAATCTTTTATAGTAACTTGTTCCTTATACAGGCAGTCAACAAATTAATGGAAAAACCAGTACAGATCTGAATGCTTGACCCCTACAGTGAGAGGATCTGTTGGCTTTGTTATGCTGTGGGGGACATTTTGCTGGCATGATTTGGGTCCACTTATCCCCTTAGAAAGAAGGGTCACTGCAAATTGATACAAAGTTGTTCTACTTGATCACCTTTATGCTATGATGGATGACAATGCCCCCATCCATAGGGCACGAAGGGTCACTGAAAGGTTTGATGAGTATGAAAATGATGTAAATCATATGCTATGGCCTTTGCAATCACCAGATCTTAACCCAGTCAAACACCTATGGGAGATTTTGGGCTGATGTGTTAGACAGCGCTCTCTACCACCATCAACACAACACCAAATGAGGGAATATCTTTGGGAAGAATGGTGTTCATTCCTCCAGTAGATTTAAGAGACTTGTAGAATCAATGCCAAGGTGCAATGAAGTTACTCTGGTTGTACGTGGTGGCTCAACACCTAACTAAGACACTTTATGTTAGTTTCTCCTGTTTAGTAGTTTAAACTGTAGTTTAAACTGACCTTAAAACTAAGACTGTATTGTATCTATATTGTATCATTGAGCTGACACTGGAGGGTGATTTGTGTTAGCAATTTACTGAACTCCTAGCAGCTCATACTGCAGACATTGCTGATTACACGAAACATGGACACTGCATTGATTTATTTATCTGTAACAAAGGAGAAAGTAAAGCAGGCTTTCAACAACCTCCCCCTCATTTGTTTTTATTACATTTCATGTGAACAAAGTTAAATGCCATCTTGGTTTGCCCACTTCTATATGTGTAGGGACTGTTTGTATAGAGGAATGTAACCAGGTGAAAAAATGCAGGAAGACAAACTATGGTGACCTTGTGTAGTGCAACAGACGTCATAACCTCCAGCCACCCCACTGTTGGTGGGAAGGAAGAATGAAAGATGGAGGTAGGATTGGAGGAAGGCAGGGAGGTAATTGAGGAATAGATGTGTGTCTCGTAGGTGGCCATGTTGTTGCTATGAAAGGATGTGGGCAGTGGTCAGACCACACACACATACACACAAAATGAGACGCACGGATACACACACTAGTAGCAAGGCCCATTCCAAATTTCTGCTCTTGTTATTGTTGCGTAGCGGTAGGAGTTTAACTCTGGGGCTTCACCATGGTGGGATGATAGGAATTAGAATCTGGGCTAGTCTACTGGTAGGTATTTGATTCTCGGTTTCCATAATGGTGGGTAATAAATTGTGGGTGTTTGTCATGAGGGGACTGGAGGAATTTGGCGCTGGGTTAGAGGCTCCTGTGAACTACAGTACACTTGGAGGCTTTGGATGAAGCAGGAAAAGCATGCAAGCCAGGTTAGCTAGACAGCTTCCCATCCTAACAGCGGAAATTTGTTGAAATGTTTATGTATGTTTATTGTCCTTCCATGGGGCTAACCACATGCACAGTAACTCATTTGGCCATTCAGGCTAGTAAAATGCTCAAATCTAAAGGGAAAAGCAAAGAATAAGGTAACACCACACACATCCTAATAGTCTGAGTGAATAAAAAAGAAAAAGTAAAGTCAGAGTCACTGATGCACAGATAGTCATGCCCAGTTAATGCATTGCTGCACTTCACAGAAGTATCAAATACAATATGCTCTGTTTCTGAATGGCAGTGCTGGCTCCATAAGCAATCAACCCAACAACTATCAACACATTTTCATTCAAATGTTGCTTGGTGACCAGAAATACATGACATCAGCTTTTTCTGATTTAGCCCTGCCCACTTTGTTGGTAGATTTGAATAGATACATTTCTTTTGCTTGGGCAAAGTAATAGTTAATGAAGTAATTAAATTAAATTAAATTACGATTGAAACATTTGTTGAAATAGATTATTTTGCAATGATCTATCTCAATACGCTGGACTTACCGGATAACACCACACAAACAGGAATGCACACCCATTATTTACAGATCCTGACCCCGTGCCCCGAGAGAATTATACCTGATAATCAGCTGCATTGAAAGGCGTTTGACGTCAGAGGTGGACAAAGCTAACAGAACAAGAGGTGTGAGTAGTGTGTTTGAATGGGCAGGTGGGGCTGTCGAGGGCAAAGGTTAAGAGGGGTTGATGGGTGCGGCAGCTGTGGTGGTTGGGTGAAAGCTGCTCGGCAAACACTGCTTGCTGTCACAAACACAGCAGATATATGATTAGCCACAAGTCTGTGTGAGAGACAGAGGGAGGATGAGTATGTGAGAGAGGGAGGGGAAGACAGAGAGGTAGATCAAGAGAGGGAAAGAGCGAAGGACGGAGGCCCTGGGTTTACTCACAGTTTTGTGATATGTTCGTCATGTTTTCACACCAGGGGGATTCTCAGACTACTTGTTTCCATTTCACTGTCTGGCATTGACGCTCAACTGTCAAGATGCAGCTATGTATAGCACAGCTGGTTTGTGAAATCAGTTGAGTGAGATGACAGAAATTGAGAAGAGATGAGATAAAATGAAATGTGATCAGATGGGACACGATTTTATACTGAATAAATGTAGCTCATGAGGTGATATGATATAAAATGGCAAGATAAGAAGAGAGCTGAGATTAGATGATTTTAAATTGAATAGACTTTACTGATGATTAAATTAGCTACACTAATCACATGAAAATGAGATTGAGTGAGACAACTTGACCTTTTGTAATGAGATGAAAGGAAAGATTAACTTAATTGAGGAAGCAAGACAGAGAAATTATAGTTTAAATTTAATTTAATTTACTAATGAGATGAGGAGATAAACCTTAGTGATGACAGGAAATTGCAATAAAATGTAACGAGACATCTTTTGCTAATTGGATTATAGCATGAACTTTACTTGAGGCAAGGTGAGCTGACATGACAGGAGATGAAAAGAGGAGCGTTTACATGAGATTAAATGAAAATAATTTTACATATGAGATGAGACAGAATCAACATAACTGATAGATGCATTGAAATTAGATTAAGTTTACACACAATACATTGAAATTAAATTATTTAATTGATGAGTTGAGATAAAATATGGTTGAAATTAGGTTGGATTAGAGAGATTAAATTATAAAAATGAGGTGGGAAGTTCATCACCATGTATTATACAATTCAGTTAAATATAATCATTATCCTATCCTCATCATTAAAAATCCCGGAAGGCTTTAACTAGAGGATTAATTAATGTAGTTTTGTGAAACTTTGGTAAATCTTACTTTAGATTTATTCTGTGTATTCAGGCAGCATGAGCTCAACCAAAGATACACAACAAGCTAACCAGGCTCAGGAAAGACTTCAACTAATTCCATCCCCGTGTTGCTGTTCTGTGACCGGTTCAATCCGTCCCTCAAAGGCACAAATCTGCCACCACATCAAACGTTTTCTTTTTAGATCTCAGCATAGACTTTTACTCTTTGACTTAATTTATCCCGGGAATATTTGCCAAGCACACATGCTCTCTTTCATCAACACCCTGCTTCACACGTACAAAGTTACACACATTCATACCTGGCAGCTGCCCAGTACAACCACAGTCTTCTACTGTTGGTCCACTGGGCAGCTCCACCAGAGCAATTTAGACGTTAAGAAATGCGCTCAAGGGCATTTCTTTGGTATTAGTGAAGTAGAGGAGAGCAGGTCGCATTCACTTCCCTAAACTACGTTTTCCTTGGCAAATCAGACAAAATCACAAACTTACCAGCCCACTTGTCTAAACTTAAGGCCTGCACATGTTGGAACGAGATCCTTTGTGTAGTGACAATAAAAAACAAAAATCCAGCATGCCATCTATCATTTTATTTATTCTGTAATATTCACCTTTCCAAATCAGCTAAATTAGAACTTTGGCTCAGTGATATGCTTCATTATTATTCAATCAGTTTACTCATAAATACAAATCATTTAGTGTTTGGTTTTCCTTATATTGGATTCTTATTTTATTTTTTATTGTATTCTATTAGTTTATTTGTCAGGGACAGTGCATATTAATAAACATTACTGGTTTACTGGTCATTAGTTTTCATCTGTTGTCCCTGGCCAGGTGTGAGTTGGAAGGCAAAAACAAGAAACAAATATTTCTGTGAAAACACTGTGAAGAAACATACATTTCTCAGCATGACTTACAAAGTAATGTAATTCAATTGGAAATATCTTCTGTTCTTACACTACATTTTTTCTCTGTCAGATGTTTTATGATGTGACAACGCTGTGGTTAAGGTCTGGTTAGGTTTAGGCACGAAAACCACAAGGTTAAGGTTAGGGAAAGGCTGTGGTTTGGGTTAAATGATACTTCCTTAAAGTTAGGCAACCTTCATCGTCATGGGAACATAAACACCATGACATAAAAACATCCCAACTTGCAGATGGAAACAAATCAAAGTCCATCTTTTGCCACTTGTCTCTCTAGCCATCCACCCAACCCACCACCACCAAGCATGGACATTAGTACATTGTATAGATGGCGTATGTGAGTCAAAGAGGTGCAGGCACGAAAGATACTTCCAACTGAATTACAATAGTTTGAAAGTCACAAAAAAATTGGAAAACTTGTGTGTCAGTATCCTTGCATGTTCATTGACACTTGCTGGACATTTTGTGTGTTGCAGCCATGTGCTTTTGTTTGTTTGTTTGGGTAATGACTCCGCCCTCACCTGTCATGCTTCCATGTGGTTATTGTCGGCCATTTTGTGCTCGCCTGTACTCCGTTAAGTCCTAATGATTAGGCCTACTTATTCTGTGCTCTGTCAGCCCCAGTTTGTCAGATTGTCCCAGTCTTTTGTTCTGAGCACATCTACCGTTGTTACCTGCTTTGCCTGTCTGCCAACCTGCTTGTTTGTACTCTGCCTGTGAACCTGGTTTTTGGATTTTGCCTGCCGATTTGGATTATCTGCCTGTTTGGACTGCTTATTTGGACCTGACCCTTGCCTGCCTCTAGACCACTCTTTGGACTGCCCTCTAGTTTGTCAGCTCTTCTCCTGTTTCAGTTTTGTGGCCAAGAGCCTGCATTTTTGTTGAGTTTTTTCACCGTTTGACGGGACATTCTTTGTTGGAGTTGTTTTTTGACTTTTTCTGTTCAATTAAAAACTCTTGAATTTGGAACTTTCTGCATTTGGGTCCGAACTTTCTACAAAACCTGACATTACAATCTGACCAGATAATGGACCCAGTAGAAATAAGTAAGGTTCTTGATCGGCATGGAGCAACGCTGGGGAAACACCAGGCACAAATTGAGTTTGTTTCCAGGACGTTGGAGGCAGCTACAGCAAGTGTGACTGACCTTGCTGCTAGGGTGCAACAGCTCCAGTTAGCCTCCTCAGTACCACCTCCTCCAGCTGCTCCAGCCCGAGAACCTCGCCTGCCTCCACCTGAGACTTACTCAGGAGATCCAGGATCCTGTCAGTCATTCCTAGCTCAGTGTGAGCTGATTTTTGGACTACAGCCATTGACTTTTCCTTCCGATCGTTCTAAGGTTGCCTACGTCATCACCCAGTTGTCTGGAAGAGCTCGTGAGTGGGGAATGGCCATCTGGAGCAACCAGGTGGCGATCCAGGATGACTTCACTCAATTCACTGGTGAAATGAAGAAGGTCTTCGATCGCTCTAAACAGGGAAGGGAGGCTGCTCGTGAGATCCTTAACCTCCGTCAAGGCTGCAGGTCAGTGTCCGACTTTGCAATAGAATTCCGGACTCTGGTGTCCTCTACTGGTTGGAACCTGGAAGCTCTGTATGATACGTTTTTCAATGGACTTTCTGAAGGGATTAAGGATGAACTCATTCCCCGCGATTTGCCTTCATCTTTTGATGGCTTGGTGGATGTGGCTATCCGTGTGGACACTCGGCTAGGTCAGCTTCATCGGTTGAAGACAACCAGTAGTTCTCAGCGGACTGAGCTTCATCGAGGGTCCAGTTCTCCTCTTCAGGTCCTTGAGGGGGGATCAAGGTCGTCCACTCCGGCTCCTCCAGAGCCAATGAAGATAGACCGGACTAGTCTTTCACCAGCTGAGAGACAGCGAAGGCTGGAGTCTCGTGCCTGTCTGTACTGTGGTCAGCGTGGCCATTTTGTTTCAACCTGTCCTGTAAAAGACAATGCTCACCAGTGAGGCGGGGAGTACTGGTGAGCGCAATTCCCTCAAGGATCTCCCCATCCCTTCGCACTGTTCTGCAAGCAACTGTGATGTGGAGGAGCCATCATCACACCACCTCCGTCCTCATTGACTCTGGAGCTGAGGAGAGCTTCATTGACGTATCACTGGCCACCAGATGGGGAGTTCCAGTAACCACCCTGCAAGTGCCATTGACTGCCTCAGCGCTAAACGGGACCTGTTTCGCCAAGGTAACCCATATCTCATCCCCGGTGAGTTTGATGCTCTCTGGTAATCACACTGAGGAGATTGCTCTTTATGTTATTGATTCACCACAGATTCCCATAGTTCTTGGTCACCCTTGGTTAGTCAAACACAACCCGCACATTGATTGGGAGAAGAATTCTATTTTGGGCTGGAGCCCATTCTGTCATTCCCAGTGTCTGAGGTCTGCCCTTAACCGGTTCCCTGTTTTTCCTGAGCTACCTGAGGAGTTTCCAGACCTGTCAAGAGTTCCGGAGGAATACCTAGAACTGAGACCCGTCTTCAGCAAGTCCAGGGCAACTTCTCTACCACCTCATCGTCCATATGATTGCTCTATAGAGTTGCTTCCTGGAGCTTGTCCGCCTCGAGGTCGTCTGTACTCTCTGGCGCCCCCTGAGAGAATGGCCATGAACAAGTATATTGAGGACTCCCTAGCAGCAGGTATTATCCGTCCCTCGTCCTCTCCAGCAGGGGCAGGGTTTTTCTTTGTGGGCAAGAAGGATAGATCATTAAGACCTTGCATTGATTACCGGGGCCTCAATGATATTACGGTTAAGAACAGATATCCTCTTCCCTTGATGTCCTCAGCCTTTGAACTGTTACAGGGTGCCACAGTGTTTTCTAAATTGGACCTTCGTAATGCCTATCATTTGGTGAGAATCAGGGAGGGAGATGAGTGGAAGACGGCATTTAATACACCCACAGGGCACTACGAGTACCTTGTAATGCCGTTTGGACTGACCAACGCCCCAGCTGTGTTCCAGACTTTGGTCAATGATGTACTGCGGGATATGGTAAACAAATTTGTTTTTGTTTATTTGGACGATATTCTGATTTTTTCCAAGTCCCTTCGTGACCATGTCCATCATGTCCGGTTAGTTCTTCAGCGGTTACTAGAGAACCAACTTTATGTAAAGGCTGAGAAATGTGAGTTCCATCAACGCTCCACATCGTTTTTGGGCTTTGTCGTCTCTGAAGGTGGTGTTGGGATGGACTCCTCTAAGATCAAGGCAGTCATTGATTGGCCTACCCCTCAGTCCCGCAAGGATCTGCAGAAGTTTCTGGGTTTTGCAAATTTTTACAGACGGTTCATTCGTAACTATAGTTCTCTTGCCTCTCCTCTAACTGCTCTGACATCCTCCTCTGTCAGGTTTTTCTGGTCGGAAGTGGCGGAGAAGGCGTTCCAACAACTGAAGAAGCGTTTCACCTCTTCTCCCATTCTGCTTATGCCAGATCCTTCGTGTCAGTTCATTGTTGAGGTGGATGCCTCTGAGGTAGGGGCGGGAGCTGTCCTGTCCCAGAGGTCCAAGGAGGACAATAAGCTGCACCCATGTGCCTTTTTCTCCCACAAGTTAACGCCTGCTGAGAGAAACTACGATGTCGGGGACCGGGAACTTCTGGCAGTCAAACTCGCTCTGGAGGAGTGGCGTCATTGGCTAGAGGGCGCTGAGGTTCCTTTTCTTGTGTGGACGGACCATAGGAACCTGGAGTATTTGAAGTCTGCCAAACGACTCAACGCACGCCAGGCCAGGTGGTCTCTTTTTTTTTAGTCGGTTCAATTTTACCTTGTCTTTCCGTCCTGGGTCCAAGAATGCTAAACCTGACTCTTTCTCGACAGTTTAGTGCTCCAGATGCTGCTCCTGCCCCTAACACCATTTTGCCTTCTCACTGTTTAGTGGGTGCAGTTTCTTGGGATATAGTCTCTGTGGTTCGCAGTGCCCAGCAACAGGAGGCTTGCCCAGCTGGTTGCCCCCCTAACCGCCTGTTTGTCCCCAGTTCTGTCCGTACTCAGGTTTTGGAGTGGGGTCACTGCTCCCGACTGACCTGCCATGCCGGGGTTAGGAGGACTATGGCATTTCTCCGTCAACAATTTTGGTGGCCCCGAATGGTTGCAGATGTCCAAGCCTTCATCGCTGCCTGTCAGATTTGCGCCCAAAACAAGAGCTCAAATCAGCCACCTGTCGGACTCCTCCAGCCGCTCCCGGTACCCAGACGACCATGGTCCCACATAGCCTTGGATTTTGTGACTGGCCTCCCGCCTTCTGATGGTAACTCTGCTGTCCTGACTATTGTTGATCGGTTCTCCAAGTGTGTGCACTTTGTCCCTCTGCCTAAACTCCCTTCTGCCAAGGAGACAGCTTCTCTCATGGTTAACCATGTCTTCAGGATCCATGGAATGCCTTTTGATATGGTGTCTGACCGAGGTCCTCAATTTGTGTCCTCGTTTTGGAAGGAGTTCTGTAGGCTTATTGGAGCCACCGCCAGCCTCTCTTCAGGATTCCATCCTCAGACCAACGGCCAGACAGAGCGGGCCAACCAGGACCTTGAAAGGGTTCTTAGGTGCCTGGCGTCCCAGAATCCCACATCCTGGAGTCGGCATTTGGCATGGGCTGAGTATGCCCACAATTCTCTCCCTGTTGCATCTACGGGTCTCTCCCCTTTTCAATGTTGCCTTGGCTACCAACCACCTCTCTTTTCTTCCCAGGAACTTGAGGCATCGGTTCCATCTGTCCAGGCGTTTGTCCGGCGGTGCAAGGCGACGTGGAGACGTGCTCGAGCCTCTCTGTTGCGTTCGGGTGCCCAGGTCAAGCGGTTGGCAGACCGCCGAAGGGTCAAGGCCCCCCACTACAGGAGCGGTCAGAGGGTTTGGCTCTCTACCAAGGACCTACCTCTCCGAGTGGACTCACGTAAGCTGGCTCCCCGCTTCATTGGGCCCTATGTCATCGAACGGGTCTTGGGCAGATCTGCAGTCCGGTTGCGCCTGCCCCTCTCACTTCGCCGAGTCCATCCCACCTTCCATGTGTCCCGGGTCAAACCTGTCTGTCACAGTCCTCTGTCTCCCCCGGCTGTGCCCCGCCCTCCCCCCCGGCTCGTTGATGGGGGTCCTGTCTACACTGTCGAGAAGCTGATGGATGTTCGCCGGTGTGGGCGTGGTCTCCAGTTTTTGGTTGACTGGACAGGGTATGGGCCAGAGGAGCGGATGTGGGTTCCCGCCCGCCACATTGTGGATAAGACACTCATTAGAGACTTTCGTCAGCAACACCCACGCCATCCTGCCTTGACGCCGAGAGGCGTTCGTTGAGGGGGGGGGTAGTGTCAGTATCCTTGCATGTTCATTGACACTTGCTGGACATTTTGTGTGTTGCAGCCATGTGCTTTTGTCTGTTTGTTTGGGTAATGACTCCGCCCTCACCTGTCATGCTTCCATGTGGTTATTGTCGGCCATTTTGTGCTCACCTGTACTCCGTTAAGTCCTAATGATTAGGCCTACTTATTCTGTGCTCTGTCAGCCCCAGTTTGTCAGATTGTCCCAGTCTTTTGTTCTGAGCACATCTACCGTTGTTACCTGCTTTGCCTGTCTGCCAACCTGCTTGTTTGTACTCTGCCTGTGAACCTGGTTTTTGGATTTTGCCTGCCGATTTGGATTATCTGCCTGTTTGGACTGCTTATTTGGACCTGACCCTTGCCTGCCTCTAGACCACTCTTTGGACTGCCCTCTAGTTTGTCAGCTCTTCTCCTGTTTCAGTTTTGTGGCCAAGAGCCTGCATTTTTGTTGAGTTTTTTCACCGTTTGACGGGATATTCTTTGTTGGAGTTGTTTTTTGACTTTTTCTGTTCAATTAAAAACTCTTGAATTTGGAACTTTCTGCATTTGGGTCCGAACTTTCTACAAAACCTGACATTGTGTCCATGTACATGAATCTATAGGTTAAGTTTCGTGACTATTGCATGAACTGTGGTGAGACTGGATTGTCTATGCAGTGGTTTGTGCTAAATGCTAACAGCATGCTAAATTATTCATGAACGGTAATGCTAACTTGCTGATGTTCAGCAGGTATGAGGTTTATCGAGCTCACATCTTGGTTTAGAATACAAACATTTTCTAATTAGCATATGACACAAATTACAGCACTTAATACACACGAATATACAACATTTCATGGTAATTCATCCATTAGTTGTGGTGTTCTGGAACAAAATGGTGACCATCTGACAGACTGACATTGCCATTGATACTGTAGGTTATTAGCATTGCCAAAAACAGTTTGTACAGTATGTGAAAAATGGTTTCCAGTAGAATTGGGATTATATAATTACAAAATCAAGTGCCAGACAGCTGGGATGGTCATCCTCAATGGTTGGACTGTGGCTCACTGTTCCAAACAGCTCACCTCTTAGGCCTTCATAAGAGCCCTCCCTTCATGCTGCAACATGTTGCTCTGCTCAGACCAGTCTGAACTGCCCCTCACTAGGACACGGGCGCACCAGCATCAAACGATATTTTTTAATCAAGTGGTCAAAAGCTATTGCACAAACATTCTAAAGTAGCTTAGGTCAACAGTGTCCCAGAGCCTGTTCTGTTAGCTGGAATGCTCCTGTACGCTGCGAACAGGCCTCTCTTTGTGTTTCAGTCCAGCAGCCTCACGCCACACCGCACAGCTCTGGAATCCAGTTTGTTTTCTTTCAAATTTCTCAACCTAGTTCACTCCGATGTGGAAGCGCAGTGTACTGGTCGTGTGTGTGTGCTTAATGTGTTTTAAGGTGTGCGCTAAGTGTGCATCTGTGTTTGTACCGATGCAGCAACACTATGGCTCATTGAGTATGTGCTCAATTTAAGCCGGTGCCAAAGTTCACATTCTTCAAAATGGAACATACAGGAGAGTTTAAAAATTATAAACTTTGAGCCTGTGTAAATCCAGCCAGCCCTGGTGTAGGTTGTTAATATGAAGAGTTGCAGATACTGTGGATGCCTATTGGACTAAACTCTGCACTAAGTAGCCAAAAGAGAGGATTTTCTTTAAACAATAATGAGTTTGTTCTGGTATTTTGATGTTTCTGTCTGATCTAAGTACCAGGATTCGTTAAGTCTGGACCTGGCAAAGTTCCACTTGATGCAGCAACAAGATAGAAATCTTCAGTTTGTTGTTTTGCATATCTGTACTCCCCCACACTAATTTCTAGTAAATCCACTTATCTCTCATCAGTACCCTGCAATTATCCACAATACAGAGGGCTTGTTAAACACCTCATGCCTTCCTTCTCTCTTTCTTTTAGTCCTCCTCCCCCTTTCTCCTAATTTCTACTGTTGGCTGACCAAACCAGAGGAATTCATTATCCCGGAAATTTTGCAGAACAAAGTGAGCCAAGCAGGACAAGGCTATTCTCCTTTCCTATCCTTCCTGACAATAAAACCATGACATACAATTAGTCTGTTATTTCTTCATCAGATGACCACTGTTTTCTTGCCATATAAACTGCGACCCTGTCTATCAGGAAACCGTGTTTTCACCTTGAGCAGCCCGGTTCCGCCTTTAAAGAGGCTTCCTGGATCACTCTGATTCTTTGTGTGGGAAAGATTTCAAGCAAATCACCACCCTGCTTCTGTCTCAGTGTAGAAGCTTTACAAAAGACGACAGTACTCGTAATATCTTTTCACATCTCAGTATGAATGAGGGTATTCCTCTTTATATGTATTTAATTTATTTTGGAAACAACCTTTTCTAAGGAATTTTGGTATGTCAAAATTACTAAAAAAATGTAAAAAGATGCAGTAATTTCATCAGTTGAGTGGTCAGTTCTGTTGTGACAAAGCAGTGAAAGACCCCATACCCCTTTTCTGTCCCCTCCAATATATGTACTTGCTTATCCTATACATGGCTGACAGGGGATGGAGCCTATTTCAGCCCATATTGAGCAAGAGGCAGGGTACAGTCTGGACAGGTCACCGTCTATGACAAGGCTAACACATAGTAGACAGGCAACCATTCACACTCAAATTCACACCTCTGGTCAATTTAGAGTTGCCAGTTCACCAAACTTGCATGGATAGTGGGAGGTAACTTGCCAGGTTTAATACAGGTACTCCTTCTCTCAGGTATTGGAGCAACTCAGCAATTAGTTAAAGAAGCAACTAGTTATTGAGGTTGGTGTCATGTTTAGTACACTGTATATTCAAAAAACGTATTTCAACCACACAAGCTTAGAACATGCATCATAATTCTGCATAACATACACATAAAAACTCAGAAAATGCAGTGGATGCTCTAATTCATATTAAGAAACCTTAGTGATGATATCTTACAATGTATGTCTGAGTCTTCATCTTTCGCCTGTCATTAAAACATTTCTATTCCTGATGTGTTTGACTCAAACCCTCCACTGCACCATTTCCAGTAACCTGAGGAAATGCCTTGTCTGGGCTGTCCCAGTAAATGCCACATATAGGCGGCCCCTTCTAATACTGCAAGGTAGGCTGCCTCGAAAAAGACCCTCCAAAACACTCTCCAGGGCGGTGTGTCCTGAATGTCCTGCACCTGTATAAACACACCGAGCCAGGAGAAACCACATTTCCAAAAGGCAGGAGAATAACATACCTGGGAACAGTTACCCTGAGAAGCAAAGGTAAAGTAGAATACACTTAACCACAAGTAACAGTCAAAAGGCAGGGCACAACCATCTACATACTTAGTGAAAGTCAATGTACAAAGTAAGGTTTAGGTTTTGGAGGTGCAGAAAAAAATGTCTGGTAACAGAATCCCGAATAGTACATATGTGTGATATAAGACAAATAACCAGTAAAGGTTCTTTAGAGAGAGAGAAACTAAATGGGTGGAGTAGACAAGGAAAAGTGTAAAACTGAAATCAGATTATGTGAGGAAAAACAATTTGGAAACTACAGGGATAATTAATTCAAGTGAGCATTTAAAGGCTAGAAGTAAAAATGTGTTGCAACCAGGGAAAGTGAGAAACAGGGGCCTCTGAGACAGCCTGCGTATTGACATACTTTGACAGAACACCTACCTGTCAGACGTGCCCCGTAAAGGCTCTCCTTACTGGGACAAGGCTTTATATTCACACAGCATCACAAGACACCTTGTAGTTACGTAACTGTCGCACTTTTCAATCATTGTACTGTAAGTGAGACCTCACAAGGGGCCCTGGTCATACATGCTCTACTGCTCTTTAGCATGAGAGACTCACCTTTAACAAATAATTTAGTCTAGCTTTCTTAATTTAGAAATATGAAGAGTGGGCGATAAATGTATGTTGACCCAATCTGGGTTTGATACTTGGTCGATTCTAGCAACCAATACCAGTGTTGAAAAGCTGAAAAAAGGAAAAGTTGAAACGGCAAATTCATCCAATCTGGTAATGAAAACACTAAAACTTATCTCTGGTGATAACTGGTCTTTACATAGTAATCTTTACAGAATGCATTACATCTACTGTAAAAAATCCTCACTGGCTGCCAATGATTTGACAGATACCTGCGTCATCGCCTCCTCCTCCTCTGCTGCTGATGGATTTATTCACTGACCACAACTGGATACAGCTGGAAAAGAAAGCAGTGAGCTCACAGCTGATGATGCATAAGCCACATTTAGGGGTAACTCATTTGGATGATGATGCTTATATTAGTGCAATAAGATTGGTAAACATGACAAAGTAATAACCCATGAACCAGTGATAATTATATGTTGTTATGTTGCATTTTGGCTGTGTTGCTGTCTTTTGCTATTGCTCAGACCAAAGATGTACTGATGGGTAAATCGTGTTTTATTTGAACCCAGGCTGTTCTTAAAGGTATATTTACATTTTTTAATTGCCAGTTAACACTCTGAAGGAAGTAAATGCACAGATACTAATAAAAATGACATTTTGGGAAAAATGTTTTTTTTGGTGTCTTTGCAGAGAGTTAGATGAGAAGATTGATACCACTCTTATTTTTATCTGTTCAATACTAAGCAGGAGCCAGGAGACAGTTAGTTTAGTTTTTCCCAATAGTCAAACTATTTTTGAAGCTAATATATGTTACAAAATGTGATTTTCAAGGTGAAAAAAGTTGATTGTTATTGTGAAAGAAATAATTCACTTTAAATTACACTGGCAATCAATGGTTCTCATAGCAACAATCCCGGAAAGGACAGCATGGTTTGCCCAACACTTATTCGCCACTGCAAAAGTATTTTAAACCTTTTGTGTTTGTGCTCTGATTCACTCCTGCTGAGAGTGGAAAACATGTTTCTTGCAGTCTACGCTGAGGTAGGAGAAACATGTGAAACTTGGGTTGTCTGCTGCTAGTTTGACAGCTAGCTGAGCAATGACTCCTTCCTGCGTCATCACTTCCTACTCACTATGCTGAGGAATCTACCTTTCCCTGTTCCAGCTGGGGAATATTCCTCGTTGTTGTGAAGAGGACGCATAATATTTTCCACTGTCAATCTGGAGTGGGCCGGTACTGTATTCTGCAAAGTAGAGAATGCTCTGCCACTGTAGGACACAGCTGCATTTATTGTGTAGGGATGTTGGCAGAACATACTGTCCTGTAATTATTGGTGCATTAACTCAGACATTGAACATATTTTTACCCATTTTTTAACAAATCACCATTGTCCTTCCCTTGCTTTACCGAGTTATTGAAGTTAGGTTTCATCCCCTGGTCATCTTCAGGAAATACAGCAACCACTCTTCTTGGGATCCACAGAAACCATGACACTGTGGGGGTTACTTTTAGCAAAGGAAAAAGAAAACAGTGAGTAAAATCAGACCGGCTGTGACCTTCCAGTTTGCAGACACACAGACAAGACGATCAGATTGCCACCAGACAGACATGGGGCGAGGGTGTAGGCTACAGTCTGACCTTGCAGCTCACAGACAGATGGGGAGAGGCCTTCGTTCCAGACGTACAGACAGGGAGGGGTTGTTTTAGCCACTGTGCAAAAACTGCAGGTCTGGAAACAATTAGAGCAGATGGGAACCCTGGCCAGGCTGTTTCTTTAAGGCACAGCACAATTATATCGAACATTTATTGAGAACAGTTTGCTCCGGTTATGGTTCACCAAACCACCAGTCACAAAAGCACAGTTCATTATTCCATCAACATTTTTTTTAATCAGTTAGTTAGTTAATAATACATTTGTGTTTACGCTGACAGCCTTGCAAAAAGGGAAAGCCCTCGAAGAGCAATATTTTCACAGCTGTTTACAAAGGTACAGTCTTCCTCGTGCTAATCTTTCACCTTTTGTTCATTCCCATTAGTCATCTGAAAACTGTGTTCCCTTTTGCAGCATTCAGCACTAATAACTGCCATCAAAGGACAGATCTATTGTTGACTTTTAATGTTCTTTTGGTCCAGACATCACACAGACGCTGGTTTTCATCGTCGATGCCAAAGAGTCCGACCGGGTTTCACTGGCAAAGCCAAAACTCTAGCAGTGTTGAGAAGCACTTATTGCACACTTCACTAATAGGAGCATTTGTGGTTTGAACATTCCTCTTTCGGATCGCAGTGTTTTTTTCTTCATGTTGACGTTATTGCCAGTATGGGAAGCAGAAGCTCAGGGCTGTTTTTTTTGTTTAAACCACACACAAAATACTTTGAAGTTTGAACTTTGTGTATTGAAGCTATTTGTAATACATTTAGCTATAGTCACACAGTGCTACTACTATGTTTGATTACATAAGCAGACACACTAAACAGTGTACAGACACACTTATAAACCTGATTAAGCTGAAATGACACGTTTCTCTTGCTGTAATTATTCTTCCTGTTGATGTTGGCCATTGATTGGGTCAAAATCCACAGCATTCCTTGTCAAACATGTATTTAAAAGTTCATTTGAAGCTAATATGAAGATTCATCCAAATTAGTCTTTTTTGTCTTCTTAATGCCCTCTCTTTTTGTTATGATTTTGACACTTTATACTGCGACTGAACAGGAAAACACTGTTGGTCAAGACACAAAGAGGGAATGCTTTACTGAAAAGACAGCAACTTTGGAAAATATCCACTTCTTTGACTAACTCACATGGCTGAAGCCACATATTATCTTCTGATAAACTTTTAAATACATTTTTGCACAAAATGATGACTGTAGAGTTTTTGACCCCCACCACTTACATAGTTGGAGGGGCTCTTCAACACAATGGATGTTCTGTATGAACAGAAGGAATGAGGAAACCTATTGTTTTACGACAGACTTAAAAAATTGTGAACCTATCATGATTGTCATCACCAGACATGCAATATTGTTAACACACTGCTCAGAGGGTTAGGGTTTCAAGAGTAAGTCTGAATTGTTCTGCAATAACACATTAAAATCTCCTTATTACCTCCTTGTGTCTACAAATGTAAAAAAAAAAAAAAAAAAAGAAGATGTAGGTGTATTCATATGTGCAGCTAAAAACAGGTAAACAGCTGGTAAATAACTAAATAGAGATGTGTGTTACTGGCAGGGCAGCTGCTAAATAATCAGAAACTAGTCAACAAGCTCTGTCGCGGGTACACCATGTTTCTGACAGTAGACAAACATACTATAAAAGCAGCCACTAAGCTTTATATGAACCTGAAACTGTATGAGAGCACAGTTCTCCTGCTGACAGCCAGTAAATAACCATCCAATAAAACAGACAGTAAACACACACTCTCAAGACCAGTTTGACATCTCAGGCAACCTTGGTAGAAAAGGGAAAAAAAGCATATGAATTCAAATGAAAGCCTTTAAAAAGTCTAATGATAGAAAAACAGTCTGAGTTTATTTGATGTTGAGGAATGTTAAGGTGAAGTTTTGACCTGGATCGCTGCATATCACGGCCTGAAACACCTGTCTGCATGGGAAGCAGAACCCACAAAGCAAAATGTCCGTTTTTTCTCTGCTTGAAGCAACATTTACCTTGGCAGTGAATGAGACAAAGCAGCAGCGTGTGATTAAAGCTGATGTTTTTATTCAAGGCTTTTACAGGAAGCTAATTAGCTGAGGTATGCAGTCGTGTGCCAAGCTAATAGGGGGAAGCTGACATTCCTGCAGGGAAGCAGTGGCCTCACAAAGCTACAGAATATGGATTTACATTCACAACCGCCTCTGTGTAAGCCACAAGACTTTCAATTCAAACTGTTTACAACATGTCAGGATGTGGTCTTGCTCACTGCACCACAAGGCGAGCAAATTTGAAAACACAGAAAACCTGCCCATGTTATTTGTCCTATTGTAACTGGACAATAAAAGTTACTGTGGCATGAAAAAAATAAGTACCTGCACAGACTAACAGTAATACTTGTCCACCTCAAAAATGTAAAGGTCGAACTCACTGGGTGAAACATTTTACTGCTATCAGGCCCCACCGTGAAAACACAAACAATGTCATAAGGGAGAAATGTTATGAATACAATTCATTATCAGCAACGTCTCTCTTTTGGGGTTGATCATTTCCATTGGGATTCAAATTAAGCATGTTCACACATATAAAATGGCAGGTTTATGGCAAAAGGGATGGCTTTTCTTGCCACAATGTGTGCTTCTAACCCTCCTTTTTATGCACCATCTGTCACTTGGTGAACAAGATTGAATTTGGGAGGTTCACACAAGCAAAACCACAAGAATGTGACCAAAAAGGAGCTCTGCATTTGATTAAAGTTACTAAAATGTGCAGAGCTGACTTTGCCAAAATTAGTTCACCAGCCTTCTTAACACCTTCACCTTCAATTATATCCATGGGATTGATTGCGGGCCACTAATTTCTGGTTTCTTCCATTGGGTTATGTCAGTTTTTGTGTAATTCCTTTCTTGTGTCGATGTACTTCCAACTATTCTATGCTTCCACGGCAACTTACAGGATCTTCAATGTGTCTTTCCACTGCAACTGAACAGGTCATGGAAGAAATAGTTTGATATTTTGGGAAATAACCTAACCTAACCCTAACTGTTAGATGAGAAGACTGATACCACTCTTGTTGTCCAATAAATATTGAGCTGGAGCCAGTTGCAGTTAGCTGAACTTAGCATAAATATTGGAAGCAGATGGAAAGTCTGGTTTCATCCAAAGTGTAAAAACACACCTACCAACACCTCTTAAACTCACTAACATACATGCTGTAACTTGTTTGATTAGTTCATACAAAAACCCCAAATTAATGACGATTGGTGGTTTTAGAGTTTCGAGTGTTTCTGCTAAGCTAAGCTAATTACCTCCCGGCTGTGGTTCTATAGTTATTAAGCACATAGTCATTAAAGTGGTCTTCTTATCTAACAACTTGCAAGGAGAAAATATAACCCTATTTCTTAAAATGTTGAACTAGTCCTTTGAACAAACCGACCTTTGACAAACTGCCAAGCTTAGTCACTCTGAATGTGCTCCAGTGCCTCCTTTGTAATTGTGGCGCTGTGTGTGGGCAGATATCCCACACTATATTTAGAAACCATCACCTGTAGAGGGCAGAAGGTCCTCAGGGTCATAGACACTATATGACCCTAAGAGTTCACAGTGTAATAAAGCACTGGTCATCTTTAAAATACGGAAAGCTGGTCTCATTGATAATAGCTGCATGATGACGGAGAACTGGGCATGATTTTAAGTTATTACCACAAGATTTTGTCTGTTTTCATCTAACCATCATGATTCAGCATGTGGTCCAGAAGAGGAAGTACTCAGTGAGAATCAAGCAGCGTGATGTTCTTCCAAGCAGCATGATGTACTTGGTGTCTAGGATTAGAAAATCTCTTCGACCTCCTACTGAAAGGTCACTGAAACAGAACAGAGTCCATCCTGGACCCACATGGAGCTGTGTTTAAGTTAAGACCACCTGACTTCCATATCCATGTGTGTGGCAGTAAATCTACAGCTGAGATGAGTTTCTGCTGTTTGTTGAAAGAGTTACAGCCCAAATTCTCATCAGTGTCTCTAGTCTAAACACTTTCCAGGACACAGGTTTTTAAATAGGAAGTTTCCACCCTCACTGCCTGTGACTATTCTGCCACTGATCAGTCCCCTGTGTTATATCTGTGGAAATGTTACCATGCCCTAAATCTATTGCTAGTTTCTACCTGTGGGCTTCTTTTACTGCTAGTTAAAAATGCTTGGTTCAAAGGATCTGTAAGTGATATCTTTTCCCTTGTGAACACAGACTAGCAAAAACATTCCACTAGATGTTCCTTACTAAATGATTTATGAGAAAATTTGACCAAAAAATGCAGTCAACCCATCAATAATGTGCCCCTCTGGCATCAAACAGTCAGTATATTATATCTCGGCCCATTACCCCAAGTAATCCAAAACCCAACTATTTCATGCAGGCTGTGCCTGAAAAAGATTGGGTCTCATGCATGTTTCCAGTCTGAACATTTTCCACCACTCTAGGCTTTAAATAGACACTGTTTCCATCTTGACAGTTCATCTGCCCACCAACCCCATTGTTAAATCTCAACAAATCATCCGAGACTCCTGATCCATTATAAGTTTCCACTGCTTTTCTTTTCATAGGCAAGCTTCAAAATGTTTCCATTAGTTTCCAAGTCTTTCATCTGTCAGTAATTGACCTGTCCCTCCTCTATTGTTAAATGTCAACAGATCTTTCAAACCATTTGAGTGTTTTTGCAGACAGCTTCCAAATTGTAAGGGAAAGCAGAAATGTACTTTCCCAGCACGTCTTTATTAGCCTGCTTTAGACTCTGATGAAACACACATATTGCATATGACACAATAATTTTATGCATTCTGTATTCTGCTGTCTTGCCAGGATTGTTCCCTTTGATATCGACAATTCATTTTTTTTAAAACTGCAACCAGGCTGTTTTCAACTATTCCACTAGCCCAAGAGTTCAAAGAAGCAGAAATATGCAGGCAGGGAAATCATTTTGAGATTTTGGTTTCATGTTCAGTTTACACAGTGGTATATGGATGGTTGGTTTGAAGGCTAAAGCCAGGGAACATTCCTCAAATAGCCTGCCAGCTACCACTAATGGAATACAGTTTAATAGACAGCTGAGTGCAGATAACACAACCAAAGTCTTGAATATGGATCCAGCTTGGGAAAAACACTCTGGGTTTCAATACATACTATTGGACACTGCACATATACATATACATATTCATACAGTTGAACTAAAGCCTCCAAAATTAGTTGAATCAACAAAAACGGAGCAGTAAAATCTTCATGAATAAAGGGACTTATTGCTGGAATGAAGTAGAGAGCATACAAACATACAGCAAATGAAGGACAGACGATTTTGGAAGGATTACTAAAAATGTTCACTGTGAAATTAAAGTCTATATCTGGCCCACTGTGGAACAAAAATGCAACCTCAGAACAGACTGTTCTTTCTTACTTTTGATGTTTAGCTTGCTGTTTAGCTTTTGAAGGCACTGGGAAGGTATGAGTGCAACTGCTGCTGTACTGAATATGAGCAGTGTGTGGGAATCATGCAAGCAGTCAGAAGATGTCCAAGAGCACACAGGGCTCCTCTGTAACGTTAGTATTACGCATGATGTCATCAGCCATGATGTTATGGAACTGCACACACAAGGTGTTCAAGAAAACTATGAATAATTTCCACTTTCCATGCCTGAAAGGGGAGACTTAATGAGGACGGTGTTGTCACCAGGGCAAACAAATATGTAGCCTGGTCTGACACTGAGTCTGTCATCTCTACAGATCCCAAAGTTGGAATCTTCCCAGCTGACATGGTTCTGCTGCCTCATGATGTCACACAGTAACTATGAAAAAAGCAGTGAGGTAATGAAGCTATAACTGGTGAGCAGCAGCGTGCGTAAATCCAGACAAGGATATAAGGCAGGCCTTGACCTGAAATTACTACGCAAGTCACATGACCTTAAATATCAGTATGACTTCAACACTAAATTAAGAACATCATTCCAATCTGTTTATTCACTTTTGTCTGAGTGTGCTTTTCATTTGGATAAATAAACCAGCAGTGAATCAATATCAGCATGACGTTACCATTGTTAATTATACTGATGTCAGCTGTTTTTTCTGAGACTCAATCCAGCGCTCAGTGTTACTGTATACATTATATCAAATCTTGGCCCTGTTGGCTGCAATGTCTAACACCAGAAACTATTTCTTATACAGGCTGATAATCTCCACATCTATCACCTAGTTTTCCTATGTTTACACTTTCACAGTGTTGAGAAAAGTTTGCACGATTAATGATGGTACTGCAAAGCAATTTCAAGTGAAATGTAGGCATTCTTTTTGTAGAAACACTACTGAAACTGGTTTGACCTTTTAGGATATCTTAAAGTGGCTGTAATCAATATTTTTATATCAAAAACTGATCACATGACTGTTACGTTTTGTTTCTGTAATTGTTTTGGTTTTCCAGCCCATAATATTTTAGTGGTATCTTGTGGTGGTTTTTATTGATGTTTCATTGTTATTTTATTTATTATTGTTTTTTATTATATCATACCTACTTAAAGACAAAAGATCCACTGGTTTCACATGAAGTACATGTAATCAAACTTTGCTATACAAGACATTAAAAGTTTGCACATATTTTGGCCTCTGACCAATGGTTTTTCATTTCATTGTGACCGAATAACGAACAGTATAGCTAATTTCCATCATCACAGGTCTACGTCAGTCATTGCACAGACCAACAATACATTTTCGAATGTGCAGAAGATGGAAAGGTCAGACTGCCAGCACACAGCTATGACTAACAACAATGAAGCCAACAAGTACAGACCTCCTCGACATTGTTTCACCACAGCAGTTCCATTACTGACTTTAACCCACAGCTACTCTCTTAGATAAATACCTAGGTCTATACTTAGCCTCAGCATTTCTGGCCCTACCACACACAGAGCCATATGTTTCCATTGGCCACAAAATTCGGCACATCCACACATGCAGATCTGCAGAACAGTGAGCACGCAGCCAGACGTCTGGCACGGGAAACTCTGAAACTGACAGCTGAGCAACAACGATCCAACCAACCATTATCATACAGTGACAGCATCTGGAAAAATACCAGTTTCCAAACAGCTGTCAATTACAAGAGGAAGGAGACTATCCAGGATGTATTGTCAATACACAAATTGGTGACATCTGATAAAACTTTTGATTTTGTTTGAAAAAACATATTGCAGACATCAAAATAAGTTTCATTTGAAGGATTTCAGTTTATCTCCAAAGGAAATTCCTTAAAAAACATCTGAATAATTGCCTTTGATTGAGACAAACTGACCGAATAAACAGCCTGATTGAACCTAGATTACTCTGCACGCAAGATAAAAAGTCAGCTAAGTGTCGGTGTTGTTTTGCAGTGTGGCCGGAGCATGTTCCTCTATCAAGCTGTTTCCTTTAGATATCACAGAGTTGAGGTTTGGGCCCTGAGGCTGTAATGACTGTCAACACACACACACACTTTCTCTGGTCTGTTTTGAGACACAGAATACTTCACACACACACACACACACACACACACACACACACACACACACACACACACACACACACACACACACACACACCACACTTTCACTCACGGCTGCGCTTTTTTCCCCTGGTCAGATGGTATAATAGGAGTCCCTACTGTACTGAGCCAGCATAGAGAGAGAACATATCCATATTAGGAAAAGAGCAGGCTTCCTTATATGGGGAAGCTTCCTCTGTAGTAACAGCCCAGTCTGCTGGCTTTTCTTATGCATTCCTTCAGCTCCAGGTTTCTCTGGGAGTTTTTCATTTCCGATTCGCTGGCTGGAGAAGGAGCAGGGCCGCCTTTCATAAGAGTTTGGCCTGGTGTGTGATCTCCTTTTTCAAAAAAATACACAAACCTCCGTCTAGCCTCTTTCCTGCAATCCTCCACTCTGGGGTTTGATGTAGTAAAATAAGCCTGGCCAGGGACAGGGCACACCTGGCCTTTTAAGTTTATCATAGACTAAACCTCATTAGGCAGGTGAGAAGCAAGAGAACATGTAGCCTTTGTTCCTCTTATATCTGCCCTGCATGCCTTCATGGGCCGGGCTGCACTTTCACTAAAGTCAAGATATCTAATAATCATTTCTCCTGACTAAGAGTCAGTAGAACTAAGACATCCAGCTCAGGTAACTCAGAAAACACACAATCAGTACCATCTCGTACCAGACAGTGTTCATACTGTACAAACACAAAAACACCCAAATCACAAGTTTCAGAAATATTGACTGAACTGGAGTTTCACTTGACATTGTAAATAAAGGAAATCTAAAGTTATTTGCAAACAAGCATCCAATAATATGCCCATGAGTAATGGATTCCAGTTTTTAAAGGGCTAATCCACAAATTTTACTCATAGAGATCAGGATTAGTCATTCTCAGCCTGTGCAAACAGTTGTGTAATGCCTTTTGCGGCTCTAGAGGAAGCTTTTAAAGTTTGAAAAAAATGGCTTGATGATGATGTCATCGGGGTTATTTTGTCATCAGGGGTTGAAGACTCCTATTTCTTTAAAAGAAAGCCTACATTTCAAACTGGGGGTGTGGAAATGGAAAGATGTGGGTATTTATCAGTCTGGGAGGTTTTAATGAAAGATGCTGTGGTGTTGCATTATGGGAAATGTAGGATCCAGCATTTCAAGAGCTATTCTTGGGACTAAAACTCAGGTTATCTTAGCTTCTGCCTCTAATTCTGATCATTGTTATAAAAAATTGTCCTCACAACTTTATGGAAGTACAATGCATAATAGCCGGATTGCCCCTTTAATGAGTCATATTCAACCACAGAGCTAAAGGAAATGAAAAATATACAGACCCACAATAACTGAGTGTATCACATAAAATGATTTGTATGAAATGAAATGAGTATTTGTAATTAAAATGCGTCATTCTTGCATTACAGATCATAATGTGTTTTAGTGGTTTTTACTGAAAACTGCAGTTCAGCCACTGATGTCAGTGCAGAAAAATGCCACTGCAGTGTCCCAGACATAACCACACGAATACAGAAGACAAAGTTACAAGACTGCAGCAGTTGCCAAGTCTTTGCTGGAACAAGCACCTTGATAGATAACCAATGAGTGCTAATGACTCAAATTAATTTCCTTTTTCCTAACCCCTCACTGTTAATTTACTAAAGTACAGGCTGTCTGTGCACCTTTGAAGCCAAGCTGAGGAATGCTGTTGCGGGCTTAAAGTCTTAACCACCCGTTACACATCAATCAGTTTATTTAACCATTGTGTGTTCAAGCATTTTTATGAGTTTCTACGTGTTGATTTTTAACTGCTCTACTTCCACGTAAAGTTTTTTGTATCTTCACTTCTGAACAGTGTTATGAGTTTTTTTTTTCTTTTCTTCTTTTTTTAAAATTAATATTTATAGGTACCGGCTGTCTGTTTGTGAAGTCAGTCTTCAGGAATTCCCAGTGTGGGGTCCCAGGCCTCTAACCAGACTTAACCTCCCATTCCAGATGAAAGCTGCTCTGAGAGAGACAGTGTTGTTTGGCCCGAGCAGCAGAGCCTTGCCTTCAGACAGCAGGAATGTGGGATGTCTGGAGTGGGGGTCAGGAAGCGAGGAAAGAATGCCAAGTATGTCCATGTTTGTCCAGGGCTGGCTCTCCATTCAGCCCCCAGTGACGTGCTGCGAGGGCCAGGGAGTATAAAGGGAGCTCAGCTCTCCAGTCAGAACTCAGATCAACTCCTCTACTGAAGCTAAACTTTAGCTTTCACCAAGAAAGAAAGAAAGACTGTGACCGGAGCGGCAGAGAAACGCTACACGACAAACAAGACAAGAGATCAACTTGATCAGAAAAGGTTTCTCAAGCTCAAACTCTGAGACTAAAGGAAGACTTTCTCAACGAGGCTTAAGGAACAATCTAAATCTATTTCTAAAAAGATGTCTGCTGGAATGAAGAAAATGATTTTGCTGCCTTTCCTGTGCATCATGCTCTCATACATGGTAAGCCATAAACTACTAAAAAAGACTTTTCATTGCTGTTGTGTTAGACTTTAATTATATGGGCAATGTGATGATAAGAACTCCACTCTTGTCATAACATGACATAAGCTCTAACTCTAAAAGACATTTTGTTCTCTTTGAGCTGGATGAATGTCTGTAGTGTATCTTGTGGAGATTATGTTTAACCAAGCATGTACCTGTGTGTGTTGTGTTCAGGCTGCGGGTCAGGAGTGCAGCGGCCAGTGTTCGTGCCCCTCCACTCCACCTCAGTGTCCCCCAGGAGTGAGCCTGGTGCTGGACGGCTGTGGCTGCTGTAGGGTGTGTGCCAAACAGATGGGGGAGCTCTGTACCGAGAAAGATGCTTGTGACTCACACAAAGGTCTCTACTGTGACTTCGGAGCCCCCATCAACAGACGCATAGGAGTGTGCACAGGTGAGCCAGTGATCCTTGAAATAATTGCTGTAGCCTGTCATGCAAAATTATTCTGTGATGTGCCAAGAAATGTTGTTAATGATGTATGAGCTGAATCATGACCTCTCCTTTTTTGTTATTTCCCCCTACAGCAAGAGAGGGAGCAACATGTGTGTTCAGTGGCATGGTGTACAAGAGTGGAGAGACTTTCCAGAGCAGCTGCAAGTACCAGTGTACTTGTCTGGATGGAGCTGTGGGCTGTGTCCCTCTTTGCTCCATGGACGTGCGGCTGCCCAGCCCTGACTGCCCCATGCCGAGACGTGTCAAAGTGCCAGGGAAGTGCTGCGAGGAGTGGGTGTGCGATTCTCCCTACACAAACAGCTTCATGGGCTCTGTTTTGGCTGGTAAGTTATTTTTCTGTATTCTTATAAGCATACTTCATTTATTCCCTCACATCAAGACTGTAATTTCTTTGTAATCCTATGGTAATTCCTTAGTCCTGCAGAAATGAGCTGTAATCAGAATGCTGATTCTAATCCAATGTTTACTCCTGTTTTTACAGCATACAGAGAGGAGGAGACCTATGGCCCAGATCCCTCCATGATGAGGGAGAACTGCTTGGTTCAGACTACTGAATGGAGCGCCTGCTCTAAGACCTGTGGCCTTGGGATCTCCACCAGGGTCACCAATGATAACCGCGAATGCCGCCTGGAGAAACAGACCCGACTGTGCATGGTGCGACCATGCGAGTCTCAGCTGGAGCAGAGCATTAGGGTGAGTTCCTGATAAACTGCAATGCTTTCATAAACACTTACAAATACAACATGCAAACTGCAATTTCAAAAGAATGCCAACTAAAGTTGTTTTTATTTTTATTCCTACAGAAAGGGAAAAAGTGCATCCGAACTCCAAGACTCTCCAAGCCCATGAAGTTCGAGATCTCCGGCTGCACCACCACCAAGTCCTACAGACCAAAGTTCTGTGGCGTCTGCCTGGATGGCCGCTGCTGCACTCCCCACAGGACCACTACCCTGCCCATGGAGTTCAAATGCCCTGACGGACAGGTCATGAAGAAGCACATGATGTTCATCAAGTCCTGCGCCTGCCACCACAACTGCCCCGGGGAGAACGACATCTTCGAGTCCATGTATTACAAGAAGATGATGGGAGACATGGCGTGAGCCGCTGAAGGACGATCAGAGCTTATGACTTGAAAACAAACAGAACTCCATCTCATTTTGCAGCTCAGTATATACGTTACTTTCTTGTTTTATTTTGTCATTTTCTCATTGTAAAAGTAGTCCAGACACTTGTCTAAGTGTCTGTGTGTTTTGTATGGCTGTTGCACATCAGCCACATAGAGCTCAGACAGAGGGTTGCATAGCAGCTCTAAGAGATTCCTGCACTATAACTTCTATTTTGACAAACCTACTGTCAGGTTTCCAGCCATTCCCCCTGAAACCCCTTTTTCAAACCCGTCCATTTTACTGTACCCGTGCATTTTTAAAAATACCTTATCTAAACCTTGACCTCCTCTCTAAATGAGGTGTGTAATAACTTCCCCACCCTTTGAGCCCAGACCAGACCTGTAAACTCTAAGCAGCTGTAGAGGGAGCACACAGACCACAGCAGGCCAGTGTTCCCCTGTCCAAACAGGTCTGAATGTGTCCTTGTGTGTTTGCATGTGTGTGTGTATGTGTGTGTGTTAGGCTTGAATGTTGGCCTTGTCTCTGAGGTCTACGATGTTCACTCTGCTCCCAGAGTGGAGGAAAGGTCAGAGTTTCCGCCCAGCATGTGGATGAGAAAGAAGCAGCGTGCTGAGTTTAGGGTTAGATATGGAACACAGTGGGCTTTGCCATGGCACTGAGAAGAAAAAAAAAAGAAGACATGTTGACTATTACTGATTCAGGTCGGAACGAGGAAACCAAGTGTCTATAGGAACAAAGAGTCTATTTTGTACAAAAATAGAGAAGACTGGAAGAATTGTAATTTCATTCCTTTTATATTGTTGATGTGTAAATTCTGTATATATTTGTACAGTTTAAGTTAATTTAAAAGCCAAATGTGTTCTGTGCTTCAAAATGTATCAATAGTGTATTTTTTGTCGACAGCATTTTTTACTATTTTATTGAGAAGTGTGACAAAAAAGTTACATGTTTCACTTTGTAGCTGGAAATAAAATGTTATATTTTTTTATACAAACACTGTTGTTCTTTCTCTCATTTTGGCAAATTGATGAGTTAATTGATTGAATATTGGTGTAAAACTCACTTACAATCCAATCTGTTTAATCTATTAGTTGATGCCTCACAGCATATTTAACAGGAACATGGCTCACATGTTAATTACCTGCATAACTGAAGTGGAATATCATTACTTGTTACTGTACTAATACTTATTACTGGGGTCTCAATCAGTGCAAGTCATAATTTATTATGAACATCAAGCTCACAAAGTTAGATTGCAGGACAATTACCCCTCTCATTTCCCTGATGGGAATAAAACTGGAGCTCACTGTCACAGATTTTTTTGTGATATCAGTGATTGATTTTTGATTAAAATCTGAAAAAATCACCCAAGCTTATTTTTGAATAAGGTACAGACTAATATATAATTAGATGACAGCAATCACCCATTCACTGTAAAGGATAAACTTCAAGCTGACATCCATACCTGATATCCAGCAGTGTATTTTTGTATGCTTGAGAATATCGACAGCTGTGTCCAACATCTGGAGTGACACATAAACACATTTTTATGTTATGATCTTTTATATTTTGTTCGGTTCTGCCACCTTATCCTCAGGGTTAATGAAACATTTCATAACCGTATTTCTTCTGTAAAAAGAAAAAAAATCATTCTTAAACTTGGAAACAGTAGTTAACGAAACAACCTCACCACACGATACATTCAGTAGTTGCTCTACAGCTTTCAGTCATATCACAATAAAGTCCTCAGCACTCGGGGTTGCTTAGTATTCATGCAATTACAGATGATTTTCATCCAGAGTAATGCACATGATATTTTGTTTTTTTTACCTAATCACTAATTGCTCTCTATACATTTGTTTAAAGGCTAAACTGAAATTATGTAATTTAGTAGCATATCCATTAATGTGAAGAATTAGTGCTTGTTTTGTTTTTTTCTTCTTAGATAAATTAAGATGGGAAAACCTTGAACCCTTGGTTTCGGAAGACAAAAAAAGGAATTTAGCTATGTGACTGCATTGAAAGGGAGGGCCTACACTGTATAGAATTTAGTGGCATCTAGCAGAAATGGAATATAATAAGGAATATATTCATAAACTCATAAGTATGTTTTAATTAGCATATTATAACCTGAAAATAAGAATAGTTACCCTTAAATGAGCCATTTATATTTACCTAGAGGTTTCAGATTTCACTGCCATGTTTCTAGAGTAGCCCAATATCTCACCACTAGATGTCACTAAATCTCACACACTTGTCCTTTAATTACCGAACATACCTTAGGAAAATAGGACTGAGACAGTCTAATGTCGCCACCTGGTGCCCTGTTCATTTTGTTTCATGATTTTTTTATAACATTTACAGCTCATTTTGGCATACATAAAAATAAATAATCTCCTCTTAAATCTCTCCGAACCTCATCAAAAACCAAGTATGTTAGCAATAATAGTATCTTCTAAGTTCATCCAAAATATAAACGTGTCACAATTGTCTAAAACAATAAAGGAAGAGATCTTCACAGCCTGACGCACATCTGTCTGATCAATAATTCTAAAAGTTGTTCAAATAGCTAACTTCTGCCTCACAAATTTCCTAATAGAAAGTGTTTAATTGTTTGAATCATGAGTCATGCAGAGTTCAATAGTGAACTATAAAACTATGATAATTCTTGATTATGGTGAAACTTGGCCAAAATCTTCTGTACAGTATGTGTTCTTTTTTTATGTTTGTCTACTTCAAATCATAAATCAGATTATATTCTGCTGAACTTGCTGTTTATAGAGTTTTACTTAATAAGAAGCCATTTAAAATAGTTGTGATTTTCTACAATGATTGCATATGCAGGGAAAACATTGAATGTTTAAATCCCTCCCAGTATTCAGGCTTTTTTACACTGTCTGTGTTGCAAGAGTTGGTATGCAAAGATACAAAAGTTTGGTTAAAAGTTTAGGTTTCCAGCTGTGTCTTCCGTAGCTGTATCTATCCAAACAGAGAAAGAAGAAGACATTTTTTCAGATTCAGTTTCTCCTCTGGCCACAATCTATTCTTGTCTACTCTCTATCATTTTTTATATACCTTAGCTCATGAGCTCTCAACATAATGCTGTGTAATAAAAATACAGCAAACATTGTTAACAGTGCACAGTATGATTCAGATCCACTCCTACTTAATAGTAACAACCAAACAAGAATGTAATGTTGCTGCCAAAAGCAAGAGTTAAAATGTTGATGTCATGGAATTGGATATACTGTATAAACAGCTTATGTGTGATGATTCATGTTATCAGCTTCACCGCCTACAAAAACAGTGCAGACTACATCTCTTTCACAGAAATAAACCAAGTTCACTGCAGACTGTGTGAATGGTGATACAGTATCTAAAGTATGAATACATTATACAGTATATAGAATTGACCTTCACGTCATGATTTGCTTGAAAACAACTCAAATTAAGCCTATTTCTATGATGTTATGTGATGAAAGTGTGCAAAAATCATAAGATTGTAGCAGTTTGAACACCCATTAAGATACCTACGCAGTTGTAAATGTGGTAGTATGCTGAGTTTATTGCATTAATTCTATTACGCAAATATTTATTTGATTTTAGAGGCAATAAAAGGATTTATCAAACATAGATTTCCAGATAAGCTATTCAATCTTTTCTTACAGAAATTCATGACAATTTTACAATCCAGCCATTTATCCCCTAAAAATGTTCACTTATTGCCTTAACTTGATCAGAGTCTGTCTATATAATGTAAGCATCTATTCCTCATCTTCATCAGTAAGTAAGCAATCCAGAAAAAGCTTTGTACATACATACATGCCGTTACTGTACAACCTCACCTTGTTGGTGTGTGTATACCTGGATCTGCCTCAACATTTCACATAAATCAATATGCAGTGTTAAAATAATTTGAAAAGCAGGCAAGACAGATTTACAGAGAGAGAGAGATGATTGTCAGATAACATGAAAGAAAACGAGTTGTCATCCTTCACTGACGAAGAAATATTCCTTTAGGAGCATTGCTGTGAGTTTATTGTATTGTTTTTGTATATTTTTAGTGTCTAGCTGCAATGTGCATCTACTGAATGCTAATCTATGTGAACGACAGAGTGTCACAAGAGAGGCTGCAGCAGCGTGGTGTAAGTGGACATCCTCAAGAAAAATAGCAAAAGATAAAATCTTGTCACATATTCACACGCGCTATCTGTGGAAACCAGGCAGCTGGTAAAGCGGAGGAGGACGAGGAGGCAGAGGAGGTTGTGGTGTCAACCCTGTACCGATCTCTCTCTCTCTCTCTCTCTCTCTCTCTCTCTCTCTCTCTCTCTCTCTCTCTCTCTCTCTCTCTCTCTCTGCTCTCTCTCTCTCTCTCTCTCTCTCTCTCTCTCTTCTCTCTCTCTCTCTCCTCTCTCTCTCTCTCTCTCTCTCTCTCTCCCTCTCCCTCTCCTCTCCCTCTCCCTCTCCCTCTCCCTCTCCCTCTCTCAGCCTCGCCGCAGCTCATGGAGTTTCTGGGCAACATTTTCAAGCTCTGACTCGATGGCTGCCAGGCTTTCAATCTCCCGGCTCCTGTAGATATAATGAGAGGAGAGAAAGTGAAGGAAAAAGGCTGAGACACAGAAAATGAGGAGAATGCAAACAATGATAGACTGGCTGACGTTTCATAGAAACAACAGCTTTCGAAAAATATCCTGACATTATCAGTTTCCATTAATTGCTGCTCTGCAGTAAGCCTCTTTAGCCTCACTGTTGGAATAAATGTTTAAGAGTTGAAGCTATCGAGGCTATGACAGTCTAAATAGCTTCCTTTGAACTCCTACCAAGCAGCAGCTGTGCCATTTTGTATCTTAACAGGATTTTGAGCTGTAGGAGGGATTCCGATTCATTTTTGTGACAGTAAAACACAGAAACCTGACTCAGGTTTTGGCATTGAGCAGGAAAGGCAGTCAACTCAGCACTACAAGGAGTAAAAGTCAACCAATACCTCTAGCTCACTTATTAACAAGTTATATCTGGTTTGTTAACTTTGTACAGTTTTTGGGCTTGAGTGCATCAAGCCAAGAAATAGCTCAGCAGATAACCCTGCATACAACCTTTATGTTCTGTGTATTTAACCAGAGGACAGACAAGCTATAACAAAAGCTAAGTAGAAGTACCAGTAGGTGGATTGTGTTACCATCAGGCTACCTGCCTCACTGTTTCTAGTGCTAAGCTAACTGGCTGCTGGCTTTAGCTTCTTTGTTGTTATAAAGGCATGAGAGTGGTATTGATTTTCTCATTTAAATCTTGGCATGAAAAACCATTTTCCATAATGTCAAACCATTCCTTTAAGCTGTCAGCTTATTGTTGGAAGATAAAGGGATCTGCAGCACACCTCAGACTTTCGGCTGGCGCTGCCCTCCTCCTCCGACCCCCTCCTCTCCTCCGGTGCCCTTCGAGCAATCATCTGCAGCTCCTTCTCCTCTGGACTCTTTTTCTTCTTGACCACGTCCTCCTCTGTGACCTCCTTCGAATGATGGGGCACTTCTTGCTGACTGTTGAGCTCCTGCACGTCCTTCCCGACTGCTTTCTTCTTCAATGACAACCCCTTGGCTCTCTTGGTCCATCGCTTCAGGCCCTCCCTGCTCCCTCTCTTCATTTCTCCTTCATCCTCTTCCTCCTCCTGCTCCTCCTCTTTGTCCTCCAGTTTGTGTGAGAAGAGTCCGGATCTCTTGTCTTTCTCCTCCTCGTCTTCATCATCAAATTTCTTCTCTTTTGAACTGTTGCGTCTGGTTGCATCTCTCTTTTCATCAGATCCTGCACCTGAGAAAATGAAATAGAAAGAGTACTTTTTTATTTTTCTCACTGAGACACCTCTACCAGACCCCCAGCAAGAATACTCTCCACCATCAGCAAGATTCCACTTCTTGTAATGAAATATTTCTTGCCAGCTGGCAGCTTTTCCCCCAGCGCTGCTAGCTGTACTTTGTAGAAATTAACAGCATGGCTGTCATAATCAGATTACTTGGCTAAAGCTCCCCTTTTTAAAGAATTTTTATTGTATTTCATCTTTGTAAAAATGATTTTTGTTGATTTATCGAAAGGTTGGGAGGTAGAAAAAGCTACATCTTGATTACAGTTTGATCTCTGCACTTGTAAGGAAGATTTTAGAGATTGTGGTAAAGGATTCCAGTTGTGCACATCAGCTCATTTGAATTCTAGGACATGGAGATGTTTAATCATTTCTGCTGGTATGCTGCCTGTCAGTATGCCAGCCATGTTGGCCTCGCTCCTCTGCAGGGGGCTCATCATGTAAATGGAAGCACTTCTATCAATCAGGCAGGGCTGTGGTGGCAGGCGGTTTAATTTACAAGGCAGTTTATTTTGCACTCTCTTTATCTTATGATTCTGCTCCAGTATCTGCCTTTGCTCGACTTCAGCCCATCATGTATTTAGTGTCTTTCTGTTTTTACCTCGCCTTTTTGTGTGTGTGTGTGTGTTTTTTTTTTTTTTTTAATTTTCATTAAGATGAAGCACATAAAAGTTAGGCAAACATTAAGGAAGAAATCTCCACTAGCCTTTCTTGGTCTTGTTTTCCTCTTCTAAATTCTCCTCAGACTTTTCTTGCTTCTCTTCGTATACTTCTTCTTCCTGCCTCTTTTCAGCCTTGCCCTCGCTCCAGTCATCCGCAGACTCCGAGACGTGACTTCTTGGTTTCTCGTCATTGTCCCGCTTTGCTTGCACCTCTCCACCGATGTCACTGTCCTCCTGTGACTCTCCATCTCCCAGGCTTTCATCCTTTTCTTCTTCTCCATCGCCATTTCCTGCCCTCCTCTTTTGGGACAGGATAGTCCTTTCACCAGGGCCTCCTAGAGCCTCCAACATGGATCGATCTGAGAAAGGGGAGGGGTGGGAATTTAATTTACTAGGAGAAATTGATTTTCCTGTGATGCTAACAGAGGGTGCCTACATAAAAGCACTATGGTTTATTACAGGAGTTGTTTTGTACCTCAACTGTCAAGCATGAATGTTTTTCCTTATGGAGAGGGTCAGTGTGTAAGATTTGAAGTGAAATAGTGAAATCATCGATCATGTGATGTTTAAGTGTGCATGCCTTTGTAATTTTATGATCCATATTTTCCTGCTCTTCAACAGTAAAATGATACTAGTGTGGGAGGTGAAATTAATATCAGATTAGTGGATTGATGGCAAATTCATTTACCAATTAAGTAAAATATTTGAGTCTGTAAAATGTAAATGTTTGCTACTTTTCTCTATTTTGTATTGTTTGTACATTGAATCTTTGGGTTTGGGACTCTTGAACGGACAAAGACCTCACTTTGGATTCCGGTCACATTGAACCATTTTTTTTAGACCAAACAATTAATCAGCTCATCAATTATCAGATTAATCAAGAATAGAAATAAGTGTTGCATTTTTTAGCAGTTACAGATATCTGAGTTTGTGAAAATTTGCGGAAATTATCAGACTCTCAATGGCCATCATTAACATGACAAGTAAAAGCACTGTCAGTAGTAAGAATGAATACAAAATATGTGTGCATGTATTATAATGAAACACAATGTCATAATATTTATTATTTCTATACAATAAATGCTATCATAAAACAATTTAGCAATTAAAAGAACATATTTTGTATATTTAAATAATTACATTGGTTTTCTGTCTTCTTTTGTCTGTGTTCATCTTAATAATAATACTAATAATAATAATAATAATAATAATAATAATAATAATATAATAATACTAATAATAATAATAATAATAATAATAATAACATTATCAGTTCTTTGTCTGTTAGAGCTGAACAGAGTTTATGGAACTTATTTTTGATACATACACATACACAAATGCACCCTGTCTTAACCTTTGTTTTTGTCATGTGTCCACTGTGTGCTTTACACATACTCTGGCACTGACTTCTAAAGGCTAGGTGAGCTGTCAGGTGCATGGCCTGATTCTGTCCATAGAAAGCATCAGCAGAGTTTAAATTCACCTCAGCACTTCTCTTGTGTCTGTCAGCCCTGCTTTGCTGACAGCGTAAAATGGGAAATAATGAAAGTAATATATCTTTTTGGCAGCTGCTGCATTTTAACATGTTGATTAGATATTCGTCAAAATGGAGGGGTCTGTGATAACGGTGATTAAAAAATTGGTAAAACTAGTCAACTTAAATGTACAAGCCCTGGTGAGGTTTGCGGAAGTCCACAAGTGTGGAATGAGCTTATTAGCACTATAAAAATGTCATTATTGATGTCTGTTTTCAACAAGAGCTTCAGGCAGCCGCTGCTACTAAAATATGTTTAAGCCAGAATACCCTGAACAGCCAGGGACTTCTATGCTTGTTAGTCTACTCTAATATCCATTTAATTTATACCATTATTTCCACTTGCTAAATGTCTCTTCTTACCTATTTAATCAGTGTTTATACTAACGGAATATATGTTTTGGGACCATAAATAGTACCTGGTAGGGTCTTGGGTTACACATGCATTTTTAAATTTTATTTTATTTTTAAATCTCAATAACATGCTAGTAAACATATATTTTAAACACTATCTGCCTAGAGTCTGGGCCCCTATTCCTATTCCCCTAAGCTTCAGATAACTTATCAGGGTGTCCAATTTCACATATCTCTTTCACATATTATGGCTGCACTTGACTCTTTGTTCAGCAAGGTGAAGGTCTTTCCAGGAATCAGAGCTCGTAAAAAGGAACTTACCAGCAGCGTCATCTGTGGTCTGAGGAGTTTGTGTTGCCTGGTCTGGTATGCCAGCATCTCGTAGGAGCTGAGCTCTCTCTTGACTACCTAGAATTCAAATTTAGGGCATTCATGCTTTCTCTCTATACCTGTTATCTTTACAAACATGTAAACAGCAGAGAAGAACACAAACGCCAGTGTTTATCATCTGTGACTCACCATGAACAGCAATCTCCTGCAGCTCCTTCAGAAAGTTATGATGGCGAAGGATAGTCACAAGCCTGTCATCTGCAAAACACATAAAAAAACAGATTAAAACACATACAAATAAGTGGTTAACTACCTTGCTCAAGAAAGGAAAGAACAGACAAAAGGCAATCTAATGATCCTGCAGTAGTCAAACACAGGTATATGTCTTTCCCCCTTTACTATCTAAGGACTCAGCAATTTGCTTCAGTGGTTTGCCAGAGTTAACTGCCCTGAAATTTACTGCTTTCAAAGCAAGAGGACAATTAATCATTTGGCCCACAGAGACTCCCCCAAGTAAATCACAGCAGCAGTGAGCACTGGACTTTCTGCTGACCCACAAACGGCACCGCATACTGTCTGCAGCAAGCACAAAAGGACAACTACTGGACTGTATTTTGCTCTAATATCAGTCTGTGATCTTCCTTTGTACTGTCCTCATCTTTCTTTCCTTTTATTGTATTTCTTGACTTCCCCTTTCTCTTCCTTCCTCTCTTTTCGTCCCTCTGGTGGTGTACAGTTTCTCTCAGTAACAAACACTCGGTGAGTAAGGCTCCAATTGATTTTTTACAACAAGGACGGCATCAAGGTAATACACCAACCATGTAACTGAATAGTCTTTAGTGAGTGCTAGTGACCTTGCTGTATATAACACTCTGCAGAGGGATTTTACCCAGAAGCCACTGCATCAATCCATTAACCTTATGATGTGGGCATCATGCTCTCAGGATGAAAGAGAGTGATGCTCCTGTGTTAGGTTTGTGTCAGTTAACACATACACACATGTAGGCAAATCACTGAATAGTCATAACCACGGTGAGTTGATCATAATGAAGATGAATATAACTAAAAACCTCCTTTTTGTTTTATAGAAAACATTGTAAAGAAGAGACAGAAAACATTTTAGAGTTGCATACTTTTTGAAGTCATTGCACATTCAGAGTTCACATTACATAAAAAACATTGCTTTATTGAATTCTTACATGGAAAATATACCCTTAAAAGGGCTGTTCTAAAAGCTTCAGGGCAGAAAATACCCTCATAATAAACAATGGCAAAGGAATAAAAAATATCTAATGTTGTAATTTGACTCGATTCAGTATTGTACAGTTTATAATGTGGCACATTATATAATAATAGAGGATTTATGAAAGGGAATCAGTCAAGAATCAATCAAAGAATCAGTCTTTTAGTTTGGATCGATTTCTGATCTCAGATAAGTGATCCAATTTAATAGCAACTGTGGCAGTTAGATGAACAAAGAATGGACCATAATGACATCTCCAGCTTAAACAATTAATCCTAGTGTATTGACAAGAAATTATTGTCAGCTATTTTGATGATATGTTAATATTTCCAGTCATTTTTAAGTTAATTTGACAAAAAAACCCATCTCTTCACCAGCTTTTTGGATGTTGTTTTTCTTTGTTATATATGACAGCAAATTGGATATATTTGGGCTTTGGGCTGGTTCAGTTTTAAAAGGAAGTTTGAATCCTTGAGCTTTGGCTTTACAGTGGGCATGTTATATGTAAATACAATCAAAAAACAAAATGTGCAGATGTCTAATATCTTTTGGGGCTGGCTTACCTGTCTTTAGAGTCACCTGACACTCCTCACTGACAGGCATGGGGTGGGGTCTTGATAGCACATCAGCCAGCGCCTCCACGATGCATTTCATCACCTGCAGACACAGGTAGCACCCAAAATGTTTCAAAACCTTACACTGTGACATTTGGATATTTCGTGATAATTGTTGAACTGTCAGCTTTTGGTGAGTCTCACTTGGTGCTATTTGCTATGTAAAACTGGGAAATTATTAGGACCAGCATGAGTTACAATACTCCACTTCATGGGCTATATGGGAACTTGGAATTGAATCTCACAGTTTAATATATTTAATTTCTTCTGATTAAAGCTCTTGCATTCACTCGCCCCTACAGTAATTCAAAGATGTGAAACTCTCAGATGAGAGATCAAAATCATTTTCATTTCCCATTGTGTTTTCAATGTCAAGCCAATCCCACATCCAGAAGGATTTTTCAAATCGCTCTGCTTCTCCCTCTCAGATCTGTGAACATTACTCAGTCCCATTTCATGACTTTTATCCCTCTTTCACACGTTGCCCACATCTTCCCTTTCTATCTTCACCTCTCCAAATCCAATTCTAGAAACTGCTTTTCTCTCTCTCTTTCTCTCTTCTACTATGTGAAACAAATCCAGCAATACCAAATCACCTGGATCAAGGCTTATTGCTCTCAAAATGGTATCTATTGATTTTAACAAGGTTATGCTGAGATTGCCCAGTTGAGGAGGCACTTAAATGAGTTAAATTGTGTTGATTAAGTATTTCCAATCACTGTTTTCCTTTTGAGTGTGACAGGCCAGAATGATATATTTTGTCAGTGCATATCATTTGTTAGATGTGCTAAATGGTTTACATTCAATAAAGCAGCTTCACTCTGTTGCTATCTCCACTAGTACAATGACTAATATCAATACAAATAATACTTCTAATGAACAGTCTTTACCTTTACGTCTTCATTCTCCAGCTGACTTGAAGTCACTGGCAATGACAGAACTGCAAGAGAAGAGAAAAGGGGAAAGAGACATGCAATCATTATCTGCTATTTTCATAAACCTTTTTTTTTTGTCCTCACTGTCTGTCTTAGTGACAGGAGACCGAATGTGTCAAAGGTGCGGTAGATATTCACTCCATCTTTTGCCCGATTGCCTTCACCGCAATTAAAGATGCTTGACGCTGTCCTTGGTGCTGAACACCGGCACAGTCACATCTTTTATGCAGATTTCTCTCCACAAACCAAACCTAAATGTCAATTAACTTAAATTAGGTTGTGCGTTTTCTCACCGCAGTTGGACAGTATCGTCAAAATGAACAATCCTCTCCCGATCATGTTTTGGAAAAGACGAGGCGTATTAAAGCTCTCCAGGAATAGGAAAAATAGCGAAGCTTATTTCAGAAGGTTAGATTTCTCTCCCTTTTTGAAGAAGAAAGTCGATGGATTAGGGACGCATTCTGAACAAAACTTAGCCGCCTTTCGGTATTTCTGGAGAGCTAAATTTCCTGCAGCATCGGTGACCCGGCAGCCTCGTCCTCTCCTGTCTCTCCACCAACAGCTCACCGCAACAGCGCCCGCTTTTATAGGGGAGATGTGGAGAAAGGAAATGACATCATCCTCGGACAAATGATTACTATTGCACCTGATCATACCTCGTTGGTTGTCAGGGCGTATACAGTTTGAAGTAGCTTCATGTGTATGGTAGCAAAGTGGCTGCTGTTTCTGTGTAGGAGATTTTGAGATGTCAGCATTTTAATTTATTGTAATTAAATGCAGGTCTTGGCCTGTCAGGCAGGTTTACATGATTACAAAGAGTTACAAAGCTCTGCTGCATGAGTGACCTTTCTTGTGAACATAAAAAATACAATAATCATAGGCAGGTGTGTTTAATCAAACAGGCTTGTAGACGTGTGAATGGACACACAGATTGTGCCTCTATCTCCATAATGTAGTGTTCCCATACAAGACAAAGATGTACTGTATTTGCTGATCAAGTCCCTTGACTACCTAAATGTGTTGCTAGGTGACAGTTTATTGAAAATGTATTGCTGCCATTGCTATAATAGTCCCCACTGGTGCAAGGATTAAATAAACAAGCCTTTTTTTTCATACTTCATGACCGATAACCCAAGAAAAAAACACAATTTAACCAATATACAACCGGGTAATAACTACAAATATGAGTTAATACTTAATAAATAAGCTTTATAAAAGGTATAAATCCTTCTTGAAAGTAGTCATGTTTGATGTAATGTGGGTTTTTTGACACCGATCAATACAGAAGAGATCCTTTAATGTCAAACAGATCTTTACAAAAAATGTAATTAATCACAAATATAAAATTCACCCACCTTTTAAAAGGAGACACCTAAATCATCATTGGTCCAGGCTATTGACTTAAGAAGTCACATAATTAGTTCAATGGAGATCACCTGTTGTGTAGTAGAAACCTACACCTGTATCTGGATGGTCAAACCTCTGGTGAGTTCATATTGTGGCAAGACCTACACCATGAAGACATGATAGCACCCCAAGCAACTCTGTAAAAATGTGATTGAAGAACAAAAGTCAGGAGAATTTTTTTTCCAAGTCGCCGAACATCCCCTTGGAGGACAGCTAAATCAATCGTGTAAATAGTTAGCCACAGCTGCAAATCTTCTTAGAGCAGGCTGTCCTCAAAGACCAAGTGCCTGTGCAAGAAGGAGAGCACACACCAAGAAACCTGTGATAACTCAGAAGGAGTCCACTGTGAAGCATGCTGTGTGGATCCTTCTCTGCATCCTCACAGCATTAAGTCTTATGAAGGTAGAGGACTGCAATAAGATACAGGAAAATCCTGGAGGAAAACCTTATGCAGTCTTCAAGAGATGACCTGGGAGAAGCTTTTTGAGCAAGACTATAAGCTTAAGCATGAAGCCAAAGCTACACGGTTTAGAAGAGTCTAGTCTAAAATCTAGATCTTAACCCTGCTGAGAATTTGTGACTGAACTTGGAGAAGGCTTTTCACCCACTGTCTCTCATGCAACCTGACAAAATATGAGCAGTTTTGTAAAGAAGAAAATTTAAGAAACCTATCTCTGTAGACTCAAAGCTGCACTTGCTGTAAAGATGCATCTAATGAATCTAGTAAATACTGACTTGGAGGGTAAATACTGATTAATAGTACCCTTGATAGTAAGGGTATTTTTCTGTTGATCAATGTAAGAAAAGTCACATTAAATACATTTCAATTCAATGGTGAAAGACAATAAATCATCGATTTCATCAGGTGAATACTTTTTTAGGCAGTGTATCTGACACATAGTAGTACACGCATCATTATTTTCAAAGTGGTTTATAATAAGTGGATTCCTCTTTGAGAGTCCTTTGTTAGTGCTCAAACAAAACAAATAATGTACAATTGATTCCTGTTCTTCACGCTATCATTACTGCACATAAAGGTCTGCCTAGTTTTAACGAGGAAGACATATTATACATACAGTACAACCAACCTGTGGAACATCCTTAAATTGTTTGCTATCTTTTACCTCACAGGTGCTGGGTGCCAGATGTACGTAGGCTTATGAGGTAATTTTATCTTTTGTTACTGACACATTCATTTAAAAAAAGGTTACCGAAGTGTGGGCTGGAGTATTTGCTGTTTCAAATTGCCTACGGCAACCATCCACCAAGATCTCATTACGCTTTCAGAGAAAACAATAAAGGCCAATTTGCGTCAGAGCCAGATCCGCATTTGTCCACGTATGAACCGGCAACGGCTTTGTTTAAACATGAAAAGGGTCATCTTTGAATCCAATAATACGGCCATTGTGTAATCCAACAGTGGACAGGGACTGATTGAAATTCAGGTTACTGCTATATGCAAGAGAATGGAAGAAAATAGGGACACCATGAATGACATATTTTTTTGCCTAAAGGCAATGGAAAATAAACCATCCTCGGTCTATTATCACATTTTTAATGTGAAAAGTCAATACTCCAAAAGTGCATTATGACTTGTAAGACTTGTTTACCTTGAAACAAGTTTTAGAAAAGTGCCTCATTTTGCTCTACATGATTCACTGTGTGGTTTCATTTTCATTCAAAGGCTAAATTAACATTTCTAAGCAAGTAACCTGAGATGAGCTTAATATAGCTTACACCTGCTTTTCTCTTTTTGTTTAATTATACTCGGTTAACAGAGTCAATATGCTCTGTTTAACAAGAAAGCTAATAAATAGAGGAGTAGTGGATGATCATATATCACAGCTCCTCATGTTAAACATGATTTTTGTTTGTATAGATCAACAGCATTTACTACATTGTTTGCCATCCTATAGCATGCACTGTATTAAGTGGTTTTGCTCCTCATCATACAGAGTGTGTATTGCTCTGGTGGCTTACTTTCCCTCCTCTTCTTGTGCTCAGTGTATAATAATGCAGGTAGTAGAGGACAGTCAAGCAGCCAAATGAAAGTGGGCCAGCAGCAGCCCTGAGGAACAGACGTGTGACTAAACCGTCTCCGGTTTGAAGAGTCACAGCTTACTGGGGAAAATCTACGATTGGTAATATGGACGACAACTTATTTCTTATCTATAAATCATTTCACTGAGCTAATCAGGGCCTTCTGGCAGGAGGGTGTGGGCGCAGTGGGCAGCAGTGAGATGTAAGAATGAATATAAAGCCAACAAGTTTGGTCAGATCAGGTAAGTGGATTTTGATGAGGTCATTAATGCAATATGTAATTATGTCTTGGAAAAGCTGACCTGAAAAACTGAAGTAATTCAGGATTTGGTTGAGGTACCAACAGGCTGATCAACCAATAATAATACGACTCTCACAGATTTAACAAACATTCACTTAGCTTTTTGGGCAAAGTCTAATTACTTTAATGTTTTATGTATGAATGTATAAATGTCACATAAAGAATTCAAAAATTGTTAACATCTTGTTTCACTAATTACAATATCTGTAATTCAGATTAAATAATACAGTATTATTAAAGCTGCACAAGGCAAGACTCTTCATTAAAAATACACCTGGTCTGGATCATAACTGTGAGAGACACAGAGATCTTTCCATCCCCTCAGCGTCAGTGTAATCAGAGGTGTATCTTCTTGGTGCAGAAAGGATGAATTGAAATTCAAAAAGAAAAAATATATAAAATCTTCCGAATATGAGCAGCAATCGTTGCAGAGAAAACTGATGGCCAAAAACAGCCAAAATGAGTCACCTCTATTTCCAGCTGAATATATTTAGGTGGCAGGATTCTGCAGTTCACTGTCTTGGTTTAGAGATTTTGAAACTGCAGTTATTGTCTCGTTGCTTCTTCTGTATTTGTTGCCACCGAAATGCAAAGTGCAAAAAGTGGCTCACAAACTCTTCTTTAAACACTGTATCAACTCCCTCAACAATAACTAATACAGTTCTTTTAAAATAGTTCTGCAGAGTGGAAGCTACATAAATCCAAGACCCACAAGGAGCGAGAGCAGCAGGAGGATGGCAGCCTGCGACGGAGCTTCACACTGAAGTTCAGACTGGCCCGACTTGGCGAGCGGTCGGGTGAAGATATACGGGTGTTCCTACAGAGACAGAGAATCAGTTTGAGATATGGAGATAAAATGATCATACAAGTAGTTTTGCATGTTTTACCCAGACATCCACTGATTTCCATTCATTTTATAGCTGTATGAGAGTCTGCTTGAAGACTTATTTTTATTTATTTATCTTTTCTTATACTTTTATTTATTCATCTTTTTATTTTGGTCAAAATCGTGTTCACTGTGGCACAGCAAAGCAACTGCAAACAGGGACTGTTTGGTGCATTAAAAAAAATCTGATATTTGACACAAAAATCCAGCATTCATGAGGTATGTTTAAACTCAAACCCAAAAGATGAAAATGGATGTGAAATTGATCAGGTTTAGCAGTAAAAGTTTGCTGTTCAGTCACTAACTCTAAAATCTCTGAGGTCTGAGCTCAGAAAAAGATTTTTAAATAGTCACTGCTTGCAGCTACATTAGCGTAGGGGCACTAATAAAACTCTGACCTAAAAAAATGTCAATAAGTACTATAAAGATTTGAATCCACCTTGCACATAGGGAAACATACTAAAACCTTAAGACATACTTTAGAAAATGGATTTAGCTGTAGTAACTGTAGTCTTTGTTCACTCGCTATATCACCTTGTTAAGAATAAAATTGAACTGGTTCATTTGTTGGTTGAGCTGTTTCATTAAAACCTTTCATTCAATTAAAATACACAGATAATACTGTATGCTATCCTGGTGGTGTAACAAATAACAAAAAAAAGTTAATGTTGAGAGCTGTCTTACTATTGGTGGACAGATGAGACTGATGGGGTTGGAGAAGCTGCTCACAATCATCTTTTCACCCTCAGGTTGAAACTGTGAAGAGGAGACAGAGATTTGTGGCATCACTGAACTCTTCGGTGTAATTAAAAAGATTTCTGTGCAAATCAAAAAGAATATGTGTCCTTCATTTGCTGACATTTGTGAGCTACCCTTTTCTATCAGATTATTCATATTCATATATTTCATAATTTTATGAGCACAGACATTTCTTCACACAATAAATCATTCTGAATAGCAATGGGTTGATTGTGGACCTTCAACTTCTTTTGCTTATAAATAAAATGAAGTATTATAATTTATTGTTCACCATGTTATTCCACAGTCCCTTGGCCAGCTCCTCGTGCCCCTTTATGGTGAAGTGGAAGCAGTCGTGAGTGAAGAAGGTCATATCGATCTTCCCATCCTGCTCAGAGAGATAAAACATCAACTAGGGTTGATTCACTGATGGAGTGTGTTGTCAGTGAAATGTGATTTTTTATCTCTCTTTTTCAGCTTCGTGTTAACAAAACTAAAGCTACAGCAGTCACACTCGAGATCATAATGATTCAATCATTACTGTGTTGTGTTTCACGCTGATTCATCTCCTGAAAGCAGACACTTATGCCACAGTGATATTGTTAAGGCTTTTGGGGTGAGGACAAATAGATACCGGGAGGCGAGGAGGGTCAGCTTGTTTCAGAAAGGGCTGATGCACAACAGCAAAGTCTTTCTTGAAGAAATGATCGCTGAACAGAAGCTCCTCAAGTTTTTTCTTTGAACAGAAGACATATTAAAATCAATCAATCAATTTTCTCACATATAGTGTATCAATAAAGGCAAGAATGCAAATGACTTGTGGACATTTTAAGGGTCTTTAACACCAGTCTGCACCTTATGGTGCTTCAAAGATGCATTTTCAAAAGGAACAACTCAATTTCATGAGGTGAGATTTGTAAACTGCACCTGGAACTCCAGATTGATTTCTACAAGCTCCTGCAGTTCAGGAGACCCGGGTTGTGGCTCAATCAGGCACGAGCAGAAAGACCTAAATCAGTTTAAAATTTAGAAGAAAAAAAAAATGGAGCGGTGAAATCGTAGTACAAGGAACAAGTAAAGTGTTAAACTTGATTTGAAAGAGATATCAGGTGTTGAATTATATATACACAGATACACACATATATATAAAAAACAGAGCCAAAATGTTATATGAAAAATATTCCTGTGGTGACTTTCTAATGTTAATGAACCCAAATACCAGCAGGGCCACATGCACACTGCACACACAGGAAGCCAGTTACATGTATCTGCTGCAAGGTTTAGCCACTTATTGAAGGCTTATGGAAAAATCATGTGGTAAGATGTGGCTTAACATTACCGCTGGAGCAGGCACCCTGGGGTGGGCTTCTGCACCTCCCTTAGAGTCTTCATGGGCAGGATCTGAACAACATTAACGATCATACGAGGAACCTGAAGCGAAACACAAGCAAGCTCTAAATGCAATTGCATCGCAGAAGATAAAAATCCCAAAACAGTATTCCTTTTCTTTGACTTCACCTCGTTCATCAGCATTTCCAAGGAGACGGTCATATAGTGAATGAAGTTATCCACTGAAAAGAGAGCCTAGAGAGAACACAGAGACTCTGCAGAGATTAATGAGATTTTTTTTTAAATTGAAGTAAACTCTGCATTCAAAGAGAGAAAAGGACAAACCTTATCTTTGCAGTAATCACAGATGTCATTCATGCCCATGAGAATAGTCAAAAGTTTCCAGTCCTCCTCAAAGTTCAGACCCTTGAAAAACAGCATGATGAGTCATGCCAGGAAGAAAAACACAGGCACAGAATGATATTTCGGGATATTTTCAGGAAATCTTAAATAAACAACTATTGCTGTACCTCATAATCTCTCAGTGTGTCAATCAAATGTCTCGTCTGTCCAGGAAGATTGCTAAAAAGAAACAAAAATCTCATTAATACATAAAACAGAAGGTCACGGCTTATACATTTTTGTAAAAGAATACACTGTCTCAGTATAAGTAGCCTGAAGCATGTCGTCAGATAAAATTGTGATTTTTAGATAAATGTTGCATAATAACATGACATATCAGGTTAAAAGCTACTGGTTGGGAAGAAAACCAAGGTTTAAATGATTCAAATTGTTCTCAGTTGGTCATGAAACTGAAAGTCTGGTGCAGAATGAGGAATGATTTTATTACTTCAGTGCACGTCACACTGACGAGGCCTTACAAGGTGTTTTGTCCAGTCACAGCCAGGTTAAAGCCTGTTTCACTGATGTGAGCGTGCATCCCATGGACCGTCTTGCCGGGAGCTGCGCCAAGCAGTTTGGGATTAAACAACTTGATGATATCTAAAACAGGCAATGAGAGATAAGTCAGGAAAATGTTCTCTTTGGTTGCTTGTGCTGTATGCTGTGAGAATGCTAAGTTATCATGTGATTAAGACATCTTACTTGCCAAAGTAATGACATCCTGAAATGATCCGTAGCCTCCGATGCTGCAAGATGAAGTTAAAATTACAATTTTAAGTGTACAGTTAATGTAATGTTAATTATGTGCAAATCTGTTGTTTTTAAGATGAAAACTCAAAGTCACAATGTTCAACTGGCATATTGAAGCCTTTTTTATGTAACTAAAGAACACTTCATCATCACAAAGGATCAACTCTATTATAATCTGACTACATGGTGAGACATGGCGAGAGGTCCTACAAGGAGAGGTCTCTCATGTAGACAGCTTGTAATAGAATTGATGCTCATTCTTCACTCAGGAGAGTCCATCACATGTCAGTTATTATCTGTCGGAGAGCATTATTACAGTTGTTACACATGGTATTTGTCACCTCCATGAAACATAACGAAACTCAATAGGAATCCCAAGGACAGTGGTGGCGTTGGCACCTATGGCCGTCTGAAAGGGAAGAACACAACATCACATCACAGAAAAAATGTGATCAGGACTTAATGAAAATAATTTTTTTCTTAAAGCCATAAAAGGTCGGGAACAACCGATCTATGGCATTTTGTTTTTTATCATACTGTGTACATTTTATAATAGACAATTGACAATTCCAGCTACTGTAGACATGTTGTAAAGTATACACTATACACTATACAACCACTGCAGCAGATAGAAAAAAACAAAACAAATACCACCTACTGTCAGAGAATCCCCCAAGGCAGCGATGACTTTGATATCAGCCGCCTTCACAAACTCAACTGGACAAAAAGATAGAGTGTAAGTGGAGATTTTTTTTTTAAAAGAGAGTGAAAGAGACAATCGATTTAATCTAGTGTTTCAACTCTTGGAGGAAGAACAGGGGGGTGATCACGTGACAGACCTGAGGAGGGGACAGAGGGAGAGGGGCCCATGTCTGGGCACTGGAACGGGCGATGTTTGAAGCTCACTGGTCGTGTTTTCTCTGGAAACTCCTGAGAAAGCAACAAGTGAGAATAACCGATACATTCCTGATACAGATCATGTGCTATATAGATGTTTTTTTCTTTGATACCTCTTCCCTGCAAATGTATCATCTTTAATTTACTGTCTGTTGTTTTGCTTTCTTGTCTTTAGTGTGTTACAGCTGTGCTTGTTCTGCACATACTCAGGATGCCTGGTGATCCATGCGGTGTGCTCGGTGGTCCTAACAATCTAGCATTAAAAGTAGCTTTTCATGTGTTTTCATTTTGTCAAATTTTTTTTTTTTACTTAACCTGTCAGAACTTGCCTGTTTACATGATGAACAAAATCGTTACGTTCTGTCAAACCAGATTTTTGACACAGGTTTAAACTGTACCTTATTGAGGGCCTCCTTGCTGTAGTGTCGTATCCCCTCTTCATACTCCCACCACCAGTCGTCGCCTTAGAGAGAAGGATTATTTCCAAACTGTCCATTTGAAACTGGTCAAAAAAATGTCATTTACAGCACAGAGATAAGTCTCAATTCAATTTAGTTTTAGTAAACTACAACAACCTTTACTTTGGTTGCTGCCATCTGTACTTGTCCGGTGTTTTTGTGACCAGATTGTAACATTATGTGAACCAGAAACAACCTGTCTCAAAAAAAGGGCCCTGTTTCAGAGGCTGCTGTAACAATAAATACAGGCACGCTGCCTCACATGTGCTCTGCCCTCCTGCTTGTTCCAGCACTTACCTTTGACAGAGCAGGACGTGAGCACACATGTTGCCACGGCGATCCAAAGCCACTCCATAGTAGTGTGTACGGGCCAGTCAATGGGTCACCCCTACAGACTGCACAATGGGATGCTCAGTTTTACAGCTTTGTCACTTTTGTCACGCCCGCCCTCAACAGCTCAGTGACGAACGGTAAGTCCAATGAGAGCCTCGCTTGTGCTTTTTTTGACTGTTTATTCAACACAATACCTCATGCTATGTCTGACCTTTAAAGCAAATCAATCACATTGTATTGATAGCCACACGTTTCCTGCATTAAATAACACTGAATATAAACACTTGACACAAAATTCAAAACTGTCAACCATTAAATATCCATATATCATTTATTAATTTCTTTATAAACTTTACGTAATAAACGTAATTGTGATGGTAAAAATGCAGTCTTCTAGACAATCTTGACCAGTGTTTCATTTTAAACATATAGTGAGCTGTGTAGATATTGATGAGTGAATGCAGGGACATCAATTTCATTTAGACTAATTGGAGTTATTTCTGATCATCCCGCACTTATCATTTTACTGTCCTTTTATACTTTGTACACTTCATGCTACATCAAGGAACTAAACAAATGGACTTTTGAGGATAAATCGTATGTGGCAGAATTAGAAGCTTTAAATCTTGTCTTGTTAAATACTGTTCGGCCTAACCATGATGGCTTCGTTGTTTCCCATTTCAGGCACAGCTTTAGGTCCATCTGAGCTGAACAGTGTAGGCAGAGCACAGGGCTCCAATTTGGACTTTTGGTGAGGGGGTGGAAATTCTCACAACAGCTGAAGTTGTGTAACCAAACGCATACACACACACACACACACAAAAAATCATTCACTTCCTCTAGTGTAGAAACAATCCAGAGTTTGAGGTGGTGCTATCTTTTAAGGCTGCTCCAATTTCAGCTAACATGGCATGAGAGTAAATATTGAGCTCGTAATCAAAGCCTGATGACAGACAAATTTCACACCAATGAAGAGTACACCTTCAAAAACGGTTCCCAGCTTCCTTTCATTGAAGTGGATGAATCAGCTTTTATGACATTTGCAATGCAGAATATATGTTTGAAAGCCTGTGACCTCTGCTTTTACTACGCCTAGACAGCCAAAGATGTCTCTGTGTGAATTTCTCAGCAGGATCAGTGTCAAGGATTTTGGTGACAGCTCAGTTTTGACCGACTTAAGCAGCAGGTTCTTTTTTTCTAGATGTTACTGCCATATAAAAAAAAATATTAACATCACACACCGCTGTGCTTAAAATTAAATAATTTATCAAAAAAGCATGAAGTTGTGGGTTCATCTTTTCTATAAATTTAACAGTTTCAGGGTTCTTGTTCTCATACTGATAACATGTCATGGTTGTAGTACATTTTAGCACAGTTACTAATGTTGAATGATCCAAAACAGTCTTTCTCTGAGAATCTCCGCTATGCAAAGGTAGGGACCTAACAATAAGCCTACTGAACAAATAACTAAAGAATGCAAAAATGAATGAAACATTTGTTCAATCATAATAATCTGAGAAAAAGTGCCTAAAATGAAAGTCTGCAAAATGCAAATACATGCAAAAACCTTCTTTATCAGCTGGGCTTGCAAATAAAATTAATTCACATTTTCCTGCTTGATTTTTTCTTTCTAAAAATACTGCACAAAATTAGGATTGAAGCAGTTGAACAGAGTGTATTTTCTCAAAAAGGGACAACGAGAAGAAACTAATGCACATATCAGATTCCAACTATGTTGACTTGCTGATTAGTCATGTCCAAAATGCCTCTGATCTGGCAACCACAAGGCTATTTCCATGGTGAGGACACAGGTGCTTCTGGCACTGTCCTGAGTCACAGAGTAACAAGTCCCAAGTCTGTGTTATCCTCTCAACACTCTTCTGTAGCATTGTCCATCAACAGCCCCACAGTCTTGCTTCACCACAGGAGCAGCACATTGTAATGGAGAAAGGGAGTTGTGAGACGGAACAGTTCAGTAGCCATCTTAATCTTTTTTAGCATGTGGAGGGGAGCAAGCAGAGTGGACGAGGTGCTTGAACTAGCAGGTATTCAGCTAGTAAGCACTAGCTGCTCCGTGGGGCAGGCTGGCAGAGCCTCTGTCTGTCTTTTTTGGCCCACACTCCATCGGGCTTCGTCTCACTGCTGCTCCTCGTCCTCCTGGGCCGGGCCCTGGCCTTGTGTGTCTCCTTGAGCTTCGGGCTCGGCCTGGGCTTGGGGCTGTTCCTGAGGTGGTCTAGGAGGGGGTACGGGGGCAGGGGCAGGTGGGCGAGGGGGCACTATGATTTGGTGTTGGCGCTGTCGGTAGGCGATGACTGTGCCCAACAGCAGAGCGATGACCGTCATGAGATAAAGGTCCCACTCTGGGCCCAGAAGCTGGTCCAGGTCCACCTGAGTAATCACCTCCTTCAGCTGCCAGAAGCCACAAATGGGGAGAGAATGTGGACAAAGAAGCACAGACAGTAATTAATTTTTAGTTGCCTCTAATGAGGTAGCTTTTAACTAGCTTGAAACTTTGAAGCCAAATTGTCACAGCTCCTGCTAGAGAATGTTAGAGGAAGAACTCACATTAAGATCCTGCAGGTACTGCAGAGTGTAAACCAGGCCCAGCTTGCACAAAGCCAGGAACACTGGGACCTGGGCATCGGGACTGGCTTCAGCGGCCATATCGTAGAAACGCTTTGCCAGATGGATGTCCTGTAGACACAAACACAAACACTTCAGGCACCTGTCTGTCTCTGCATCTTTAAACTTGAAAAGCAAATATTTTGAAACTGTTTTATTAGCCCTGTTCCCATTAGATTCATAAGAGAATGTAAAGCAAACTTTAAAGCAAAATCTGCCAAGCACAGAAGTAGCGGTTGCAATACAGAAACAAACAAATGAGAAAAATGTAGAGGTCTTCAAGAATTTGTTTCAGTTGGGGAAATTATAATTGTTCTTCCATGTCAGCTAGTATTGGCCATGCTTCATGATGTCTGGAGATGCGGAAAACGGTGGAGTGGAAACAGCTGATTTATCATGTAAGTTAAACATTCACTATGTCATTATTTATTTGACAAGTCCATTCCCATCACCCATTTTGAGCGTACACTCTTTACCAAAGTATAGCTCAAGCGAGCGTAAAAACTTTTGTGAAATTGAGAACGTTTTTTTTTTTTTGGCATTTCCACTAAGCTTTGCTAATATAACACTTCAAAATACACAGCAAAATAAGTTTATGGAAACACAGCTATTGATCAAAGCACATATGAGAGAAATGCTGGGGGTAAGCTGATGCTTAATAGTCACCAGTGAAACTCCATGCCCACCTGTTTGATGCCCAGGCCTTTCTCATGCATGTAACCCAGGTTGAACATGGCTTGCGCACTGTGCTGCTGCTCTGATGCCAGTCTGTAGTGGATGACAGCTGTCTCGTAGTCCACATCAGTCCCATAGCCATAAAAGTGGTAGTCCCCGAGTTTTATCCTCGCCACAGTGTAACCTGGGAGAGTGCGTTTGCTTTTATTACACTCAGGATTTGGTTATGAACAGTGAAATTTAACCAGGGTTCTTAAATGTGTAGAAATCTTTGTTATGTGGAATCCTGATGACTCTCAGTGTTAAACTTTAATAAACTTTATGCTGTGTATCATTCACTCTATATTTGCTGTTTTTAATGTATGCAACTGATAAGTAAGAAATGTCATTAATAACATCCTAAAAAACAACAACCTAGCAGTGAAGAAGAGGGATTTTAAATAAATGTGGACAGAGGGTGCATGAACGAACCCTGAGCTGCAGCTCTTGTCCAGTGGAGTAAAGCACGAGGATACGTCTCATTATCGCTGAAGATATTTCCCCCTTCTGGTTGTAACATGACATAAAAGACAAACAAACATTCAGAAGAAATTAGTTTTGTGTTGTCATAATTTTACATAATACACAAAAACATTTGCTCACTAAATCAATTTTGGTATTGCAAACAGGAAGCTAAAAATTACAATTTGATCAATATAATAAGTCCATAATGCCAACTGATCTGAGGCAAATCAAGTGATGACATGGACAAGAATTTACATTAAGTATTTACTGTTAGACCTGCTAGTAATGCAGAAGAATGAGGAAACAGAAACAGATTGTGAGAGTAGGTAGGCAACGGTTTAATCTCCTTAACAGTCTGTAACTGTTTGATGGGATTGAACCTGATGTTTTTAAAGCCTGACCCTGTTTCACTCTAATGCCATCCAAACTATTTTCTATCTTCACAGAACTATCTCCTCTAAAACGGGTTGCAGTCAACATTTTTAATGGGATTCTGTAATCCAAAGCAGGAGTTCTGATCACCAGAAAATATTGGCACATGTACACTAAAAACGCTGACCTCAAAATAAATGTCATACAGTCCCTAGGTGATGGGGTTTCTTACTCTGGTCCAGAATGAAGGCCGCGTTGCTTTGAGCAACCTCGTAGCCCTGCTCAGCCAGCAGCAGGTACTGCACCAGCGCTGCATCAGTTTCTCCCTCTTTAAAGCTGCCATAAGCTGTCATCAGACGCTCTGACCACCGGCCGCGCTCACACACATTCTTGAAGAACTGCAAACACAGATGCACACAATTCTGTCAATGTAATGTAGATTTTGCCATGAAAAGCAGTTTCTAATATTACTGAATTAACAGTTGTGTATCACTTTCTAAGTGGCAATAACATACAATCACATGAGCTTAACATTTGAGTAACTGCCCCATAAAAACTGAGGAATTCTCTCAATCTTTCTAATTTTAACAGGACACAAAGAAAGGAGCAGCAGGGTGGCTCACCTCGACAGCAGTGTGGCAGGAGCGCATCACTCCGGTACCGGTGGCGTGCATCTGGGCCAAGTTGTAGAGGGCCAGGATGTGGCCTGACTGTGCGGCCAAGTTGAAGAATTTAAGTGCCTGCTTGTAATCACGCTTCACCCCAATGCCATCTGGGAAGCAAGAAGAGGAGGATAAGGAGAATGACAGTGAATCAAACAGAAGACAAAAAGAAGACTTCCAGTTAACAGAAATGAACATATCAGGAAGGAAACACAGAATTGGGGCGAGTGAGAAAAATAATGTTTACAAAATCATCAGATGAGGTGACAGAATTTACCAGAGAGACAACAAAGAGGAAGGATAAGTCATGACTGGAGGCAATAAGATAAGAGAAGTGGAGTGTCGTGAGCACTCACACACTCTAAGCTCCTAACACTCACTGTAATACATGGTGCCCAGCTGGAGCTGTCCGTCCACCCAGCCCTGCTCTGCTGCCTTCTGGAAATATTTCAGTGCCAGCTCATAGTTCTGAAGACACAAACACACAACTTTCACATGGCTGCTCTGATTTCAGCATGAGTGACATTCATAAATTAACAGCTTCATACACCAAAACCTTCAACTGAGTTATATTTCACCTTTGTTTTATTCCAACTTATTTCTATTTCTGCGTTAGCATGACAGAATTAAGTAAAAAATGGATAGGCCTGAGTTAGTGTATCTTAAAGTTCGACGTGATTTTTAAGACAAGTTTAATGCATAAAGCTTCCTTACCACTGGGACGCCTCTTCCGTATAAGTAGGCCATGCCAAGGCCACTCTGTCCTACTGGATTACCCTGGACAAAAAAAGCAAACATAGGTAAGAAAAACATATTCCTCTCCATAAGGTGAGAGAGCATTATTTTTTAAAGCTGTTTTTAATAGCAGTGAAAGATGCCAATACAAACACTGTATGAATGAAGGTCAAATGAAATACAGATAAAAGATACTAGTCCACAACTCCTTTCTTACCAAGTCAGAAGCCTTCTTGAAGTACTGCAGGGCTGTCTCGTTGTTCTGAGGGAGAAACTCGCTGCCTTCTGAGTACATCTGAGGGATATAAGGAATCACAGCTCTTAGTAATAAAAAAATACTTGATGCAGAGCCTCAAACACAAATGCACAACACCACCCTCTGTTAAAGGAGCACAGCCAAATTACTGGCTTTATTTATTTTGGATTCAACTTAGATCATCTCCCTGCTTTCCAACTCACTGACAGCTTTCCTGAGTTCTCAAAACACAGTATGGGCTACATATTTACCATGTTTGTAAACACATAAGTGAAATAGCCAAGTAAAAAAACTTAAATTCTTCCAGAACCTTTCCGAAAATGCTGAAGTAGTTACTTTTACAGGTTAAGTGACGTTAGTTATTTTTGTTCTTTGTGCACTGAGTATTAACATAAAGACAGCTACTAATAATAATAAAACAAAGGCCATTCCACAGATTAAAGGAAAGTCAAGCGGCATAAAAGTAAGGTCACCCACCTTGCCAAGAAGAGCCATTGCAAGTGTGTTTCCCGCATTCGCAGCCTGGGTGAAGTAGTCATATGCCCTCTGTTGGAGAGGAAGTGTCAGAAATTATTTACTGGTTAAAAATATTACAACCACAGGAATACTTAAAAATAATCCTTGACATGTAGTTACCTGGTGATTCTGTTCTACTCCACGTCCTCCATGCAGGTGAAGCTGACCTAGTCCCATCTAACACGGGAATAAAGGATCAAGTTTACTTAAATGACTAGTTGTTGTTTTTTTAAATCATATATCAGTAAGAAGGTGATAGTCTGTTGTTGAATTGAACAAAAAAACGGAACTATTTACCTGAGCTTGTACATCTCCTTTCTCAGCTATGAACTGGTAGTATTGGATCAGGTCCTCCTCCAGCAAGCCACTGGTGGATCCTGGGTTCTCCACTTCTTCCAGTAGCCTGATCCTCTGCACAGCGGAGCCCCCTGTCAGTGACACGTCACTGGCCACTGGAGGTGGTGATGAAGAGCAGAGTGAAGAGAGAGCAGATAGAGAAAATACTTTAGATCTGATTAGGTGTCAAAAGATAAAAATCAATCAATCAGAACGAGAGTTGTGAATGTTACATTCAACAGATTCTTACCCTGGTTTGCCACAAGCCTATAGTGTGTTAGTGCTGATTCACAGCTTTGAGGGACACCAACACCTCCCCAGTATCTGTATCCCTGATAAGGTAATAAGAGGAAAAAATGGTATAGTTTTTATACTTAAATAACATGACTGCATCATTGCTAACAAACAAGTCAACTCACCAGAATCATATGTGCAACCAAGTTTCCACCGAGCGCACCAAAGGTATAATAAACCAGAGCCTGAAAACAGAGAATGAAAAGAATGTGAACAGCTGTTCAGAAAAGAGACCAACATTAAATTATATCAATTTGTCCAAAGCAACTTATAATAAGCAACAATAAGTACCTTAGCTTGACTGGAGTTAACTCCAAGTCCTGCAGCATACAGAAAGCCAAGAGCCTGTGGAAAAAAGGGAAGCACTGTGTTATACATGTATCTACACAGATGAAACAAGCAGAAGATGTTAAGTCAAAATGGCCTTCAATCCCTTTCTCTAGCGACATATTGGCACTTTAAATGAGAGATGTACCATTTGAGCTTTGGGTGAACCCTCCACGGCAAGCTTCTCAAACATTTCTTTGGCTCTGGTGACGTTCTGGTTCATGTAGTCTCCAAACAGCATAGCGTATGCCACCTTCTCCATGGCTTTCTGGTGGCCTTTCTCTGCTACTTTCAGTAGCTTCTCATATAATCTGATTGGGTAAGCAGAGGTGGCACAGGTGAAGTCCAACTGACACAGGCATAATAAAAACAATGTGTACACAACAAACAGTGCTGTGACACCTACAGCAAATAAGGATGTTCAGAGCAAAGTCACATGGTGATAAAGCACACATGAAATAGATGAAGCTCAGCCAGCACTACATTTACTATCAGGTCAGACACTATTGTCTACTGGATAGACAAGAAGCTTTAGGCTACATAGTATAATACATTGAAGGATTGAGCAGTTCTGGGTGACTTTTCACTTGTGTGACATAGCTGGTTTTCCATCAGTCTAGATGGTTGAAATAAGAATAGAGCTTAAACTGCCCTCATCGGTGTGGTTATATCTATTATTCTGTCTCAGCTTCACTTTCATTTTCTCTTTCTGAAACCTAATTTATGTTTCAAGACTCAAACTTCAAACTTATAAAGTCTGGGAGATAACCTGCCCAACCGTATTCATAAAAACCTCAAGATCAAACCTAAATACAAATGAACATTTAGTTAATATTTTTCTTCCATGGAAAATAAAATCACATAATTTACAAATACAAAGGCTTCTTACAAGGTTACGATAGTATATAAGAGATTTAGAAACAAACTGAGAAGACCCAATGGAATAAAGCAGCAGGAAGAAACTCACTCTTTTTTCTGTGTTCTCCTGGTTGTGGCATTGAGCATGCGTAAAACAGTCTGATACTGCTCCTCAGCCTCCTCTGCCTGCAGTCTCTGCTGTGCCTGCTCCTCCGCTGAGGGAAAGAAGGGAGAAACCGATCAGAATATACAGATGAGGGAAAAAAGTTTGCTTAATGAAAGTCTTAGTGTTAAGTTGAAGACTTACTCTCACAGAAGCCCCAATTTTTCTCCTGGTCATAGTCGTAGGTTGTGGAACACCACAGTCGTCCGTCCCCCCGCCCATCAGTGGTGCAGTCCGAGTATTCCTTCCCCTGGAAGAGGAAGGGGAAGAGGCAGGACTCTCCATGGGCTGTACCTCCGTTCACCACAGGAACTGTATTAAAGAAATATATTATCATTTTCAATTACTATTATAGTGTTAACAGATAAAACAATTAATAACAACAAGATAAAAAATAATGCACATTGTATTGAAACACAAAGCCTATATTAACATGTTGATTACAATCTCTCTTTTCTATAAAAACAACAACACCTTTCAGATTTTCAACATATTATATAGACACTTAAAAATTCAACAAATGTCACACAATAAATTATAAAAGAAGCCTGCAGAAAATGTACTAACAATCCCCAGGTAAAATGATGTAACTGACAGCAAGAGGAGCCACAGGTGCAGAGAGCTTTTCATTTCTCATGGGGTTTAACCGTTCATCCAATCTGGTAATGCCATAAAACCACAGGCGCCTTTGTTCACAGTCAACGAACTAGAAAACAGGTTAATGTGTCGAGGCTCACCAAAGCTTACAAAACGAGACAAGACAGTTCTCATTCTCAAAAAACAGACAAGATGAAAACCAGAAGACAATGAGGAGTGCTGTAAATAAAGTTACTGACAGGACTATGTTACAGCAGCAAAGACCAAGTGGGCCCAACACATTCACTGGAAATACTCGTAAAGCATGATCATGTAAGTTTAGACTAGATGCAACTAAAGTTTACCACACCAACTTCAAACACTGTCCTTTTTTTTAACACTAAAGTATTTAAAAAAAATCTGCAATACTAAACTGTTTATTGTCATAACCAGTATATTTAAAATTGCAAGCCTAAACCTTCAGTCACAGTCTCTGAAGTTCCCAGTTAGGACTAGATGTCCAGTGGCTCACCAAACCCTTGTCAAGCACAGCTCTGTGAAACTTTACAGATGTCAAAAAACAACCAAAGCAATCATTTCATTATCATGAAAGCTGGTATTTTACCAGGCCACCACATGAAACTGTATTTGCTGAGCACAACACAGTATTAGGAGAAGTGATACAGCTGCATTTTATCCCACATGCATGAAAAAAAATGTAATTCCCACGGCTGAGGTGGCTGGAACAACTTCTTCTGTAATACCTCAGAGCGAGTCTGCTGACGTTAACAGGGCAGATAAAACACTGAACTGAAATGTCAACCTGCAGAAAGTATGCCACCTGATAACACAGACATTTACATATGGACGCATACATTCAGTAAGAGCAGAAAACAAACCAAAGAAACAGTGCCTCTGGAAGTGAGAACAGCGAGGAAAAGCACATTTTATAACATTCAGAACATTAAAATATATATATTTTCATATTATATTCTCATCATCTCCTTACTGTATTGTGTTGTCCTCTACCTTCATATTGTAACTGCTCTCAGTGTTGTGTGTCTTGCTTTGTATTGTACTGCTTTTGCTTTGTCTGTCAAAGCACTTTGTAAACTCTGTTTTTAAAAGGTGCTATATAAATATAGTCATAATTATTATAATAATACAATCTATTATGTTTGAGGATTTAAAGAACCTGATCATATCAGCCCTTACCCTCTTTAGGTTTCTCCTCTACTGGAGGAGGCTGTTCCGGCAGATCCTCCTTCTCTTCTCCCTCCAATCCCTCCCCAGGTGGCTGCTTCCCTTCTTCTGGCTGGGAGACCTCATGACCAGAGGTCACAGAAGCCCCTGCCGCGATTTCTGTCGCCAGACGGATATCTTCCTCTTCAGAGTCTGGATCGTGGTAAGACTAGTAACAAAAAAAAAAAAAAAAGATTGTGAAGAAACAACAATAACTGTGCCAAATTTGCAATGAAGTGCCTTTCTCCTGAAAAATACCAAAGCTCCTGATTAACAGAGTATAATTAGTATAGATTTAGCCATTAGCTTCAGTGGGCTGCAGCAGATTAAATAATCCATGTCTGCTGCAGTGTCAACATATCATATAAACAAATAAGGGGAAGGAAGTGAACTAATGTGTGCAATTCAAGCCATAAATGTCACTGGGTAACAGAAAACAGGTAATGCAATAACACCAAAAACTCTTGAGCATAGAGATGTACTTTGTCACAAATCCCCATCACGCATCCAACTTTCAGGTTAAGTCAGGCATGTTCAGGGTTTGAAAGTAGTTATCAAATAGTTTCAAGGCGTACCTTTAGCTCTGGTCCGTCATTTCCGTGTTGCTCTTCATCTGAAAACCATGAACATAAGTAAAGGGGTTAGTTTTGTTGTCTTGAGATGGTATGAGCTGCAAAAGCAACGAAATATAAAACAGCTGCTTGCAACAATTCAAAGATATGTGAGCCACCTCTAGCAGCAGCGCAACTGCCAGCAATGATGCAACGAAACCAGTGTTTTATTATACTTACCAGCTAATATTCTTGTGACCAAGACTATGAGGAGAATGGATAGTAAATAAAACGTCCTTGTCTTCTTTAAACATCCCTTTAAGTCCATTGTTGTTGTTGTCGACAAGCTAACACTCTGCTAGCTGTAGCTGCTGCTATTTCTATCAGCACACATCCAGTTACACTTGATACGTAGCACTAATAAACTCATACATACGCTCACAAAAACGGGACGTAATCCGATTTGGATAACAACTTGGTTGATTTTAGCTACTGTAGTTGTCAAACATTTACACAAAAAAGCAAAGCTAAGCTAGCAGAGCAGTTAACTGGCTGAAATGACGTTTAGCTAACGAGCTAACGTTAGTGTTACATAGCCTCACAAATACGTTGCTAAACAGCACAATATTTGCAATACACGCAACTGTTCGGTCTACAATAAGGCTGTCGGATGCCTCGTGATAAATTCAAAACATCCGAATTGAAATGCCAGGTGCAAAAGCTCTATTCTTGGATTTGTATGAACCAGATTCAAGTTAGCTACCCATGCTAAGCCCCCCTAATACTACAGATAGACACTTCCTATTCTCACAATTCGACCAATCACAGCACGCCCAGGTTGACAGTAGCCAATCAGAGAGGGCCAGCGATTTGTCAGCGAATCAGGTGCGTACACAATTATGTTTCTAGTTGATGAGTTTGTCCACGACACCAAAACACACAAAGGTGAATCCACAACTCAGGAGAGTTGAAAGACATGCATTTAAAAAAAAATGCAAGCCTGAATATTAGTAAAGTAAAAAATAAATAAATAATAATGCTAAGAAATGAATGTGTGTAACCATGGTATCCAATTTATTACACTATTAATGTTTTATAATACACGCAAAAACACACACACACACGCACGCACGCGCGCGCGCACACAATTGGAGCTTGACACGTTTACTGTATTTATCATGAATTTGGTTATGTAAATTGTTAAATTGAAAAACAGTATATGTGACGTTATATATATGTTTAATATATAAATAAATATATATAAATTTATAGGCTAAAAATAGCTCATATTGACTAAGGTTGGAGAAACTCCTAAGTGTTTTTAAGAGTAATTCAAAAAATATTTTAGTTCTTAAAGTAGCTCATTAGTCAGGAATCTGAATAAGGGTGGCAGCAGTAGCGATAACAATAGTTGTATTATTAATAATTACAATAATCTGATGATGGTGGATTTAGTTATTTGCTTTACTTCAGTCAAGCAGAGCAGAGAGGACTTGGGGAAGTTCACTTATTTGGAATACTTGAGGGCTTTAAAGAGCTTTAAGGACATATATAGCTCCTTGGTCTCTGGAAGTTTGAGGCTATAAAACTACATTAGCTTTGATTGTGACACTGCTTTGAACTGTATTGCCCACCATGGTGGGAAAGCATATTTGGCCCATCTTGCAGTTCCTTAAAACATACACACACAGCACATAGCTTGCTCATAATTTGTAACGAATCCCTTATTGATGATGAATCATTTATAAAGGCATTAAGCCATTAATAAGAGAAATGTTTGTGTTGGCATTTTGGGAAAAATACAATTGTCTATTGAATATCATCCTACAGAAAAACTTGAATTAGTGCAACCTTGATGACCTTTTGTCTTTTTTAGTGGCTTACTAACACTTATGACCAAAGGCTTGATGGCAGGCATAAAGGCAAGTAAATGTAGAGTAACGGTATTATAATATTTATGAGTATTAGTCAACTAAATTATTTTAGTTATTATATTACAAAAAAGTCAAGTACATGGAAATCCTTTCATCAACCAAGCAATGCACGCCATAAGCTTATTTCTATTACATGTTGTCCCTTCTGATTCAGCTCTAGTAGTGCTTTGTTACCCACTGGTTTCACTACAGCAGGTTCAGAAAATTAGTTCTGAAACTATGTAAATCCCAAACCCTGTGCTACTACTCTTGGACACTGTTGCATGATTGAATTCAGCAGTTACCACAAAATGTGTCTATGCTGAGTTACCTTCGGTGTCTGACTAGTGAACCAGGGTCCTGTAGTTCAAGTCTATAAGCAAAGCCATTAGCACTCATCATTTGACTAATGGGGGTCATTAACTATCATTACAGGAATTAGCTGAATGAAACCGCACATAGTATGGACTGTATTTAACAGTTTATGGGGCAGAAGGTGGGGAGGACATGATCTGAGGTCATCTAAAATACAGATACATATGTCAACTCTTGTTTTTTGGGTTGTTTTCTTTACATTTAAAAGCTAGCTAAATTAAAACAAAAAACACAACTTTAAAACCTCTCAGAACACCTAAACCTATAAGGGTGTTAAACGCAGTGATAATCACAGATGATGATGAACCACTGTAAATTCACCTAAAATTTGCACACAAAAAGCATCAAACTAGCAGGTGTAATTAATAACTATGTTTATTTACAGGCAGTTTTAGTGGTCATTTCACAGGTAGACAAAGACAAAGACATCATCATTTGGAAAAAAAAACATTCACAGTAAACAAGATACCACGAGGCAGGAAGTGACAGATGTAGTTCAAAAATTATTCAAACAGCGACACATATTTGTTTCTTAACGCTCTGCAACTTTTCACGAAAAGAAACATCTCATTCTAGGATGTGTGACTTTGTGGTGCAGATATGATTCTCCACAAGCTGTGACAAAGCACACAATCAGATTTTACTGAAAGCCAAGAGAGGTAAAGGTGTGCCAAAAAAAGATAAAATAGGGATTTTTCTACTCTGGGCTAAATGCAACTTCTGCCATAGTTAAACTGTATATCCACTGATCTCAAGACAATGAAGACTACAGAGCCAGAAATCAAAATATATAAGTATTAGGGTCCAGATACAGTTGGAACAAACTACGTATCAATTTAACAAGGCCATTTACTCTATGTAATCAACAATTTAAAATTAACACTTACGAGGCCACCATATTTTTAAAAACAATTAAGTCTTTGGTAAAAAACTTTTAAGGCAACTAACTTGATGTCTTGTATGTGAGCTTGTACACAGGCTATATATAAAAATGTGGAAATGTTTTTGATCACGTGTCCACTGGTGTGCAGAAGTTTTTTTTAAGATGGTATCACACATTAACACACTCAAACATCCACGGTTTAAAAAGTTATAATGTACAGATATGCACAAACCATAAAAACAGTGATGTTGTCATTGCGTGCCTCTGTTAGTTGTCAGTGATGACATTGGAGTAAAAACCCAGAAGTAAAGACATTTTTACCAGTTTTTGGTGGCTGATTCTACAATGTTTGCTACATTGGGGGACACTCCCTCACATAACTCCGACTGCTTCAAACCTCTGCAGGGCACCATGCAACTATGGACCCCATAAAGATCCTCCCATTCCACCTTATGTTCAATATTTCCTTCTTCTCTGGTGGACATTGTTTATTTTATGTACATAACTCATGATTACTATGAAATTTATATTTAATTGCCCCACATAGTATTATTTGAGCTTATTACGGCAGACAAAGAAAGTCATTAGTGGCAGAAAATCACAGTATACAAGTGTAATACTTACAGTATCACAAAATATTAGGAATCACAATATTGCGGCTCAAGTGCTGTGACAAACTGGGAGAAATGCTTTATGTAGTTCCACCAGTTTAAACAGTGGTCTTACAGGAGAGCAGAGATGACAAGGATTTCTGAAAAAAGTGGTTTCATTTCACCTGCACAACAGGTACTTAAGGATAGTGGTACATCAATTAAAAAAATTCAAGTAGCAGAAGAAAGCTTGAAAAACGTCTGTGTAATTGTAAAGTTAAGGCCATATTTGCACATTCCCTGCAATTTCATTTTAATTAAAAAAAATTAAATCAGTATTATCACACACAGTTCAATGGATTTAATCGATTTTGCCTTTGGGATATTTGGACTTTTTTTGGTGGACTAAACTGCCAGCGAGTGTGTGAAACCATGTGTCACCACCTTTGTTAAAAGATCTGTATGCTACAAACGAAGTCTAAGAAGAAGAGTCTAAATCCATCCAAAACTGGCAAAAACCAGAGACGACTAGCTGAATTCTCTTCTCAGTAGGACACTGAGGTGAAAATGTGGCTCAGTCCAGCATCCAGCACGGGAATGATAGTGGGATTGAGTTCATCGCTGTACAACTTTGATGACCCATTCTGCTGTAGGGTTCAGCTGGATGAGGTCTTTCATATACGTTTCCCCATCTAGACATCTCTCCTCTGAAGAAGGTGCAGAGGAGGAAGAGAGAAAGACAACAACATGGTGTAGTTACTGAAAATATGATAGATTACTGGTCTTGTCTATGACTTTTAGAACTACAACAGGAATCGCAATTTTTCACCTGTTGGACCAAAAAGCTAGGCTGGGATATCAACAGAGAATACAAACTTTAAAGCCCCCCTCTACTAAAAAAAATGTTTTTCTTCTTGTTACTTTACCTGGATGTTTCAGTTTCACTGTGCAAAACTTTTAACTTTTTAAATGAATAATATTTGCATATTTAGAAATATTATATTTTACAGAGGTAATTTAACTTTTTTGTGTAGAAGAACTATATGAGACACTTGTCATTATTCCAAGTCTGGAGGGGGGGTCTTTAAACATTATAATTAATATTTTTTTAATGAGAACAGGACTTACTGATGTTTCCACCAATCTCATAGAGAAACAACTCTTCTTGTTTCACTGCCACTGAACTAAGAGGACAAAGAGAGAAAGAAACGAGGGAAAGAAAGTACAGAGAAAGAGTTATATAACTATGCAGTATTTCATAAAGCCAAGACAAATAGTGAATGTGTGTTTGTGTGAGAGTGTATACAATGTATATACACATTACCTTTCTTGACTGAGGAAGCGTGTTAATACGTCAGAAGCCTGTAACTCTGCAGTAAGCTCAACTGCCATAGACACTTTATTGAACTGCGGTGCCTGAACGCGGATAAATCCCTGTGAACTCTCCTGGGGGTAAACACATATGGACAGACTGAGAAACAGATAGTCAATCTGTAAACAGATTGAAACAAAGACAAAGACATCATTATTTGAAAAAAAAGGCCTAACCCTAACCCTGAGTTCACCATCCTGTTGAAACCCTTCAAAACACTGTCCACATCAACACACAAGCAATCGCAAAACACAAGCACCTCAGGCAACTAAAGAATTCGGACTTGGATAAAATCTTCCTCTTTTGTTTAATAAACTCCAGTCACTGTCCAGACTGCACAGCACATAGCTGAGCATGCAGGGTCAACTGGTCAAGTCATTCAAAGTCACTTATTTTCCAAAAAGTTGTCAAGACAAGCAGATCCACTCTTCTATGCTGCTGTCACTCCACCAACTCAGCTGTCTTTTAGTATCATGATCACACTTGTTTTGAAGACAGCTGATTCGTAGCGACAGTGCAACCTAGAAACTGCAAACTCTCTACTGGTGATTGTCAGTTCTTGTCAGCACTGGCACTTCCAAGAGGAGATGAGGAGACCGGTTGCTAATCAAACACTCATCTTTTTGGACATAAGGAATGACTGCTGGCGCTCCACAAAAGAAAAAAAAAAGTCAAGTGAGTTTGTGGGAAACTTTTTGAACCAAGAACTTCAGTATTTGGAATAAGTAGCTTGTGAAAAATGTGTGCCAAAGTCAGACGGGAACACCTATTATTTCAATGCACATATTTTTTTACTAATAAAAAAAACCTAAATGAACAATTAATATGTATATAGAATGGTATAAATATCTTATTGCACAGCTACAAAAGGGTTGAATATCTTAAAACTTTGGCTCCTGCATGCTGCCCACATGTTGCACCATGGAACAAAAAAAAAGAAACCGTATACTCACATATGAACATTATTCTTATATCACCACTAGATGTCGCTATTACTCAAGACAGTACATATACAATCTGTGCTGTTTATGAGTACTACTAAAGGAAGATCAGTTGGCATCAGGTTACAGGGAAATGTTTTGACCCTGACTAGACCTATTTATTATAACAGAAACCATAGAAATTCCGCAGCACATATTTAAATCTTTATACACAGTATCAATTACCATTTACCACATCTTTAACTTATCATAACACCTGCAGAATACATAAAATAAGATAACATAAAATTATAATTCCACTATCACATACCATTTACCCTGAAAGATGTATGACTGTTCAAGTGAGTCACTGCATAGCAATTACATTTATAAAGTTGAAACTCCTACCTCTGGAACAGCTTTGTCAGATGGTTTGTCAGTGGTTATCTTCTTCAGCAGCTTTCTTACAGCTCTCTCTTTGTTCGGTTTCCGCTCCATGTTTTGTTGTCTGACCTGGGTCAGGATGAACTTTGGGATCTAGATGAGAGAGACACACATAGAATGGGGATTTGACACATGTCACAAATACACAGTAACACATCCTCCACTCATTGTGGAACAACAAATGTTAGATGCGTCTGTGAGTAACTATTTATAACCAGGCTGCACTGATTTAATTGACACTGACACATATCTGCTAATGACAGTGCTTTGAATGGCAAAGCACTTTAAGCTAACATGCTCTTTTTGATCCTTACTGTCCATAGAAGATTCTGGTATCTAATCAGCAGCCGCACAATGCTGGCTGTGCTCGTTGCCATGGCGAACTGCTGTTGTTCTGTAACCTTGGAGCGGAAGCCCTTTAACATAAAGATGTTGGGCGCTATGACAACAGAGACATTGTTGAGGGTCATTTTATTCTGGGCCTGATGGTCAATCACACGCTGGAAAAATTCCATTAATGCCTGTGGGAGGAGACAGAAGATAAATTTACAATAAAGAAAATCCTGCATGTACATTAGCACGTTTAAAGGGCGTGTGCATCTACCTTCAAAGTATCCCGATTGGCCTCAGGTAACAAAAGGATGAGCAGGTTCAAAGCCTGCAGCTGTTGCTTCTTTGTGGGGAGCACTGTAAAGTAAAAATACACACAAACAGGGAAATGCTTAATACGTGTTTAAAACAATTCTTTTTTAGCTGTAAAACTCTCATGATCAAAGTTAACCTCATGTACAGGTAGTATACATACTGATGACAGCAGTAAATGCATTGAGGTACTCCACAGTCAGTAATGGATGCGGTAACTCCCTGATGAAACACTTCAGAAGGCTAGCAGCATCGTGCTGTTTCACTTGTTGCCATGGAAACACCCCGTCATAGAAAGAGGACTCTAGCTCATGACACAGTGACTGAAACAGATACACACAGGCAAGCACATTACACTATTGTATCAAAATAAAGAAATAAAGTCTGGTGAAACAACAGTGATGATGCACTGGTGAACGTTGATCGACTGATTGATGAGATGGAGATTTAAGTCTGTGAAACTAAACTGATAACACTGTTTCCCACCTTGACTCTAGTGGCCACTCCAGGGATTCGAAGCAGCCCCTCTGTGTCTAATCCGTCCTCCTCAATATGACTGATAAGCTATGGATAAAAGAGAGACTCACTTATGGTATAAGACTATAATAACAAAGTTGGACATACTGGTAATAATGATGACGTGGGTGCCAGACCATGTGGCTAGCTGGTGTGCTCACCTTCTGCAGTATAATTGGCACTTTGGTCCCAGGAGCTCTCCTCTGGTCCTGTTCCAATAACGTGGTAAGAGGAACACCAAATAGACCGCTTTCTACACAAACAAAAATATGAAGTTAAGTCTCTAAACTGTTTATAGAATGTTAACTATGGTTGTTTACCCAGATAAAAACAGTAATTTATTCTCGTTTTATTTATTTCGACATTTTGATGACTTTGTGTGTGTGTGTGTGTGTGTGTGTGTGTCAGTATTTGCTGATATCCTGTTTGTGTGTGTTTAAAAGTTCTCATTTGTTGTTTTTACTTTTAATCTCTGTGCGTGTCTTTGAAGCAAAAGCATATTTAACTGATGTTCCCCGCTCTGTGTCATGTGTGTGAAGTTTACCTTTAGCCTTAACTTTGACAGCTTTGTGTGCCTTAAGGTCTATCCTAGCTGTGTCAAACAGAGCAGTCATCTCCACAAGCACAAGTCTACGCACCTGATAGAGCATGAAAAACAGAGAAAAATATACAATATAAATAATACATTGTATATTTTGGATATCAAATAGTACTACATTTATAAACAAGGGAATGTTTGTCTTGCAAAGGCCCATCCTAAGATAAACTGATGATGCACATACACAGATCATAACATCCTGTCATATCACATTACCTTTTTCATATCCAGAGGAGAGAGGTCTCCTATTTTGGTCTGACCTGTTTTATCCCGGAGCAACTTAAAGTTCTAGAAAAGAAAAAAAAGATAGAGAGAGAGATGGGACTAGTCAGCTACTGTGGGAGAAAACACTGCAAGTAGACATTGCACCAAAAAGTCTAGGCAACTTTCACATCCAATAAACTTCAAACAGGTGCTGGACCAACGACACAATGTAAACAAGGAAAGATAAAAGGTCCACACACACTGTAGCTCCCTTAGATGCAATTTCTCTTCTTCAGATTCCAGCGTCACTGGTCGATGTCTCTTTAAAAATTGCATCTGAAGTAGATATTGTACAAAATTCATTTTTTATCTGTATTTAATTTTATATTTGTATCATGACTGTGGATTATTCATGCATGAATTGACTTAACTGCACGTAGACTTCTGTGAACACACACAGTGGAATTAGTCTGTTACACCAGCTTCAAGCACTAGATGTCACTATAGACCATCACTCACACACACACACACACACACACACACACACACACACACACAGTGCTGCTTTCCACTGAAGTGCAATACAACCATGCCTTATCCTCACTATAAAATCTAATTGTATATACTCTATTCCATAAATGGACAGCATTTATATTGTCAATTTGCACACACACACACACACACACATTCACCACAATACCATACACTGAGCCTAACTGTATTATAAGATTATAAGACCAAACTGTTTATCATACAAGGATTGCAAATAAATAAAAACAACACAATACATCCTTGCTAAATTATAACCTCAAAACACTACTTGTCCAAACAAGCTGTAGCCCTTAAATAACTGCGGGGCACAATGTGGACTTTTTAAAAACTGTAGTCATAAAGTAAATCATTTCCTAAATGTGAAGGTGTAAGACACAGATCATGTTCCAGCTAATATCAAAGTTCAACTTTTTTCAAAATTGATCTGATCATATTACATTGAGATGCAACAAAAGGAAAAAACATTTTGTCACCATGCACACCTTAAAAAAATACACAGTCAACAGTAAATAATCAGTAAGCAACCTTGTCATAAGGTTCCTCTATTTCTGTTGCCAGTTCTCTATTTATTGCACTCTCTCTGGCAATCATTGCTCTAAGACAACTAATAAGTTATCAATACACACGTTAATAGAAACCTGCAGGACACTTGCATCAAAAGGAAATATACAGCACATGAGAGGAAGTACAGATTTGTACAGATTTGTGACTCACCGGCAATTTGTCATCAGGCGAGTTCATGTTAGAGGTGACTCTTAACTTTTGATGGTTGTCCCTGTAACTGAGCGCCTGCTCTGAAAACGCCACTTCAACGTTCATTACTGTCTCTGTTTCTGTCAAGACGCAAGCAGAGAAGGAAATTAGAGCTGCGACCACACGAGTAGTTTGGTACAAATGTGTTTATGTAGGTGAAGTGCTGCCAAACGCCTGCTAAAACTACTGACGCTGAATAAACACACACTTTTGGGTTTGGCTGACATTTGAACCATTTTACAGTGATGTACTATATACACACATTTATAATAAATCTGTGTTTATGAATTCTTCTATTGCTGTGTTGAGAAATAAAATTTATTTGTATTTTTGTAGCATATATATTTACATTTCATGTGTTCTAAAATGCATTTAAGGCAGAAGTTTATTTGGGCCTCAGTTTGTCATTCACAATGCTGATTCACAGTTTGTCTGCAGAAGTATGTTGCACGTACCAGCTGAAGTGACGTCTTTTTGTCCATTCTCACTTCCCCCTTTGGTTTTACCCGGCCCCTCATCCTGTAGCAGACAGTAAAACACAGAGGCATATTGTACACTGAACAGCATACAGTGTAATGTTCAACCACTCACGTATTCACACAGAACTCCCACTCCCAGTTACATTTTTCCGTGTTACATATTATCTTTTTTGTTAATTAGTGGACAAACTGTGTGTCTAAGTTAGGAGAACAAGAGACACTTGGTTCAGCGCTACTAATTCTGCTGACTAGAGTAGTTTGGAGCAGCAGAACACTATATTTTTCATAAATCAGTGCTTATATAAGAATCCTAATGTCATGTATTAAAATGACTTAATTTTGCAGTAGTGGAATGACATTTAGTGGTGTAAAAAAAAAAGCTTGGTAATTAGTTACTATTCACCGCAAAACTGGAGAAGTAACAAAAGCGACCACTTCCTTTGTGGTAACAAAAAATTGGAAATGCCTACTTTGTGTTGTGGTAGGATGTTCAATTAATGTAATCAATGTATCTTTCATGATTTCATGCCCATCATAATCACTGCACTGAGATTTTGTGATGGTCTTACAGTGTTTAAAACAATTCTGAAAGCAAAGTGATGACTTAAAGTTTAAGTTAGACATAAAAATCAAGTTCACTTTGTATGTATATACTAACCTTTTCAGTCGGTCTGAATATATCCCTAACATCGGGAACGTGTTGTCGGTTGCGTCGCCGTTGCAATGTCTGCTGTACGGTAGTCACACGCCGTTGTACGGCTGCTGCCTGAGTTCTGGTCAGCGTCGATAGAAACACAGCATTGTCCTCTTCCTGTCAATTATCAGCAGAAGATATCAGTCAGTTGGTGTAGTATCTATCTTCAGTCACACTGTGGGTTTTTATTCTTAGTTATATAACAGGTTACAAATCATGGCACACGTAATCAGTGGGTTCATTAGTGTAAACTGCAAATTTGAGACTGAAACTACAGACGGGTTACAAATTAAAGGAAAAACCAGTACAGATCTGTATGCTTGACCCCTCCAGTGAGGGGATCCGGTGGCTCTGTTATGATGTGGGGGACATGTTGCTGGCATGATTTGGGTCCACTTGTCCCCCTACTGCAAGTCAATCCAAAGTTGGTTAAATCACTTTAACCTATGATGAAACATTTCTATCCTGATGGGAGTGGTGTCTCTTCCAGGATGACAATGTCCCCATCCATAGGGAATGAGGGGTCACTGAATGGTTTGAGGAGTATGAAAATGATGTGAATCATATGCTACGGCCTACACAGTCACCAGATCTCAGCTCAATTAAACATCTATGGGAAATTTTGGACCAATGTGTTAGACTCAACACCTTACTAGGACACATTTTTGTTGGTTTTTCCTTTAATTTATCATCCATTTGTATGACTCAACCTGTTATCAGGTTTAATTCATTTAATAATGGATAAATGATTCACACCTGATCCTGGTCACCTGCCAATGAATCATCGAACAACTGTGTTAGCCCTGCCTCTGTAAGCCATGCCTCCTCCTGCTCCCCCTCTGAAAGAGAAAGTGACAGGGAGAAATAAAAAGTGATGAAGGACTTTTTTAAAAATGTGGTTCCTAAGATGGTACATGACAGAAGAAAATGTATCCCTAAGACACAGAGACAACTACAGGTGCAGGAAAGGGAAATTAGTGAACACATTTGGACACACACACTCCTCAGGAAGTGTATGTTTGCTCCAGAGAACAATAGTCTTCATAAACAGGCTAAATAAGACTCAGAAGAACACACCAGAATTGCATACCTCATGTGCAAAAGCCAGTCTGTGCAAGTCTGAGATGTGAGAGTCGTTTCTCAGCAGTAAACAACAGAAAACAGTCTTTCCAGCTCATTCTGCCACAATAAACAGGGCACTCACATTTTTTTGGATTGACGTTGTGTAGACAATAAAAACATTATGTTGTTATTCTTTCGACTGCCTGCAATTTTGAATGAATCTGATATTTTACCAGAAATGCAACTGTTATGTTGTTAAATGTCCATATCTAGAATGGCACACATGCCTCAACAAGTCTATGTTCTATCAAGTCTGCTACTGCGTTAACTTTTATCTGAAGTAGAATGTTCCACCTCATGTGGAAGGACTGCCTGTACACATTAGCAGATGTAAGAAATTTGCTAATTTGTCTCCCTTTCAGGTCTGTCCATGGACACAATGTTTCTTACCCTCAGGAATTTTCTGCTGCTCCTCTTCTTGCACTTCCCCTTCTCCTCCACCTTCTCCCCTCCCTGCTCCTCCTCCCGAGCAAGTGATGTGCTCTACCTCCTTCCAATAGTCGTCCATCTCCAGCTCGTCCAGAGAGTCCTACAAGATGTGCAGACACGTGAAGATGCATACAATTCAGAGGGGGATTTTATCTATTATAGTTTCAAGTTCCCATTCCTGTTTCATATCGTGTTTCTGTTCTGTACAGCAGTTTTGGAGTCTGGATTCATTTTGAAAAAACAAAAAGAAAATTGCCCCTATGTGCCAGATATGATGCACAGAAAACAAATCCAGTCTGAACAAGTCTCAAAAACCACACTCATTCTCAAGGGACTCAGCAAAGAGACAAAAAACATGCATGTCCTCTCAAAGAGCTAACAATTGTTGGCCTGCCAACCGAACCACCTATAAAACTTTTAACAGTTACAATTTAGACATTTATAGCTGACATTGTTATTCAAAGTCGGTAAGACAGCAGAAAAGGTTGCTGCCTGTGAATCCCACTGAGGCAAAAATTACAAGCTGCAACAATAACTAGCTGACCACTGTTGAAGAACACTCATGTCCATGTTCAAAGTTTGCTGTGATGTTGGATGTTTATTGATATCCCGGGATATCGGTGAGCACACTGGGACAGAGTGGGTCTGGGACAGTGGATTGACCCAGAGTAAATGAAATGGAGGCATTTTATACAGTAAGACCAAGGCAGTGAGCATTTGCATTCAGACCTTACAGTGTGACACACAGGCAAGATTTCATGATAACTTGGTGTGGGGAGGTGGTTCTTAGGTGGACAGTTGAAAATATTAACTGCAAGGAGTCACAACAGGAGAATGGTCTACATTCAGACATAAGCCATAGATGAAATCATCAGGGGGCAGTAATGATCAAGGGCTGTGATGTCACTAGCTCAAGGTGTTGTTCTCAGACGTCACTTGATTACATCACACCTCGGGCCATACGTACATTTCTTCTTCACCACTATAAACCTAATATGAAAGCATCATTATTATGGAAGGTCTGATAAGTTACAACAAAGCTGGATATCGGAACAATTTTAATTAAAGAAATACGAGAAACATAAAGAAATCGCATACTTTCCTTAATTGTAATTGTCACCATTTGTTGCCTTTAATTTCTTTTGGCAAGCTTTAACTTTCCATTAAGGCGAGACTACATGAAAGTAAGAATCTGTAATTTCAAATGATTCACACTGAAAGTATTTTTAGGATAAACAGAAGAAGAACGTGCTATTCTTAGTTAAACGAGTTCACAGCCTACCTGAGAGTTGCAGCGCTGACATGAGGGCTGGGATCCTTTCCTGCAATTGGGGCTGTGCCGGGGACTGGAGTTATGAGGCTTCGGGCTGGAGGAAGGCTGAGACCTGGGGCCCAGTGCTATACTTGGATTGGGGAGTGATGATGGGTCGGTGCTGGTGGGTTTTGTACTGCTGGTGGTACTAGTGGGCCCGTGTTTGTCTCCATGATGAGTATTCTGGTTCGGTTGAACAGTGTAGTGGCCTGTTTTGCGGCTACAAGAGAGACAAGTCAGTCAGTTAGACAGTTAGAAAGACACAAAATCTGGTGATCATCTGGTTATTTGGCATACTCTTGGCTAAGTTCTTGACTGAAACTCACTCCTAGATGTAAACTGTGCACTTTGCACTTTGAATACCAGTGATAGCCTCTATCATAAAACTATTCCTGCCTTATAAATTTTTAATTGTCTGAGAACTTTGAGTTTGAGTTTTCAGTCAAGAAGGCCAGTGAAGAGATGCGTATGCTGCCTGTTTCAAAACACTGTCTTCTGGATGCTAGTATGCCTTTAACTAGTATATGCCAAGAAGTCAGAGATAGCTTCTGACACGGAAAGTGAGTCAGACAGACAGCAGTCGGCCAAAGACTACTAGTATAGGCAGAAGCATGTTGAATTCCCAGCCGCTCAGCTAATGAGAACATCATCTGCAGGGACTAAGAATAGCAGCTGAGCATGGACTTCCCTTTGCTAGCTCAACACAGCTAACACAGCAGCACATCTTAGTGTTGTTTAGCCTAGCATGGCAAAGACAGTGACTCGATACAGTTAAGTATGGCTGCTTGATAAAATGTAAATGTGTATCATTATTCATGGTTTTGTTAATCACACACAATAATAAAATGCAAACCCAGTGAGCTCCAGTTACCCCACATCAACATTTCATGTCATATTGTATTTGTTAACCAGTAAAGTCTTCACCATTTGCTTCAAAAACCTGGTGTAAAGCTGCTGTATCATTCCGGAATTGATTGACAGCTCTCTTAACACTTAAACAGCTACTTAATCTAAGTCCATGTTTTCTGGTGCTTTAAGGAGAAAATAGCTTTTTCTTTTTTTTTAAAGAGGCACTCCACCAATTTTACACTTGGTTTACACTTGGGAGATTAAATTTGAAACAGGAAGAGCACACATGGAGATTGAAACGTCAGCATTTCCCAGGCAGGAAGAGTCTGAGAAAGAAAAAAAAAACACCCATCCTATTGGTTGTGTTGTGGGAAACTTAAGATCCAGACATTTTTTTGTAGTATGTGACTCATTCTAGGAGGACATATCAGCCTCTGGTGCTTGGATTTTGACCATTTTTTAATTAAATTAAAAAACACAACTTAAATTTTAAGTTGTGTGTAATGGATGACACAAAGCTCAAAGTTCTGATACATGCCAGAAGCAGGACAATAGTTCTGGAGTAGGAGTGGTTTCCCTTAAGAAGTAGTTTCCCCAAAAAGAAGTAGCTTCAATCTGAAAAATCACTCTGGATACCTTTACAATTGCCTAATATGTTTTCTAATTCATTCACTCTGTAATGTGTCCACAGACCAGGGTGACACTACTGCTGCTGGTACAACCATTGGTACTGCTTTCAACAGCTATCATTTAGACCAGTTAAATTAAAGTCAAAATTATACTATATCATATAAAACTATAAAATGCATGACATCATTGGATTTGGTGGAGTTGTACATAGTACTAATGACAACAACTACAATTATGTATAGTTGTGATGTGTCTTATTTTGGATTATTTCTCTATTAATTGATTCATAGTTTAGTCATAGTTTGGTTCAGAACCTAAAGATATACAATTAAGTATATTATCAAGTTATATAGTGGAGTTGTATAGTGACTAATCGTTGCAGAAATAAAGGACACATAGTAATTTAGCCTGTATGACTAACAGCATCAATTTAATGCGCTGTATTAATTAATTTGGAATTAAGAGTGGAGATTTGCACAGAGGATTCGTGCTGAGCGAAGGCCACATACCACAGCAGACTTCCTGCCACACACACACACTTACAGTATGAAGCGATAACACTGACAAATATAACACACACACACACACACACACACACACACACACACACACACACACACACACACACACACACACACACACACACACACACACACACACACACACACACACACACACACACACACACACACACACACACACACACACACACACACACACACACACACACACACACACACACACTTCGGTGTCTTTTTAAAAAAAGATCAGGGATTTTACCTGCAAGTCCTACAGTCTACCACTCTCTTATTTCCTTCTTCTGTGAATTTCTTCACTTCCTACACCTCGCCTGAGACTTCTATTCCTTTCTTTCTACTTGGTACTTTTATTCTGCTTTCTTCCATATTTTTTTTATTTCTTACTTCAATTAGTCTCATCCCTTAATCTAAGCTCTGTAAAATAATACATGCAGAAACACGCTGATAATAGTAAAGCTCAGAGGTCATCTGCCCCTACAGTTATTCCCCTCACACCTAATGCTTCACCAATTGAAATGTTTTCATTTGTAAGGAATGGCAAAAATGTTCTAATTTTTAGATCAACTTGAGAAGATGTGTTTATCTTGAAAGCAGAGTTAAACCTGGCCGACACACACATCACCTAACAGAAGAAGTTAATGATTTACCTTCACCTAGCGCTACAGTGTAAAGAACGACTGTATCATAAATCAGAGATTAGCAATCACACGTTCACAAACATATTAGCACACATATTAGTTTGTCTGTGCTGGAAGAGCAAATTATTTAAGACATTTAGCCGTGGAGTTTTCATTCAGCTACTGTATATTTATATGCATACTTGCTCAAGCCTGCAGCGTGATACTTTGTTACCAATTTGTTCACGGTGACTTTATATTTGTACCATTTTCAGCCATGCTGGTGACGCAGTCAAACTTCTCAAATACATGCTTGGACTGCCTTGAAATTGTGCAAAGGCTTTCATGTTCACCAGAGGATAACGGTGGAGCTGTAAACATTAGTCGATAGATGGAAAATGAATCTACAATTGTTCGTTTTGAGTCATTTCTTAGGAAGAAAATGCCAAAATGATCTGATTCTAAGCCTTGTTCATGTTGGTGGATGTTGGTGCATGTTGGTGGGTGGATTACGTGCTGCACTGTTGTGGCAGTTTGCAGGTATTTTTATTATCTGATACACAACAATGATCCAGAGAGAAGAAGCCGCCTGTTGTAAATGACCTAATTGGCTAAGACAACCATTTTCCATTTAACTCTGCCTCTGTGCTGAGAAAACATATTTACAACCGTGTTAAAAATTAAGCTTTGCTGCTTCCGAGTAATTGTTGTTGACCACTGTCACTCATTTGCCAACCTGTGAAATCATTCATAAGAAAGACAGGTGTGCTTCCACTTTGTGAAGACGTCACCAGTCTGAGATGTTTTTGTGTTTTTGGTGTGCAGCTCTGCTAGTTCATGAACTGTGAAGGTCAGCATCTATGTATCAAAACACAAGTAAACAAATACCGACAAACATGTACAATAATGCAAAATATCCAAAGCTTTTTACACAAATATATATATTACAAATAATAAATAAACATCACTTTGCTCTCTGTTTCAACAGACATTTTTTTAACTGGTTTCTTAGGTTATGCTGAGTCCCTGCATGTTTTAAACCAGCTGTTGTCATCCCTGTAGCCAAGAAGTCTAATGTTAATAGCCTGGATGATTACAGGCGTGTGGCTCTTCACTTCTGTTATGAAGTTATTTGAGCAGCTGGTCTGTAAAAATGTATCCAACATTGCTGTACTCACTACAAACAATTGTGTATCCCATTCTGAATCTGTGCAGATTATTAAATTAGCAGACGACACAACAGTGGCAGGCATGATAAGGAATGGTGATGAATCAGCATCCGAATCTGGTGAAGCGGTGTAAGGCAAACAACCCTGGAGAGGGTTGACACTTTTAAACTCTATTTAGCCACATACTGAAGTGAGAGGTGAACATCAGTCACATAATTAATAAGGTCCACCACAGGCTTCACTTTCGGCAACAGGTTAAAAAGTTTGCTGCACTTTTACAGTGAAACTGTGGAGTGTCCTCACCTTCTCTGTCACAGTATGACGTGATCCTTGAGAGGGGACAGTAAGAAAGAGCGGTACACACGACATCTAACATCATTGGCTGTGACCTTCCCTCTGTCTCCTCCACATACGCTACATCAGATAAATAGCGCAGAAGGTGAGTGCCGACCTCTCTCGAAACTGTTTGATACCTGAACTCTGACGCACAACCACTTGTAGAAAGCTTTAACCAACAAGCACTTAAAATCTAAAGAGGAAGCACAAAGCACTTTAGGACTTTATCAAAGATGTCAGTTTGAATGTATAAATGTGATAACTGTTTTTGTTTTATATTTATCTTTATATACTTCCTGTGTATGTCCTGTTTTTAAGAGCTGTTACTGAGGCAAATTCCTGTCAACTATGTTGACATGGCAATAAAGTATTGAACTTGAACTTAAACACATACACTCAGAGGTGAGGTGGGCTGCCCTTGTGAGTAAAACAAACACATTCTCTCTCTGGCACACTTTCATACATGGATACACAAATGACCTTACAGAGCCACAGCTGTGTGTGATTGTAGTACTCTTTGTACCTTTTTACACAAACCCTTTATCAGCTCCTTGGTGCTGCTGACAAAGACAAAGTATGTATGTGTGTGTGTGTGTGTGTGTGTGTGTGTGTGTGTGTGTGTGTGTGTGTGTGTGTGTGTGTGTGTGTGTGTGTGTGTGTGTGTGTGTGTGTGTGTAGAGAGAGAGGGAGGTGCACTGTGAGGTGCAAACAGGAATGGAGGGAAACTTCATCACATAGCAAAGAGCAAGTTCAGCACCGATGAGCAGAATGAGTCAAGGCCTGTGGAAGTGAATATTATTTAAACCCACATGACCTGTCAGTTTTTTTATAGAGTACCAGGCCAGTGACAAATCTCCCAACCACAATGAGACATTCTCTCCCTAGGAAACATGAGATGACGCTATAGACATAAAAATGTAACAACACTTTAAAATATTGAGAGAGACAGTGGAGGAAACTAAATATTTACATTTACTTTTCTTGAGTATTTCCATTTATGCCACTTTATACTTCTGAAAATCTCTTTAGTTTTTTAGTGACATATATTACTCTTTTTACAAAATACAGGTACCTGACAACTGGAGTTACTTTACAGATGAAGATTTTGCATACAAAACACACAATTGTTGAGAGTCAGATGTGAAGATCAACCACTCTCATGTCAGTAAATATAAACAGCTAGCTTTGCATAAAGACTGGAAACCGAGGGAAACAGCTAGCCTAGCCCAGTCCAAAGGTTACAAAACATGCCAGCACCTCTACTGCTAACTAAGTACTGCACAGACGTAAATAAACGGCAAATAAACATATTTCCCAAAATGTTGTACTGTTCCTTTTAAAAGGACCCGAATACTTTCCCAACCTCTGGAGATGGATGTGGTTGGAGCTTCAACCACAAAGTGAACAAAGGACAGCTGAAGAAGTTTAACGGGAAAGAGGATGAGAAGTGTGTGTTATTCCCATTCAGATCAACAGGTGCCAGCTGCCCTCTATGAGAGACAGAGGCTGCCTCTGTTTAGCCCCTCTCTCTCTCTCTCTCCCTCACACACACACACTTACTGATCTCATTAATGACGTAATGGTTGAAAAATAGATCTGAATCTACGCTGCATATTCCACTCAATCCTTCATGCTGGAAGTCTGAATCAGTTGGACGCCTCCCTGACCATCTGTGTTTCTGGATTATTTTTGTGTGTGTGGTTACTCTTCTGCTCACTCGCAGTAGTTTTAGAGTCCTGTTCATCCTGACTAGAGGCAAATTAATAGCGAGTGAAGCTTCCAGTACAGAGCAGAGCAGTTTGTAAACTAAAGTTTTGTTCCATGTCTGATGTAATATGTGTAATGATACGTTTCACAGCTCCTTTTCCTCTCTGAAGATGTCATTTCCTGTGCAGCATTGTATTGCTTTAGCAGGGTTTGTTGCTTTGCTTAGTAAATTAATCTGAACCATGTGTTTCTGCTTTTATTTTTATTTTTCACACAGTAGGGAAGATTATTGGGGAAGTGCTGGTTCCAGTATGACTAGGAAACACAACAGGAACACACTGCCTTTTAGTCAAAAGCTGAACCTCTGAAACCTCTTCAAGAGTTCTTGCCAGCTCCCTGAAATAACAAAAAAAGAAGGCTTCCTTGTCCAAGACTCCCAGCAGACAGGAAACCTAAGGCTCTTTAGGTCAGATGTCCACTGCTGGAGCAAGGTCAGCAGCTTTCTGTCTGTCTGTCTGTCTGTCTATCTCTCATTTTCTGACTAGGGGAAAGAATGACCACAAAATTAAGCCTTCACGAGTCAACCTAGACAGGACACATGCACACACAAACACACACTGCTGTGGGAGGTGAGACAAAGGCAGGCTGTAATGTGATGCTGTTTGCTGGACAGGCCATCTGGAACACACACACATACATAAACTGTACACACACACACACACACACACACACACACACACACACACACACACACACACACACACACACACACACACACACACACACACACACACACACACACACACACACACACACACACACACACACACACATATATATATAAACACACACACTCAGAGACAGGTGTGTCTGTCTGTACTGTCCGCCATCTGGACTGTTGCTGCACCATGGGTTGTTTACTTTTACCACACTGCGGTTGTTGACAGCAGTTTTTTTTTTGCTGATCTAAACATGCGTAGGACAAACACGGACAGCTCAGCCAGGACGATTAAACAAGTCTGCTCAGTTATAAATAAAAGAGTGTAACTGCACTGGTGTTTCCACATGAGCTTAGTTCCTATTCACTGCGACAGCACCTTGTAAACTACGGCACCAGACTCATAATAGGGATTTTCCTATTTATAAAAAGCTGACAATCATGCCATGCAAACAATGAGCCATTAACAGAAGCAGCAATAACAAGCCAAGACTCACTTTGGCAATGAAATCCAATATTGTTACGCAGAGATGAGACAGATTAAAGACCTCAGTGAATGAATGAATGAATGAATAAAGCAACATAACTAACACAGATGATGTCACAAGGGCTCGCTGAAACACCTCTGCAAATATTTACATATATTGTCTTATTGGTTTACTGAATGCTGACAACTGTTTTGTTTTTTTCATATCTTTAGTCATGCAACTAATGATTTTATTTTCATTACTGATTTATCAGGTGATTACTTCCTCCATTGGCCAACACATTCTGGTTGTTATTAATGTTATGTGACATCTTCAATTCTTCCTTATTTGTTCTGACTAACCAAATATATTCAATTTACAGTTATACAAAAGTGAGAAATGTAGCACATCCTCACATGTGATGAACATGGACCATGGCATGTTTGGTATTCTTGATAGAAAAATGACTGATTGATGACTGAATAACTGTATGATGATTGCTTATCAAATAGGTGCTGGTTAACTTTCTAATGATTTCAGTTGAACATGGCCTACATTTTACCCATAGTCTAACAAAAAAAGGAAAGCCTCTCTGGATATGTTATACTGCAAACACTGGACACAGGAGAGTATCAACCTTAGACCTTCAGTGGTGGAACAATCTTGAATCCAATCTGGGCTAATATAACACAGTCAAGGTTAACCTGCTGAGCAGCTGATAAGGAAGGTGGTAAACGAAACAGGTCAAGGGTGGAGTTTGAAACATCGGCTTCCTTTAGGTGCCGTTAACCAGGTTACTGCTGACTTCCAGTTCTCCGGAAGGATAACAATGTCAACATGTTTTTTCTACACTTTTCAAGTTCAGCAAATAAGGAAAAAACACTGTAACCTTTGCCCTCTCTCCCTCCCTCCCACACACACACACACACACACGAGTTGTCTTGGGTTACTTTTGAGGACATTAAATAGACTTCCATTAATTTCCTGGAGACGTATCATCACCCTAACCAACCCAAAAATCAGTTTTTTTACCACTTGAGAACACAACCTTTGTCCCCAATGACAGGCTGCCCCCAATTAACTGGCCCTCAGTCTAATACTTGTCCCTCAAAATAGCATGACAGACCGCGCGCGCGCGCGCGCACACACACCTCTCACCTGAGCTCGTGCTCCTGGGCTGGGGGATCGGGGTCACACTGTCCAGTTTTCGGCAACATTTCGACGTTGCTGTGGTAACCCGTTAAAACCACTCCCTGTGTTTGCTGCTGCTGCCGACTCATGTTTCTCCTCCTTTTCTCCTTTCTTCTACTTTACACAGCTGACATCCAATCGACACTTGATAGGTGATCAATCTACCTGCCAATATCTCTTCAGCGGTCTGTTTATCTATCTGTGCTTCCCATCGTTGGGCTGCTGTGTTGCCAGCTCATTCTGACATCAAACTACTCTTCTTCTCGTCTTTCTGTGTAACTTGTGCTGACTGAGAGCAGGCAGGGCAGGACAGGGGCAGGACTACAGATGCAACACGGCTCTGTGATTGGCTGAAACCGCAGAGGAAAGTTTGGATAGGTGGTAGCGCCCCCTTCTTGTTGAAGAGTCACTTCTGCATGGTGCAATGTTTCTATATTCATTGAGGGTTTTCATGGATTAACTGGATGCATTTCTTTATTAAATTAACATCCACTTCATAAGCTGCAATATACTGTACAAAGCAGTCAGAAGCTACAACACATGGCTCTGTACTCCTGCACTTTGAATAAAGTAAATATATGGGGTTAAAGTGTGGACATTTTGGGCATGTTAACATCCATATTAGGTGAACAAATGTAAACAAATTCCCCCCACATTTTGGACAATGTTTCTCAAGATGCAGCAAATAAAATGTGTCATATTAAAGTGGACTTCGGCCTATACTCAAGTAAATAGGCTCTATGCTGTAAAATATACATAATCAGAAGGTGCTCCTTCTTAAGAATAGTTCCTTTCAGTGTCTTAACCCTTACTGATCATATTGGGCCTTTCACAGTATCCTTTCATAATTCGTGTTCAACCATAAAACTATTTTTTCTTAAATGGGTGATTAACCCTAAGCTTTTAGAGAGCAGAGGGTATATTCTTTAGGTTTTATATAAGTTAATATAGAAAAAAAAACCATTCACAACCACAGTATATTATGGTCTGAAAACCCCCTACAAAAATATGCACCAGCTGCACAGAAATAAATAAAAGTTGAAATATTTTAATTTCTGTGTATTCTGGGTCACTCTGAAAAAAGACAGAAGAGGGTATTTTTCCTGCTCTCAAATGTATAAACAGGTCAAATTTGACCTGAAAAGCATGTAATGGTCAAAACAAGCGTTGTGTAAAACAAGGAAGCATTTTTAGAAATATTGGTGCTGGGGATGTTTGGTGTAACTATTTTGCACCATATGTGTGATGTAACCAATTTTAACTGTCAGCATGCATCATATTGATAACATCAGCACATCATATATTTAGCAGGAAATAACACTGTCAAATACATGTTACAGAGAAAACCTTGAAAAAGCAGCACCTCAAAGATACACTTTAGTACTTCTATTATACAGATTTTGTGTCACACATAAACCCCTAAAAGCCACATTTAGTGGCACCTGAATGAGGAACTGATGACATCTACAAAAACAATATCCTAGATATCTGAGCACACACAGCAAAGGCAACACATAAAGGTCAAACAGAGTGGCCATACATACACACACATCTAAACAAATAGTATGGATGCACACATTCAAACACAAATATGCAGCCTCAGTCTCTAGTTCCTCACCGGAGATGAAGGTAGCAGGCAAGTCTGGAGACCACTGTGTCCATTTGTCCAAACCGTCTCACACAGAGCATGACCTACTGGCCATGTGCTTGGAGACAACATAGGGGAAAAAAACACTCACGCACCATTACAAGTGGATTAGTCAGAAAGGTCAATCAGATTGTCCTGCTTCTCCATCTGCCACTGCCTACTTCTGATCCCTTCACCCACCTTCTTTACCCTCTCCTCCTCCTAATTACTCAGCCCCCCGCCATCCTCCTCCTGCTCTCAAACCGCACCTCATTCTGACCACATTAACATTGCAGACATCTGTGTCTTCCAGCAGTAGTCTCACAACATGATGTGTTATGATGTTATGGGTGTATATATATATAGAGATATATATATATGTATAGAGAGAGAGAATATTACATATTGCAAATAGTACATTATTGGATATTCACAGTATTTATATTGTAATATGTTTTTTTATGGACCAATATCTAACATCTTGATTGTATTTGGAGTTTTTCTATAAAAACCCAGTTTTATAATCTCAATTTGCATTCTGGAATTAAGCAGCTTTCTGCTCTGGAGGCTTGCTCGTGTACCCCCCCCTGCTGTTGTTAGCAGGTACAACATCTAGAGGCTGTTTGAAATAAAATGTGTATGATCACTGCGTGCTGCACACACACACACACACACACACACACACACACACACACACACACACACACACACACACACACACACACACACACACACAGTCCCCCTCCCCATTTGCTGTTAATCAGATTAACACAAACTCAGCAGCACAGCATTTTACAAGGTCTCACTCTCTGTATCCTTTCCCCTATACATGAACAAAGAAGGTGCATGAATATATTGTGGGTCAGAAAATCTAAATGCTAAAGCGTTGGATGCATAATCTATAAAAAAACATTGTCAAAATGAATGCACTTTGGTGATAGCAGATCCTCAAAAATGTTCAGACGTACAGTGATTTTTAAATCACTGTCATAGATATAAAATAGCTGAAATTATTTATCGGAAATGAATTTAACGGTAAAAAACGATAGTAGTTCAACCCAAATAATGTAGGAGCAGTAATCTCACAGTGAGAACAGCACAGCATTGGTTTAACCATGAAGCTCAACTCTGGCAAATTCAAAATCATCCAATTTATCTGCAATAAAGACAAGATGTCTTAGAAGTGAATTGTTTTTTGTTTATTTTTATCACCTCAAGAGTGATCAAACCCCATGAAAATGTTTAAAACACTCCAATGGAAACAGTATCTATTAAGGTGTGGCAACTTCTTGGAAATAATTTCTTCCATCCATAATAATTAGCAACGTGAGGTGTGGGCACATTCAAACAGAAAATTAACTATTGAGCGACATCATTAACAAATATTTGAAGAACATTTCAATGTGGCTACAATTTCAAAGAAATTAATTAAATTCTTTTAAAGGGAAAAAAAACAGTACACCAGTGCAACATTATTCCCTTTATAACACCATCAACAACACAAAAGGCTTAGCTGTCAGAATCTGAAGAGCTGGAGAGAAAACGGTACTGCTGAACCTTGAAATCGTCTTTATCTGCAACACACAAAGATTTGATTAAAATGGTCATGTATCATTTTGGGTTCCTCTGTTCACATGCTAAATAAAATGTTTGTTGATGTTTCAGTTGTTTGTCTATGATTAAGAATCATGGGAGCTGCAGTTGTGAAATACTGACAAAATAACAATTGTTATGTTTAAAGTAATGAGATGGGTTTACTTTTAATGTCCACTACATTAGTATTGAGCCAACTCACATGTGGGACAAGACAAGTAGATATAAAACCCACAGTGAATCAGTCAAGGGGACTTACTTTTTTTTTTTTTCTTTCAAATGTCATCTTTAAATCTTCATGGGGCACTTCAAATCTCTAAACATCTTGGAGTACATGTCTTTCTGTTTGTCCAAGCTGTCTTTGTAGCATCTGCAACATGAAAATGATTCACACACATACATAAGACAATTTTAATTAGATTTGCTTGTGTATAAACATAGTACTTTCTCACAACAAAACTAACACAAATAATTAAATAAATAAAAACAAGTCAAGGCCATGATTCTAAAACCAAAATCATAAATCACAAGATATGCCTAATGTCAGTGTTACCCAATCGATATAATGTGCAGGCTTGCGTGCATGTATAAAGAAAACAAAAAAATATATATCCTAAAACAAATTTTTCTCTTGGCAGTGATTTTTGTAATGGCCATAGATGAATACACAGAACCAGACATCTTGACTACTGTACTTATGTAAGTGTTTATGTGTCAAATAAAAGGTTCATCTTACATTGCTACTTTCCTTAGAAGGTTGTTAATGTCGCTGTCAAAGGGCTTCTTTGCTTGAGCAGATATGAGGCAATCCTGGGCACTCTCGTACTCATGCAGCTCCAGATACGCCTGACAGGGACGACATCAGTCTCAATAATGGACTAGCCTTTATTTATAGTTTAAGGACATGGCAACATATTGAACCTTGAGAAGGCAACGCTGCCTGGGGATTTCAAGTTGCATTTAGGCTCATATGGGGGTTTAAAGTTCAGAAGTTAAATGTTAGCCAGAATTCGCCCCCTAAAAATAAATTGTTTAAATAAATCTGTAAGTGCATGAATGTTAAGGTAATTATAGCTAAAACAGGGCTAATATGTGGCTGACAAGTCGCATTTTAAACTATCAGGAGATTTTCTCAGCTCATGTGGATTGATGATTTGCGAATAGAAAAAAAGGTGGAATTATGGTTTAAACTCGTAACATAAAATGCTCCAACTGTGTGCATCATTCCTATTTTTAAAACTCCATGGCAACTTTTTTCATAGAAAGAAGACACATCTAATCCCAGGTACTTCAGAGTCTGTGGGAATTTTTATCTTCTTTTCTGATAAACAAAAACAAACTAAGGTCCCGTCTGACCTGTCCACAGCGGAAAAGAGCCTTTGTGTTGGCAGAGTCTATCTCTAAGGCTTTGTTGCTGTATTTCAGGGCTTTGTGTGGGCTGTCCAGACGGAGCTCGGTGAGGGAAAGATTCAGATAGAGCGGAAGAAGAGCTATCTTGATCTTCTCCTTTTCTGCATCGCTTTGTGTTTCCCTGTTCCCAAGCAACATCAACGCCTGTTGGCCAAGAAGAGAGTCTGTTATGAAATGCAGGTTTCCACTTTAAAATCTAGTTTTGATTAAAGTAAATTCAGACAAAGAATGGCATCTAAGTGGCTGATAACATTAAATTAAACATATTAAATATAAAAGTAATAACAACAGCACACACCAGCTTACCTGTTTATAGCGATCTTTAGCGTTGTCATAACGGCTCTGGTTGAAGCAACGGTTGCCAAAGCTGCGTTGCGTGTTGACGACTTCAAGAAGAGTGGACAGAGGAGCAGTGTTCTGTTCCTCCTGAACACAGACCAATGTAATCTTAGTACATAACAATAACATACACTTGCTGTCAAGTGGGAGAACAACAATTTACATTATCTGTGATACCTCAATGCTCTCAGACGGTGACAACAATGGGACACAATACTGTCCAGCCTCCTTACCGGACTCATCTCAATAAAGTCGTCCACTTGGCCCGAGTCGAGGTAGTCGAGGATTTGAACCTCATACAGAACCACTGCAGATGAGGGAATGAACGGAGGACAACCCATTTCCCCGTACGCATACTGGGGCTGGAAGAGAAAACGAGAGAACTCTCCTTTCTTCATGGTCAGCAGACCCAGCTCCAGTCCAGCCAGTGTCACATCTGTTTCAATCATTTGAAGAAAGAGACAATAGATCATCAATCAGATAACATCCTGACATCCATCCAGAAGGCCACAACATTTGTAAGTAATGCGCTAACACTATTTCTGACCTCTCCCTAACTTCATCATCCGGGGGTACTTGAAGCCAGTGGTGGTCTCAAAGGGCCGGTCCGAATATTCAAGGAAACCAGAGTAATGGACTGTGTAAGAAGAAAAGAACAAGGATGGATGACAGCTGAACAAAGTAATACGGTAAATAACTGTATCAGGGTTTGTTTTTTTTGTTTGTTTTTTTTTGTTTTTTTTACAAAGAAGCACTAACTCAATACTGAAGCGTTCTGGGGTACAGGTGGGCCTTCTCCCGGCTGGACCACTTCTTTCAGGATCCCTCCATCTCCCAAGACATCATTCATCTGTGGGCGTAGCTGTTCAAACGGACTCTACAAAGGCAGGAAAAACCTGTGCTTTTAATAAGTGACTAAATAAGTGACTCATAAGCATTTACCAGTCCATTAGGTATTAGTGTATGCATAGTGTTATCCAAAATAACGGCTGAAGTCTCAAAATAGTTTTGCATCACAAGATTGATATTACTGTGATGAATGAATTATTATATTATTGTGTGTACAACAGAATGTAAGTTTCATATATTTATCTGTCACATGTGCAGCATGTAGGATTTGCACACCTGAGTAGCTTCATGAGACAGTATGTTGATCATCTCAAATCATGACTTTAACACTCAAGTTTAAACAGATAATTATGATTTGTAAAATCAATATATTACTAATTAATAATGACATGCACCAAATTTAACTTCAGCTTGATCCTAAACTTACACTGTTAACAGGTTTGACCCAATTTAAACATCACTTAAGTAAATAGGAAAAGTGCTATTCCCCACTGATGTAGAGCCACAACAATTAATTTAAATGATTAATTGATTAGTCCATCAACAGAAAATTAACTGCCAATTATTTTGATAATCAATTTTACGTTTTGTGTCCCTTTTTAAAATGAAAAATGCTAAAATTCGGTATTTCCACTTTCTTAAATATTAGAACTATCTGTATCTTTGGGTTATGGATTGTTGGTTATGGAAATGTTGACTACTAATTTTTAAACATTTTCTGACATTTCAAAGACCGAACAACTATTTTTAATCTATTTACTGAGAAAATGATACACACTGTCAGAAAGGCTAAGTGTCTGGCTTTAAACATACTGATGCTGATTACAGGAGTAACTTCAGTGAATATCTATCACCCTTTAATTGTCAAACTCTGTAACCAGTGTTGGGGGTAATATATTATGTTTAGGCAGTAACGGAGTAATATAAAGCGTTACTAACTATATTTTGGTAATATTATTACATGGACTGAGTCCGGTAACGCGTTACAATCCGAGTTGTCGCACAGGAATGTTTCGAAAAAACAACCCAGGCGCAACAGCCGTAAATAAAGAGGAGAAGAAGACGGATTTAAATCAACAGAAGAAGAAGACGGTATGGTTTGGAGATGGCAAGATGGCAACAACTGATAATTCAACGTTTTCTAAGTGGTTATGCTCGCAGTATTTTGAATTTGTCACAGAAAAGGATAATAACTTCAAAGTAAGGTGCACTTTATGTGCTGGTGGGAGGCCGAGGGAACTGTCTACGGCTAAAAATAGTACAAGTAACCTCAAGAAACACCTCGAGAGTTCACGGCAACAAATATTGCGCGCCTTCATGTTGTAATGCTTTGTCCTAAATGTTTATTTTGGTGAAAGTAACTAAAAAGTAATGAGTAACGTATTACTTTACACAGAAGGTAATATTGTAAAGAAACGTATTACTTTCAAATGCAACTAACTAGTAATATGAAATATATTACATTTTGGAAGTAACTTGCCCAACACTGTCTGTAACACATGAGGATATTTTGTGGACTCACAGCTAATCCACCAACACAAACACCAGGAGCCTTTCATCATTTTTAGCCACATGTGAACTCACCTGAGTGTTGCTCCTCAGCCGCTCGTCGGCATGAATCATGCTCCGGATACTGGATATTAATCCGTTTCCTGACATTTAGCTGGTGAATACGTTTGCTGCTTTAGATACTTTTATTTTATTTTTTTAAGCGTGTAAAAAAGACTACACGTAGCTAGTTGCTAACTTTGTTTTGGCGCTCAAGATAATTAATTAAGAGTCAGGTGACCTTGTCCACAAATGAGACACAACTGTCGCAGCTCAGACCTAAACAAGCCCATTTTACAATCGCGACATATGGACACTCACTATCATATGTAACATGCAGCAGATCCCCTAATTATTCTTAAAAAAATCAATAAACAAAATCTGGCCTCTTTATAAGGAACATCTGTGCAATCTAATTCAATGGGGAAATTTGCACTGTTACACAGCGGCAGTGGACAGCAAAATAGAATATAATAGCAGCAATAAGAAAAGAATAAAGAACAATAAATAAGTACAAAAACAATAAGAACAATAACAGTAAAAATATGTAATAAAGATAATTGGGACATTATTTACAGGAGTAATATTGATATTGAGTGGTAATATACCAGAGGTGATATTCTTATTGCACAGGTTAAAGTGAATACAACAGCTCTGCCATAAATTCTACATTCATGAAAACATTTTCAGTTTTTGTTGGCGTTGTCAAAAAAAGGTGATAATTCTGCTTCTATTTTGTCCACTCCATTAACAGACATGATGGGGGCAAAATATTAGGAACACCAGTCAATAAAGGAACCCAAGTACACCACCACCACCACTTAGTACAACCTCAGTAATAAACATAAAGTAGAAATATCACCTTTCTGACAATGTTAACAAAAAACAAAAAATGTATAAACTTGAAAGAAAGTAGAATTTATGGAATAGATTTTGTATTGGATTGAATTTGATTGTACAGGTGTACCTAATGAAGTGGCCGGTGACTGTATAGAGCATCACACACACACACACACACACACACACACACACACACACTTCCCAACTGTTTTTCATATCTCCATGTCCAGACTTTGAGCCTGGGCTACTTCTGTGGAAAAGAGCTAAATGGTTGTATGGAACAAATGTCAAACACTCCTTTTTGCCATTTCATTAGACATGAAAATTCTCATTGCTGACATTCCTTGCTAATCTGTCTTAGGTCCAATTTTGACAAGTTTCCTTTAATTAGGGAATCAACACAGTGACACATACATATGCATGCATACAGAGAGCAAAACACTCATTTTGCAATAAGTATTTAATGTGAATCCACTTTTTAACTAATATATACACAACCATAGTTAAATTAATTATGCATTTGTATCATAGATCTGATTGTCTCATAGCACCTACATGTTGAATCCAGTATGAGGATGAGGAGATGAGCTTTAAATGTTAAGGTTTTTTGGAAGAAATGATTTTCTGACCCTTGTAAACACAGATTTCAGTTGACTTCTATTTGCTGTCTGAAAACCACTTCGCTATACACTCTACAAAAGTATGTGACACATTCAAAATATTACACTGAAATTACAAATCAAAAACAAGTGGCTTAAGAAATATCTGTCATTAGACTTCTGCAGTATTGAAAGTATATTACAGCTGCAAATTCAGCCTTTACAGAATGGTACAGGTGTCATATCTTCCTATGTTTAGCTTACAGTATGTAGTGTGAAAAGAAACAATACAAAACAATATTTCAACTGTACAGAATATGTAAAAAAAAAAAAAAAAAAAAACAACAACATTGTTAAATAGACAAAGTTGGGCCATTTTTACAATGAGGGATCAGACTATTATGTATTATACAAAACTATCCACTAGACAGTGTGTCTTGTGGTTGCTTTGGAGGAAATATAAATATTGATAGACATGCTGTGTCATACTAGTGTAAACATGAACCTAGCAATATCTTGGGATGCATCCGGTTCTAAAATGTACCAATAAGCCAGTTAAAAGATTTCCATGTTGTGTTCATTAGAAGTTTTGTAGTTCAGCTGGGTAGACAAAGTTGCTTCTGAATAGTTTATAGGCCAAGAGCTGTCCTCCAAATATCATCATCACCAGGCCTGAACCTACAGAGAGAGGGATTACATTAATAAGAAAAAGAGATAAATTAAAAATAAGGTTGGGAGGACAGCAGCAGTTGTCCTCATGAAGCCTGAATCTGAGGGGATGTAGGAATGAGTTGAAGTGAGTCTGGGGACAGGCAGAAACGGGGAGAAATATAGAGTGGCATGTTCACCATTAGCAAATGGGATTGAACACATATGGATAAGGTCGAAAGATGAACAAGAATAAATAAATCTTACCCAGAGTTATCCACCACTCCTCAGCTGATGGAAGATCTGACATCACTGTAGAAATAATGGAAAACTGTGTTTAAAATGTAAAAAAAAAACAACCCAGTAGCACTTTTCATAAAATTCATACTAGATTAATCCATGTAAACATGAGGTAAAGATGAGGGAAAATTATATCAGGTTTAAATTGGCTTCTTGTTTAGCAATGCTAGTGCCATTATCAGACTTTGGTGAGGTTAAGGTGGTACATGTTAAATGTTGGTATTGTCATGGTAACTATGTTAGCATGCCAACGTCACGATTTAGCCTTAAGTACAGTGTCACAGAGCTGCTAGCTTGGCTGTTGACCCTTGGGTCTTGTGCTATTATTGTGTTCGTTTTATTCTCAATTGACTGTGAAAAAATGTACGTTGGTCCCCTGAATTAAAAAAAATAGACTAGAATGGATAAAGAGTGCGTCTATACATCTTTGAACCACAGTCACTATATCCAATTACATAACCTGGCGCTCAATCCTATCAGCTGTTCCGATCCATTGATCCACTTTGTGTGTTTACCTGCTACAGTCATGGCGACATGGAGCAGTGTGACAGTTATGGCGTAATCCCAAACCCACTCCTCTACAATCCAGGCGAATATCAGCCCTCCCAAAATATAGGTCACTTCTGTGGAAATCACACCAACTAAAGACAGACAGAGAAAACGACATGTGGAAATTAGTTCTACTTGTATTTTGCATGTAAATTCAGATTTTGGTTCGTATGAGAAGAATCGTAAACACATTTTTACCTCTCAGTTTTCTACAGGTCATACAACTAAACAAAACTATAAGTCATTGAGCAATATCAGCTCATTGAAGATCACTGATTATTTTCAAAAAATAATAGTTGCAATAAAAGACATTTTTACACAATAGTGAGAAAGTGCTTTAAAAGCACAGAAGTAAGAAATAACATCTATAATGGCTCCAGTAAATCATGCCAGTGAGAAAGCATGGATTAAATCAGAACTGAAACTGAAACACCCTGTAAAAGGAATGCAGTCATTTAAGTTATTAGTTACATCTGTATTTTCCTTGCAATGACATATTGAAATGTTTGCCTTCAGGATTTTTAAGTGGAATGATAGAAGTGATATGAAGGAAAGTATGTATCGAAGTGGGAGCAAATCTAAAAGAACATATTTAGTGACTAAAATCATCCATATTATATAATTGAATTATTAATACAAATGTTTCATACTTGAGAGAAAAAGCATAAAGAAGCATTACACTGAAATATTGAGGTAAAGTACGAACACCTTAAATTTGTACTCAAGTACATGTAAATGTACTTACAAGCAACCACTGCTACTCACCCTGATATTTGGGGTTCTGCCATGATGGTTGTGTTGTATAATCAAATGGCGTCAACAAGCTGTTGATCTCATGAACCCTGAAGAAACCCCAGAACATGTTACAGACGTGTGCAAACAACAAACAGCAGAGTTCTTGTTAAATTCTCACCTATTCTGATTTACAAGAACTTAATTAAGGAGCAAAATTGCAAGGCATGTCTGACTTAACTCAATGTTTTTTTCCAGTAAGTCTCATGTTATGTCTGTGTGAGTGTACCTGAGCAGGCCAATGCACACACTGACCACAATGTAGTAGAGAGAGTAGAAGCAGACCATGCACATCAACAGATTCTGGAGGACGACCTGAGGAGACAGAGACAGAGAAAATTAAACTGTTATACGTGCTTACTGATAAGTCTTCGTGAGTGAGAGCAGTTTAACTTCACATGAAACCTGCTGTGTTTTAAAAAGCCGCAGGTTTCCTGTAGTTAAAGCTTTTCTTCCTGAGAGAGCGTGAGGAATAAACTGTCTGACCTCAGATCTATCTGAAAGCTAGTAAGTGGACTTTTGAGCTTAGATTACTTCATTATACCCCAAAAGGTAGAGAGTGTCTCTATCTTAATATATACTGCATCTTAATACCAGAATGTACACACTATTTTATTTTTCCAGTTTTCATTTGGCTGCTGAAAAAAGCTAAAATTACAACCCACTTGTGCTGAAACACTCAATCATCTGCAGATGTTTGTTCAAAATAAAAAAGGCAATAACAGAGTAACATAGCAAACAAAACCATAAATACCAAGCTAAACAATAAGCCATTATGTCAGTGATTTAAATCTTCATTGAATAGAAGACTCTATATTTGGAGATATTTTCTTTTTCCCTTAGTGAGGCCAAACTCTTATGACAGCAGCAGACAGTCTGTGCTCACTTGCTTAAGTCTCCTTTCATACATGATTAACTGCAGCCTTCACAGGAAATGAGTTACAAGACACCCCAGGAAGAGAGATAAAAGACCTTTCTCACTGCTGATATTTCGGCTTGTCAAACACAGGTGTTACTAATAATGGGTCACATTCCAGTGCAGTGTGCCAGTCCCGCGGCCATGCACACTGGCATACCTGAGTGGAATGGAGTCCTTGTTAATCTTATTACTTCCACCTGTGCTTTTTCTGCTGTGACAAGTCAAATATCTGCTGTGACACAACTTTCACTACACTGTCTCAATATACGTTTTCAAAAATAAAATAGTGAGGAATGCTCATCGTATTTTCCTAGAGTCCAGGATGATGTCTTCAGTTTTCTTTTGTTATCTGACCAACAGTCCAAAAGCCAAATATATTTAATTTACATTCCTGTAAGACAGGAAATGAAGCAAACTCCTACATTTGAAAAGGTAGGATGCTTGAGAAGTTACTTACAAATAAAACAAAAGAAAAAAATGTTGCCAATTAATTTTTTTGTTCCTGGACTAATTGAACGATTATTTCAGTGCTTGATCATGACAAATTTAATTAAATTGGATCTCTCGGCATTAAACACTGAAGTATAATTGTCTCAGTTTCCTCTTTTTGTGCTTCTTCATTCCTTCTATGTCATCATTTTTTAGGTTACTTATATATCAGACATAAATAACGGTGAGAAATGGAAAAAAACCCAGCAAAATAACAAAAAGTATTGTTTCACAGCTTTGCAACAGAAATCACGGCTATATGAGGCTTTGAATAATCTAATTTAATTGTGGCCCAAATACATGGGAACCCCTCGGAGTTTATTTTAGTCCTGTTCAGACAGCCACGAGGATGTGGGTGTGTCTGAGACCTGAATCGTAGCTGAGCTCACTCTAATAACCTTAAAGACAGCTAATCAACACGGCTACTGTAACTCCCTGGTTTGTTGCTGTCTCCAGACTAGACAGTATTGGAATAAACTGTGTGTTGTACCATAAATCTGTGCTTGATAAAGTAAAGTAATACTGGAAAAAAACAACCTACTGTAGTTTATATTGTATTGTGTTCATTCTATCTAATATATTGAGTTATGCTACTATTGTGTAAGAAATACATTATACAAATTCACAATTCACTTAGCTCCCAAACACTGCCTTCTGCATTATAAATAAAGCTACAATATAAATGCAATCTATAAAAACTAATGTACAATTAGCTCTCTCCAAGGAAGTGATAGACACGTTGCTAGCCTCTATTGTCTTGCAAACAGGCCTTAACTCTCTATCCTGACCCTCCTGGGAGTCCTTACCAAGGTATCACTGGGTGTATTCTTGAGGGAGAAAGGTCCATGGCGTTTTATGAGGGTGAATCCAAAACAACGACAGCAATAGTCCAACAACATGAATGGCTGCTGGTCTAAATGAGAGAATGGAGGCTACATGTGTGTATTAGTGTGTGTGAGAGAGCATGCTGAGTGGCGTGGAGGAAGAGGAAGAGGGGGAGAAGGAGGGCTGGATTATAAGAAATGGGATTACTACTAAGAAGTCTGAGTAAATCCCAAAAGGGATAAAGGTGAACATACTAGTGTGCACTTTTACATACAAACCAAGAGAAATAAGCTAGTTTGACTTGTAGAGGAGTCACATAGTCTATTATTTCATTAATTCTGCTCAACATCAGGTCTTTGTCTCTTCCTTTCCTCTTTGACCTGTATTTCTTCATCCCTTTGTTTCGTCTCTCTACTCTCTATTCCTTTTTTCTTTCCTTATTCTCCTCCTTTCTTTCTACCATCTTTCTTTTTCCTCCTTCCTGTTTTAGCTGTTTTTTTGGACAATTGAGAACATTTGAAAACAAGAGCACAGAGCAGAAGAAGAATATACAACCCATTAAAGCAGTAGTGGAATTAACTGACTGAGCTCAGTATGATCATACCACAGTTATACAACAGCTTTATGATTCATCGTGGGAGTCCAGTTTTTGAGAAAAATTTGCAACAGAACAAGACACAATTAAAGCCGCAAGCGGCGATGGCGGGCCCTCGCTCACCCATGCCACCGCGGGGCCTGAGGCATGGCGGGGCTGTGGCGTGAAGCAGAAAGTGAGAAAAAACCTGGAAGGAGGCCAAAAATGCAATGTTTCGTTCATCCAGTAGGGGGCAGTCACAGGTAGTTACACATATGGTCTGGTGTGGTCTGGTGTGTTCAGGGCGGCCACTCATCACTCATGTGAAGTTTGGAGTGAATTGGACAAAGCATGAAGGAGTTATGAGAGGTTGATGGTTCATCCACCAGGGGGCAGTAGACTGTAACAAAACACAAGCGGTTGCGTTCAGGGTGGGACAGTGATTACACATGTGAAGTTTTGTGGAAATCGCACAATGATGATGTAAAATATGGCACTTCCTGTTTCCACTAGGGGGCGACAAGAGTGAGATCACCTATGAGCGAATGGAGACGTTGAGGTCGGCACCCTGGACCTGTGTACCAATTTTCATGATGATAAGAGTTCAATAAAGCCATCAAAAAGCCAAACGTATTTTCATGGCGAGGAATTGATGGTCGCCGCGTCGCCACACGGACGCCACTCGTAGCTTCACAGTCTTCATAATGTAGCTTCACCAACTGGTTCTGAATGAAGTTGATGGGGCAAAGTATGTAATTTTAATGAATCTTAGTTAACTTCCTGTTACCACCGGGGGGCGCTATGAGTTACGTGGGAAGTTAATATATCGGGACGTTCAGGGCGGAGCCATCATCATGTCCAGCAAGTTTAAAGCTGATTGGATGAAGTATGTGGGCGTGAGAGCCACTTGTATGTACATGGCGAGCATGCCAAAGTTAGTTCAGCCCTGGCAGACACGCCCTTTGACCTACGGATGCGCAGAGCACAACTTAAGCTCAGCTAGGTCTGGAGATGTTGCGTACCTAATTTGAACTTGATCGGGCGAACGCTGTGGGAGGAGTTAATTTTAGGCGGGAAAAATCAAAACCAAAATGGCCGACTTCCTGTTGGGTTGAGGTCATGAGGTCAAGAGGCTTTTTTGCATATGTGGGTATAATACATATGTGTGGGTTGTTGTTGTTGTTGTTGGGTTTTTTTTGTTTTGTTTGTTTGTTTGTTTTTTTTTGTTTTTTTTGGTTGTTTGTTGTTTTTTTGTTTTTTTTTTTGCACTCCCTCTTCCCCACACGGCATTGTCACTATACATCTCCACTCAAACAATGGTGAGTAATGTATAACACACTTACTCCTCAAAACCAGGGCTGCAGGTTTGTATCATGGAACGTTAGGGGAGTCAATGGAGCAGTTAAGAGGGACAAGGTGATTTCACATTTGAGACAACTTAGAGGGGATATTTACTTCCTTCAGGAAACTCACCTTAAGACATCTGAGATTTCACGCCTTAAAAGACCTTGGATGAGTCATGTATTTCATTCTAAGTTTTCTGCGAGGGCAAGAGGAGCGGCCATTATTATCAATAAAAATGTAACATTTGAACCCACGAGATCTATTGAAGACCCCAATGGGCGTTTTGTGGCCGTATCAGGAAGACTGTTTGATATCCCAGTTATTTTAGTGAGTACCTACGCCCCTGTATGGGATGATGACAAATTTATTACCCATCTTTTCTCTTCCCTTCCTGATATAGACAGTCATTACCCCATCATAGGTGGCGATTTCAACCTTATTCAGGATCCGGTTCTGGATAGATCCTCCTCTAGACCCCTCGCCTTGTCTAACTCTGCTACCACGTTGAAATCTTTTACAGACCAGCTCGGCCTAAGTGATCCTTGGAGATCCCTCAATCCATCCATCAGAGCTTTTTCATTTTTCTCCCACGTTCATCGTACATACTCGAGAATTGATTTTTTCTTTGTTGATAATAGGCTGCTGCATTGGGTTTCCACTAGCGAGTATCACAGTATAGTGATCTCAGATCATGCTCCTACGTCAGTTGTCATAACTTTCCCAAACAATAGCCCTCCACACACGCAATGGAAACTTTCCCACTTTTTGCTGAATGATCTACATTTTAAAAACTTCTTTCAGGAAGAAATAGCCAACTTCTTTCAGATAAATGACACCCCAGACATTGCGAGAGGCACTTTGTGGGAGACGTGTAAAGCTTATCTGAGGGGACAGGCTATCTCGTTTGCCTCTCGACAGAAGAAGGTGGACAGGGAGAGGATGGTCTGGCTTTCAGATCAACTATTGAAAATTGACACGGAATATGCCGCCGCCCCCAATCCCCTTCTCTATGACCAACGTCTTAAACTTCAGGCCGAGTTTGACCTTTCGTCAACATCTAAGGTGGAATCAAAATTGTTGAAAACAAGGCAACGTTATTTTGAAATGGGAGATAAAGCGGGCAAACTTCTCGCCCATCAAGCTAGAGCCGCAGCTCTCTCTCGAGATTGATCCCCAGAATAGGATTGCCATCAGGGGCGGTGGTCGCCGACCCCAAATTAGTAAACGAGACATTTTTAAATTTCTATTCGGACCTTTACACTTCAGAGTACTTACCTGAAATCTGGAAGAACCACAACCCCCTGGAGACGCTTTCATATCCTGAAGTCGATAATGCTTTGGCTGATAAATTAGGCTCATCGATCTCATTGGCGGAAGTGCAGGAGGCAATCGGACAGCTACAAAACGGCAAATCCCCCGGCCAAGATGGGTTTGTAGTGGAATTTTACAAGGCATATTCGAACCTATTAATCCCCCATTTGGTTAACGCCTACAATGAATCATTTACTAGTGGCAGACTGCCCCCAACCCTATCTGAAGCTAACATCTCTCTTTTATTAAAAAAAGACAAAGATCTCCTTGAATGCAGCAATTATAGGCCCATCTCGCTTTTAAATGTGGACCAAAAGATTCTCGCCAAGGTCCTAGCCTCACGTCTGCAGCAAGCCTTGCCTGCCCTGATTTCCACGGATCAGACTGGGTTCATGGCCGGAAGAAACTCATCATTTAACACCAGACGACTTCTCAACATTGTTGGCTCCCCCAACCCTGTCATACCTGAGGTGGTAATTTCTTTAGACGCAGAGAAGGCGTTTGACAGGGTCGAGTGGGAGTACCTGTACTACGTCCTGTCAAAATTTGGTTTCAGCTCTGACTTCATTGCATGGATTAGATTACTTTATGACTCCCCAACTGCTCATATCCTCACGAATGGTATAAGGTCACCCTCCTTTGTCCTTCGCCGGGGCACTAGACAGGGATGTCCCCTCTCCCCCCTCCTGTTTGCTCTAGCTATTGAGCCGTTGGCCATTTGGCTTCGAGATGAGGGGAGAGTTGAGGGCATCACCAGGAACGATGTAACCCACAAGCTGTCCCTGTACGCGGACGATTTGTTATTATTTGTGTCGAACCCTGCCTCATCCATCCCTGTTATTACAGACATTCTAATCCAATTCGGTAGATACTCCGGTTATAAATTAAATTTTAATAAGAGCGAACTTCTCCCTATCAACCACCTGTCCAGGAAGATGCCACCGTCTTCTTTTCCATTTAGAATGGTCTTGGAGGGGCTTAGATATCTAGGCGTATTCATCACTGCTTCTTTCAAAGACCTTTTTAACAGAAATCTTCGCCCTCTCGTCGACAAGTGTAAGCTTGATATGGCTCGCTGGTCCTCTCTCCCTCTCTCCTTAACTGGCAGAGTTAACTTGGTAAAGATGGTAATTCTCCCTAAATTTCTCTATTTGTTCCAACATATTCCAATTTTTCTGAGTAGATCCTTTTTTCGTCAGCTGGACCAGACAATATCCGCATTTCTATGGTTGGATAAGCCTCCCCGCATTAAAAAGGCCGTTCTACAACTCCCCAAAAAGTTGGGCGGTCTCGCACTACCCAACTTTATCCAATATTATTGGGCATGCAACATTAACAAGCTCTGTCACTGGCTTGACACCGGAGCTGACGCAGGTCCCTCATGGGCTCAGGTAGAACTGCGGTCCTCAAGGTTTTCTTTACAGTCCCTCCTTACTGCGCGACTCCCTCTTAAGATTCACAATGTCTCACAGAATCCTGTTGTTGTCAACTCATTAAAAATTTGGTTGCAGTTCCGTAAATATTATGGCCTGAATGGACCCTCAACTTTGGCCCCGATTGTCAAAAACCATCTATTTCCACCCTCACTGTCAGACCCTACTTTTAATGTCTGGCGTAACAAGGGCCTGCTACATGTCAAGGACCTTTACAAAGATAACATTTTTACTGGTTTTACAGAGCTTGCAGCCAGGCTCGAATTACCTCACTCTCACTTTTTCCGTTTTCTTCAAGCCAGGCACTTTGTCCAAACCACCTATCCTCACTTTCCTAATCACCCACCCGGGTCTCCGATTGACTCTTTGCTCTCCCTCGACCCTGCCCAGAGACGCTCCATCTCTGTGATTTATACCTCCATTGACTCCCTTAACCCCAACCAAATGACTCACCTGAAACAGACTTGGGAGGAGGAGATGGGAGTACCAGTTTCAGACGGCGGGTGGGACCATATTCTTAAGTTAGTTCACTCGTCCTCCATATGTGCTAGACACAGCTTAGTACAATGCAAGGTTCTTTTTAGAGTGCACTACACGAACGCTCGACTGGCGAAGATTTACCCGGGCGCCAGCGACAGTTGCAATAGGTGTAAGCAGTCACCTGCTAATCACACGCACATGTTTTGGTCCTGTCCGACTCTCACTGGCTTTTGGCGCCAAATTTTTGATACTCTTGCCACGGTGCTTGATATGGATCTTAGTCCTGATCCTTGCACAGCACTGTTTGGGTCCCCCCCACTTGAAACACCTGATTTACCTAGGACAAAGCGCAGTGTACTGGCCTTTTCGACTCTATTGGCCAGACGCCTTATCTTGTTTAAATGGAAACATGTCCTTCCCCCTTCATACAATAGCTGGCTTAAGGAGGTCTTAACCCACATCAAACTAGAGAAGATTAGGTTTTCGCTTGCGGGTTCTGTTACTGTTTTTAACAAAACCTGGCAGCCCTTCATAGATTATTTAGGTAAAACTGCTATTCACCCAGAAAATGACTAGATGCCCCCCCCCCCCCCCCCCCCGTCCAGTTCCTTAGTTAATTTTATTTTAATTGATTATTCTATTTTTCTTTTTTCCTTTTTTTTTTTTTTTTCTGTTTTAATTTTTTTTTTTTTTTAAATTTAATTTAATTTAATTTATTTATTTATTTTTATTATTTTCTAATAGTGGGTGGGAAGGGATGATGGGTAACTAGGGTTCGTTTGTGGAAGCCGTTCGGGCTTCGGTTAGATTTGTTGTCTTTTTCAACATACACAGTGTAAAGCAAACTTCCTACTACCCCTCTACAAGGTCACTTCGATACATTGTGTGTGTGTTACCCTTTGATGTATGTCATGGAAAATCTAATAAAAAAGATTTAAAATAATAATACATATGTGTACCGAATTTTGTGAGCATAGGACAAAGTTAGCAAAATTCCCTATGGGCATTTTTGGACTTTGTAGGGGGCGCTATTCCGCCATTCTGCGTCGACCATGTGCGACCACCCAAAAATATCGAATTTCGGATGAGGCCGGACGTCCGTGCAAAAGTATAAGCATTTTCGCATTTGGGAAAGGGGCGAAATTGGGGCACGAAATGTCGGAATAATAATAATAATAATAATAATAATAATAATAATAATAATAAACATTACAATTTCAATAGGGCTTTCGCCAGGCGACTTGCAGTCGCCGCTCGGGCCCTAATTACAGTCTGTCTGTCAGTTCCCAAGATGAAGACTAGGTGGCAGCATAGCCTCACAAGCACAGACAGCTCCACCAATGGAGATCCAGCACAAGATCAAGAGAGATTATATGCAATATGCACAGGACTGGCAGCAGCAGATAAGATACTTCCTGTTGCTCATTCATATGTATAGATGTCTAAGAAGGCTGTCATGATGCATCTTCCCTCCATGTTTTGTTTGACTCAGATATTGTGAGTAAAAACAGAACAAAGAGGCAGAATCTGAGGGGGACAAAGAAAAAGAAAACAAGGTAGTGATGGAGACAGTGATGGAGGAATGGCGACAGCTCAGCGTCCCCGTCTCCCTCCAGAAATAGCTGAAGAAACTCTTCATTTAAACTGGTCAGCGTCACAGCCTGCGTATGGCTTTGTGTGTGTGTGGTATAGCACTGGCACGTGCGCCTTTGTGTGCGAATGGGGTTGACTTGGCTGCCACGGTAACCTGCATCAGTGTTACCATAGTGATGGAGAGCTTAAGAGTGGGTTGGAGTGGGGGGGGGGGGGGGGTATGTAGAGCAAGGTAGGCGTGATAGCAATTTATTCCCCTGTGTGTGTGTGTGTGTGTGTGTGTGTGTGTGTGTGTGTGTGTGTGTGTGTGTGTGTGTGTGTGTGTGTGTGTGTGTGTTCTGGTACATTTTATTAGTCTAAAGTTCACAGAAAACTGATCACACAGTTTCACACTCACAGTAAACACTTAAAAAAAAACAACATCTATGGATCTTTCTGAAAACGATTAAAAAATAAGAAAGATAGTAATTGCATGTATGCAAATTTTTAGTTGTTCAAACTTGTGACTATCCAAGTGTTTCTCCCTTTTTACCATTACACTGCTGGGTGTTACTGTCTTAATGAAGACACACATACAAAATTATCATTATTATTCAACAGCTGGGATTAACATATGGCAAGTGCATTTATTGCAGGTACTGCATGTGTAAAGACATCTGAATCGTTGCATTAATTGGCAGTTAAAACAAGAGCAAATTATGGTAAAAATGTTGTAATGTACAGTATCTACCAGTATCTGCAGTGTATCTTTGATTACCTATAAATAATCAGGAAAGTGAAATACATCTGACAATTTCAAAACCACATCAACACCAAGGTGACCCTAAATCCTTGTCTCGACACGACACATGTAATACTTTGTAATAGTAAAATCACACGATTTCAACAAACTCCCACTCAAAAAAATGTAAATGTACCGTTAAATGTTCCTTCAGGTGGATGTCTGACCTTCAATGTGCAGAGTTTGAAACTAGAAAGCTGTAATCACATTCATGTGCTGGATGGGGAAAGTTTCTCTGCCTGCAACCAAAATCTGAGTTTAAGGCTTGTACCTATGAGCAGGATTTTGAGCCAGTGACAGTTCAACATGCAACTTAGACAAGTGTGTAGGAGAAATCTTGTGTCCACCAGTTAAAGTTTTTAATGAAAAATATATGCATATTCTATATAGTGGCGAGAGAAGATGTAATTTTAATAGTTTCTATTGAGGTACTTCAGACACAAATGATTTGTCTTATAACATGTCTGGAGGCAATTTTTAAACCCACTTTAACCCTCCAACAGCAAACAACAGTCATTTGTTTGACTAAAATACTGGTAATGTTTTTTTTTTAATCTATTAAGTTATAACAAATGAAACGGCTGCAGTACATTTAGATATCAGTCTGAAGCATGTTACCAGTTGCAAGCCTGATATGGTGAGTATAAAAAATTGGACTGATACAGACAATTCAACAGCGCACTCTTGTATCTGAAAGGAGTGTTTACACCACAGGAGTGAGATTAAACAAACTTCGTTGTATCCACAGAAGCAGAGAAATGAACACACTGCACCTCTGCTGTTGTCCTGATCCATTTTTAAAATGATTTAAAAACTCAATTAAATAAACAGAGAGGCAGAGATACTGTTGAGAACACTGCGGCTCATTGACCTACATGTCAACATGACGTGTTAAAGGAGGAGAGGCTGAAATTAACATTTGTGTGTGTGTGTGTGTGTGTGTGTGTGTGTGTGTGTGTGTGTGTGTGTGTGTGTGTGTGTGTGTGTGTGTGTGTAGGTGTGTGTGTGTGTGTGTGTGTGTGTGTGTGTGTGTGTGTGTGCAGGTGTGGTACAGACTTTGACGTCACACACTCACAGTATGATACATCATAATTTATGAGATATACAACAATAGGCAACAAGAGGAGGAAAAACAGGGAAGAAGAAAGATGAAGAGAGCTGACAAAAGAAAGTGCAGAGCTAAAATGATCATCGACAGAAAATTAAGCTCCAACTCAGTTGATAATTAACTGAGTAATTTTGTCAAGCAGTAATTCCAAATATTATCTGGTCCCAGCTGCTCTAATGTGAGGATTTGCTGCTTTTGTCAGTTGAATATCCTTGAGTTTTTAATGTTTGCTCGCACATAACAAGACATTTGATGATGTAACCTTGAGTTTCAGCGGCCCTGTGATGGTCACTCTTATCTGATATTTTCTAGAAGAGAAATTAATCATTCAAATATTTGTTTGCAGCAACCCTTAACCATTTCTCCATATTAGGACTGGAACTAATTATTATTCGTTTTTGATGAATCTGTAAATTATTTTCTTGTTTAGTTTTAGTTTTCTTGAAGAAACACAGAGTTGGTGATTAATATTTAGTCAGTTGACTTATTGATTAATTGAGTAAATGTTGCAGCACTGATCAACAATATGCCTTCCTCTTCCAGCTGATTCCCCAATCACTGAGCCTGAAATAACCATTGTGTGTCTCCCAGTGGCTTTCACCAGCCCCCCTGCTTGTCAATCATCTTTTGATCCACTGAGATAATTTTTTTTAAAAATGGAATGCTCAAAATGACAAATTCTCAGCTCTCCTCCCCATACAAATTATTCCTTTTTATCTCACCCCGTCTTGCCTCTCCTATATCTCCCTCATTTCCTCTCCTTCTCCTCACTTTCCAAATTCCCTTTCAATTACAGTTTTCCTTTAATTATTTAACTTTCCACAGCTGCTTACAATAACAGAAAAAGTCAACACATTTTAGAAATTCCATACTCCCAAGCGGGCTTGTAAACAACAATTCAACAAGCAACAATGTAAGGCTTTGTTTTTCCTCTACCTTTTCTCAAACACTTCTCACTCTTGTCCTCCTTTTCTCCCTCTATGTTTTCATTTCGATTGCTTATGGAATGTAAATACTGCATCTGACTGACCACTGCAGCACAGTATGACTACATCATGACTCTCAGCTAGCTGTCTATTTTCTGAGTTTTAGAGCAGGCGTGGGTTTGTGTGTCAACAAGATGAGGATTTTCGTATGATCTTAAAAGCAGCAGATGTCTCCACAAGAGCAGAAAAAGCTGGAATTTTTTTTTTAAATCTTTAATTGGATCCTGTTTAGTTGCCACCAGGGTATTCTTTTTGGGATCCATGAATGTGGTAACGTTGGAGGGTTATTTGCAGTGAGGGTGTTATATTAAGGTCAGTTCTGTCATTATCAGGTCTGAGGTCAAGAATGGCACCCATAGACCAACACAATGTCCTAATGATTGTGTATAAGTGTTTATGTAATGTTTGTTTGAGCACACTTTCAGCTGTGCTGTTCTGCCTTCAGGGTGTTTTATTTCTGGGCAACTTAATCTCAGCCATCTGAACAAATAACAGTCTCTCTCTCTCTCTCTCTCTCTCTCTCTCTCTCTCTCTCTCTCTCTCTCTCTCTCTCTCTCTCTCTCTCTCTCACACACACACACACACACTCACACACACACACACACACACACACACACACACACACACACACACACACACACACACACACACACACACACACAGTTTATTTTTCAAAATATCTATCCAAATGTCTGTCTCACATTCTCGTCAACTCGCCCCAGCTGCTGTATTTTCACTGAACCTTGTCCAGCATGTAAATACAGGAAATGACACACATGCCAACATCTGCAACGTTTTTGCTGCCCTCTCCTTCAGTTCAGAAACAAAAACACTGACAACTGTATTGTGTAACATATCCAACTCTCACCTCTGGGCATCTAATGACTAGCTCTAAACTAGTCATCCTCATGTCATCTGCGCTTTACACAGGCAGGCAAATCATGGCACAGTGCCTTATTTCCCTCTATGTCTATATCTCCCAGTGCACGTACAAACCCCCATCTCTCTCTCTCTCTCTCTCTCTCTCTCTCTCTCTCTCTCTCTCTCTCTCTCTCTCTCTCTCTCTCTCTCTCTCTCTCTCACACACACACACACACACACACACACACACACACACACACACACACACACACACACACACACACACACACACACACACACACACACACACCTCTGAGAACGCATTCCCACAAACGTAGAAGCGCTTTGGAAGGATTGGATGCAGCTGCCGCTTCTCTCTCCGGTTCAGAGGAATAAAAACACGCTTTACTCCCTGGTTTACAACATTCATTGTTTTTCGTGAAAAGCAAAAAGATTCTTCGCCGTGCTTTTTTATATTTGTGGCTCCTTTTTTGACGTGAAATCAAGTTTTCCCCCACCCCTCCAAAACCGGGATAACGAGAGTTTTACGCATTGAGGCAGCCATAAGGACATCACATCAGTTTCTTTTGTGTTTTTTTTTATTCTCTCCAATAAAACAAGGAATATTTATCCCGATGGGGAATTACAGGCAACGACTTTAATTTGCCGAAATGTGTTTAAAGATTTTCCCTTTTCAGTCGTAATCAGGAGCGTGTTTGACCGACCTCATTGTCCTGAGCGCGCTTACTCTCCACATGGCACAAAACGTTTTCCGAGCTGAATAAAGTAATTCAATTAGTCCCGATTTGATCCACACAAACTATATTGACCTTGGATGTAGTGAAGACTGTGACCCTGCATGGGAGCTGAACTGTCTCCTGTCATCTTTATTTTCTCCGGAATGGCATTTCACTGGAAGTAGCCTTCATAGTGGAAGATGGCTGTTTACTTTCCCCCAGGTTGCAGCCTGATCCACCTCGATGCCTAATGGCACACTGACAGTGAAAACTCGGCTTTTGTGAAAGGTAAGGACTGAGCTGTGTCTGACCTCTCCAACTCTAAACACTCCCCATGAAACAAATTCGAGTTGACAGCTCTACAGTCTATCTCTTTATTTTCATTTATATTTAATGACGTTTTGTTTAATATTGGATGAACAAGGGAGTTTTTAACGAGAGCCTCACAGCCTATTAGTGGCTACATCTATTTATCAATGTTCCACTGTACAGTAATCCATATGTTTATTGGACAAGATAAGCTTCAGTGTTACCTGAGACAGCCCAGCATACATGTTGTTGTTTATTTGTTGTATTTATTGAATGGTTTATTGGGGAGGGGGTACACCATCACTTTTGTTTCTCTGTTCATACCAGTCTTATGTCTTTTAATCAGCTTTATAGTAGCATTACATGGCATGATGTGTATATTTATGTCTTCAAAGTGGGGTCAAATGTCACCATTATAGGGTCACTTGCAGTGTACCTTCAATCATAACTTTTCAAGCAATATTTATAGATCCAAACAAGATATGTTTAAGACATATAAAATACTTTGCATTGAAAAATAATTTGTGTATGATGAGATTTTTCCACAAAAATGCTCAATCGCTAGTTAACAATTCTTAAAATCCTTTGCCCTCATTAAAATATCTAGAATCTATACAATTGCAAATATTTTTCATGTCAAAAGTATAACTGCTGGACACAAGACAAAGTCCATTCTCTGAGTATGATTACTGGAGGCTTCAAGTTTCCACATCACACGGATCACATACTGGACCACAACTGGCTTAGAATAGGTGTGATGTCACAAATCATGCCCATACAGTAAGACGTCTTAAACTTTAAGGTGAGCACAGAGAAACTTAAAGACTGTACTTATGCATAATTCTGCACAGTAAAGCTGAATTTCTTTAAAAACGCAAGCTCTGTCAGTGCTTATGTAGTATGATTGAAAAGATGAAAAGGGCAACTCACTTTGAGAGCTGTTTCAAAAATAAGAATTACTCACTGAGCCAAATGGCTCAAAGACAGACATCTTTTCATTGCAGACAGAGTTTAATTTGAGAATCATTAAGAAGTCAGGCGACATATCAGCTAATCCTCCTTCACAGATATCACTTTGACTGGATAATCCTGTTTAAATACCCTTCTGGTAGGTCAACAGTTCCTCCACATTTTCATTCCAAAGACCCCCCACATAGAGATACTGTCAATGTAAGCCCACAGAAAACCATCCTAAAGACCCCTCTGAGTAAAATATTTTGGTTTATCTGATTTAGGATTTAATTCCTTTTCCACTAAGTTTTTTTAAAAGGCAAAATCAAATTAGAACTGTTATGGAAAACAAAATAGAGCTGTAATAAATAAAGAAGGTCCTCTACAATTACAGCATGGAGCCCACAAGGTTGCAAGACTCTAGTTTGGGAACCACTGCTGCAGGGCTTGTGCCTCAGGATGAGTGTGGGTGACTGACTGACAACCAGGGACACAATCAGGGACTGTGGATAAGACAGAATTAGTCACTTTTGCTCAAATTCACAGGGGGCACAAGCCATTACAAAAGCACACACACATACACAAGATTGTGTAGGTAACCATGTAGGGACCTTGCATTGACTTCCATTCATTATGGACAGCCTAATTTAAACCCTAATCTAGACCTTATCCATAACTTTAAAGCTGGAGTGTGTGACTTTTGTCTCACCCATTTTGGCAGTGAGCACAATTACAAAAACACTGTCGACATGCTTACATTATAGGCTCAGCTGTAGTCTACTCCATTTGCCATTGTTGTGGTTGTAAAATGGTGGATAAATAGTTTTGAGTGTCACACAACCCCCGTGAAAGGACTCATTTAATTTCAAATCAGGATTTGATCCAACATTTGGAAAGTCTAGAGGAGCTGCATACCTTAGAGTGAGCAGAGAGCACACTGGAAGTTAGCCAGTCTGCATTCATGCATTCATCTGGCCAGCGTGGGAATATCAAACCCGACACCAGATTTAAAAACTCTGTAAATACAGTGACATTTAACTGGCGGTGATAGGCATAATAAGTATTGTGTGAATTTGTTTTGGGAGGCCTTGAATGCAATGGATGCTCATTTATATGTATGCAGGTTCAAACTGGACCTCAGAAATAACTTTTTGCCTCATTAGGACCAGGCTTTGGTCGCCACGAGGACTACTGGTCCTGACAAGTCAGTGTTTATAACAGAAAAGGTTCCCATGAAGTAACAAAAATGTATGCGTGCACACACACACACCTGGCATGAGCATCTGATGATTCAATTGAAAACTTAATTCAGTTGAATAGAGCTGCATTTATCACCGGAGGCAATGATACTGATTCAGAGTGAAGGATGCGAGACATTTAAAAAAAAAAAAAGCAGTATGTGTCATCAAAATAATGAAGAGAAAAAAAACCACAAACAAGATGGTGAAGAGGGTGCTGGATTTGACACTTGAGAGCTTGCATCAGAAAATGTGCTGCTGAAAGGTCAGCAGGAAAACACAAAGTGACATACTCTGCAGACAGATGACTCACCCTTGACCGTGATTCTGGAGGCGTATAACAGTGCAAAAACACACGCTGGCTATCTGTTCACCCTTTGCTCATTTCCCCCTGACAGTAAATCCTCCTCCTCTATCTGTTTCGGTGTTCTCAGTGCTTGTTTCTTCATTCCTGCCTACTCTATCATCACTGATAGGAAGTGATATTCAAGTCCCAACGAAAACATTACTGGCATTTCATGTGTCTGTTCTAGTTTTTGTCATGGCCTTTGGGTCAGGTTATGACATATGATAGACAATTTATTTTAGGAACTCATTCAATAAAAAAAATATGAAAACGCTTATTTAAACTCCAAAAACCAAATGGTTTTCTTCTTTGAAGAACTACAAGACCGAGTAGGGCAAAGCAGAGATTTCAATCAGGATACCAGACTCATGTAAAGGTCTGATTACTCAAGAGCTGGCGTCTGCCAGTAGCCATCATGTTTCATTTTATTTGATTCTATGATTCAGTTCTGATAAATGTCATTACAGAAAACAAGACGTTGAATGTCCCCATTGAACTCTGAAATTCGATAACTGCTTGATAGGGTTTTTCAAAAAGCCACTTTTTCCTCAAGCTGATCCAAAGTCCACAGGTGTTTTCACTGTTTAGAATTTGTGCAGCTTGGATTTATCTATGTACCTCTAGTGGCAAAAGGAAAAATATGTAGATGGAGTGCATGCTGCATTGTAAGCAGATGGTATGACACTGAATCCTTGATAATCAAACAGCATCCTGTAGTGGAAATGCTGTGGGAAACTTTACTTGTAAAATATATAGATATATAATATACAATACCAGTCAAAAGCTTTATCATTCAAGGGAATGGGAAAGTGTGTCCAAACTTTGGACTGATACTGTATACTTTGGCATTTTTGCCTTTATTTAGTAGCATACACTATGAAGTTGACAGGAAATGAGGGTTAGAGAGAGAAAGCCCCCTGGTCAGACTCAAGCAGAGGAAGTTGTGATTACAAGGTCAGCGTCTTAAATCCCTGAGGGTTTTAGAGCATAACCATTCTTACTAGTACATAGAGTGTATTGACCTTGTGTAACTCTCAGCATAAATTTGTCCACCTCTAACTGTGACCAGAGGTCTAATCAACAAGAATAACTGCAAACACCTGTGTGTCTCTGCAGATAAGAGTACATCTCAGTCGAACTTTAATGACTTTTGGCTCAAACAACACAGAAGATACGGTATGCTTATAGAGAGTTTTCCGTTAGGGTCACTAACAACTTTAAGACTGTTTTTTTAATTTTTTAATTTTTATCAGTTTTATCTAACAAATACATAGAAGAAAACAGATCCCATAGTGGAGCTAGACTTTATGGTGTGAAAGCTGTGGGATCATCTACTATAGATACATTTGACAGTAAGAAGTCAGGACTAGTCTCATCATTAATTCCATCATTTAAACTTCTTAATTTTTTCCAAACAAACTAAAGAAAGAAAAGAAAGGGGCTTATTACCAAACATTTTGATGTTTCAGAAATATCAGTTAAAATCACTTCATCAAAAAAAAACTACTACATAAAGGCAAATAAGTTAAATACTTGCCCACCACTGCAGACAATGAATTTCAATCATCAGTGGTGATTCCTCCTCAGTCAGTTTGTCCATGGTGGTCCAGATTCACATGCTTGCAGCACATGTATCTGTGAAAAGAGTTAACTGTGGGATTTTTGGGAAGGTCGAGTCTAGATGATAACAATAGCGATATTTGTAACTTACAAAAAGTGGACTCTGCTGCAGAAGAGCACTGTTTGTGTCACACTTACAGTCGTGACTGTCACATTTTGCCATTTTACTTGAAGGCAGTAGTAACTTTAACCTACACCACGTTTTTAAGTGATCACTTTAAGCCAAACCATGATCTTTCCTTAACCTAACCTGATGCTGTCACATCATTTTCATCACAGGAATGCAGATGCACTTTAAACAGCTCCCAGTATATCTGACATTGCTAGTGTGGGCAGAGTCAAGTCCTACTGTGCTGAATCAAGTGTGCATGTGCTGGAGTTCCCCAAATCTAGGATTGCCATGTAGAAACAACCCTTTGGGACAGCGGGGTGATTGAGATTGCTTGGCTTGATCAAGCAGCTGTGGGATGCTTCTCTGTGGCTGACACTGACCTTTCTGGAAAAGCAAACAGAGATTTCCTCCTCAGGGATCAACAAAGTAAATTAGAGAGACATGTGGCTTTGTGCCCTCTTAAGCAGAGTGTGTATCATGTCATTTTCTCTTTCGTCCATCTTTCTGTCATATGCATGGTGAAGCAGACAATCTTAAAAAGGATCATACTAATGATACTTCTGCCCATGTAAGTCCAAATCCTTTTTACTTTGTGTTGCTGCTTACCTTTTCTTTTAATAATTGGACTATTCCTTCTACGTAGCTGTTGGTTTGAGTTCATATTCTCATAGAAACGTGATGAAAATCAACTTATAAAAGAACATATCCTTAGATTATAACGAAACAGGACATATTTATTTGACTCTATCATTAAATAACAAGTATGGACATAATCTGTTTCTGGCATTATTGAGTTTGCTGCTCACCAACAGCTTTTTGAAACAGTCCTTGTTCGTAATTGCATTTCAAACCTGTGATAATGTGATGAACTGATTACTGTGATAGACTGATGTTTGCACGATTTGTAGTTAAATTCTAAAACATGCAAAACCACCAGTGTGAACCTTGAACAGAAACATTAAAAAATCTTTCTCTAGTTAGTCCACTTTACCATACAACAGTATATTACAGGATCTATCTTTAAATGGCAGCGTAATGACAGCTGTCTTACTGAATATGTTATGAGATTTTACTTGAATAGCAAGAAAACATTATGCTCAATTCATTCTTATTAAATTACAGTCTATAAACACACTCTTTTCCACTAACCTGAAGGCCAATTGTAATATTACACCAACTCCCCTTTTATATGATGATGAACAGTGGCATAGTTGTACTTTAAAAAACAAAGCACTTAAGTGTGACTGGAACATCACTGCAGTTTTGCCTTTGACGCTAGTGATAATTCCCATCACTCTTTGTAGGGGGTAGACAGAGAAAGTAAACTGGCTTCTGATATTCAACTTTTAGGAAGGTCTTGTTTTGAGGGTAGTCCTTTATGTTTGACTCCCAGCTCGTGGTATTGTATTATCACAGGTGACCTTAATGCCAGTAAAAGGGGGCTTTGTTTTTCTCTCCATTTAAATCCAGTTTAAGGTTGAAAAAAAGTTACGTAAAAATTGTTTGTTAAAGCTATCTAACCTTAGTTAACTTTACCAAAGCAGTTTAAGGCACAGAATAATATAATACATGACACACTGTAGCTATAGTGGGAGAAATACAATTTTCTCTCTCCTTTCTAGTCTCCATTTTCAAATGCCTGCTCATTCCTCTCTCATTACATCCCTCCTTCTTATTCCATCTGTGTCCATATTAGTTGCCTCTCTCCATGCTGCGTCAGCACACAGTTCACTGAAGTTAATTGTTTGAGAATAAAACTTTTCTCACTGTGCTTCTAGAGTAAAAAAAAAGTCTCTGGAGTTTGCTTCACAGTTCAAAGCGCCTCATTCTTTCCTTCTCTGGCTGTTTTCTTCTGGTCCTAATGTCTCAGATCTTCACTGTCCTCCCCTGCCTTACTTCTTCTTTCTCTTTTTCTTTATCCATCACACCTGCCTGGCTCTTTTTCTTCTTCCATCTTTCTTTGAGGTTTTCTTTCTCCTGTGAGGAATTGAAGACAGAATTGTAACTCTTTAGCAGCATAAAGAAGACACAATTAACACTTGAACGCAATTCCAACGTTTGAGTGCTGAGAGTGTAAAAAAATTCACTTTTCCCCCCCCCTTTTTTGCAACCACCTTTCATGCCAAACACACTGTTGCTTTCACTCCCTCTTCATCACCAGTGTCTCTTTACTATCCCACCTTCAAATTCCCTTCCATACACCTCCCCCATTTGTACTGTACTGTAGCTCCATTCCTCCTCCTCTCAATCACACCTCTCTCTAAAACTGATGAAAAACAAGTAAAATCATCCGGAACCATATGCTGTGACATTTATGGTTTTGCCCAAATTCTGAACATGGATACAAGGGGAATATCCCCCTCTGTTGATAGGATGCAGTGTTAATTATATACCTGTCATTCCTGTACTCACAGCTGGTTGTTGCTATAGAAACGTGTCACCTAGCAGCGGCACGTGTAGTTGCTATAGGGACAATACATCACGTGACACCTCCTATGGATTAGGTTTTACTTGTTATCATGCTACAAAAGGCATCTACTCACTCAAAGAGAACACATGCAGCAAGGAAGTGTTACACTGTAGAGGAGGAACATCTCTGCTCTAACAGACATGAGGGAGTGGGAATAGTTTTAAAACATGTAGTAAAAGACTCTCTCTCTTACATTTTTAAATGTTTCCAAGAGTGATTCTGCTCCCTTAAGGCAGAGTTATATTAAACTGTTTTAATAGTTTTCTTGTCTTGCTGACAGATAAACAGTGGAAGCAATTTAGATATTATCAAGGTGATCACACAGCGGCAAATTCATTATTCATTAAGCAGCAATTTAGAAAATTGCTTATTAAGGCAGCGAAATGGAAAATGGAGCAGTGGGTTTCACATTATTTATAAGTTTTATCCAATAGGATAAAACTTATTAATATTCATATAGGCTGTGTATGATCATTATGTGAGAAATGAAAAAAATCTTCTCTTAAAGACTAAACATATCACGTGAAAGGATTTTCTTCACACAAAAAAGAGTTTATATACTACTTGCAAACCAGCACAGATATGTGTGATATGTTACTGAATATTATCTTCATTGTTTGATGTGGTCACTGCCTAGGTCCACAGCAGAAAGACTTGTTGTACATGAACCTGAGTGGTTTCTCATTAGGCGGCTGGTGTGCCTGTTACGGCAGCGTTTCTTTCTCTCTGCTCCTCTTGTTTCTCACTTCAACCTTGTTTCAAACTACAGATGCACTTGGCTTGTTTTCTGCCTCTGTCCTGTAATCACTAGCAGGAAAAGCACTTCACTCTTCTTTTATTGCCAGGCCTTTCTCTCCTCTCCACTCTTTTTCTCTCGCCAACCTCTTGTTTGTCTCCTCACAACAAACCGTTTTTATCATAGTTTGTTACTGTTCAGCTTCTGGTAACTTCCATGAGTCAGTGTTGCACCTATATGTGCATTTATATAAATAAGTGTTTCTTCCTTTCCTTGCTTCATCTTGATCAATCCACGTTTCTCCTCATGTTCCTTGTATTCCCCTATATTCATCTTTCCTCTCAGTTTTGTCATCCCTGTCTCCTTCCCTGTAATTGATTGCCATCCATGCCTTTTTCCTCTTTCAGTAAATGGAGGAACTCTCTCCCCCTTGCTCTTTAAACATTGTGTGGGTTCCTGTTTGATGCACACTAAGGAGTGAGAGAAGATAATCAAGTAGAGAGAGACAGAGAGAGATGGGGTGAGAGGGAACGCAGATAACCCGAGAAAAAGAGGCTGGTTGTGTTTGTCCTTGTGTGATTCGCCATCTGTGGTAAAACACTTTCCTCATAGCAGAATCAGCAATAAGATTGAATTGAAAAACACATTAAAATGTGAACAGAAAAGAGAGTCTGGTCGACGGTGTGTAGTTGGCAGTTACTTTGAATACTAAGAGCTTTGCCTGATTCTAAATCTTAAAAAATAGACTTTATTACTTTGAGATATACGACAGAAAAGAAAGGGAAGTAAGAAGAAAGTGACCAAGTAAAAGAAAATTCAAATTAGAAACTGTTTTTAAAATAGATCTGAGACTACAGAGGTCGGGGGAGGAGAAATACAAACAGTTAAATACAAGTAAGTAAGCTAGGATGGAGTAAAAGGAAGTAAGGGAAGGAAAAAATAGTCAAGGTCACAACCACAATGCATTAACAGACAGACAGAGGGTGAGATTTATAGATAGCGTGTACATGAGGAAGAAAGAGATAGAGGGTGAGGTGGAAGAAAGGAAAGACGGTGAGAATTTAGAAAATAGACAGAGGAAGGTCATGGGTGTGTTCTTGTTCCCATCGTAAATCTATTTTATCCTCTTATATACACAGACACTCACACACACATACACAAGCTCACTGTTTAGGAAAAGAATTAAAGAGAAAAAGAATTATGCAATGGTAACATCCTGGAATATATTTTTTAAAAATACATCCCAATTGAATTTAAAGTCAGAATAATGCATTGAATTATGGTATTATCACATTCAAACTAAAATATTGCATCACTGATCCATTATAACTAAAAATAAGTCATTACAATCAGATTCTACCCGAATAATAATATCACAATTAGATCATAATTACATTCTAACTGAACATAATGTGTTACAATCACATCACAATTATATTCCAACTAAACATAATACTTCACAATTGCAACACAATTACATTCTTACTGAAAGTTTGAAATTTCTACACCAGTCAAATTCTTTGTGAAGGTGGTGCTCAAAGCTGAGTTCATTCAAACAATATTACAGCTGTTCACTTCAGATTGAATGGACTGTACTTATATAGCGCCTTTCTAGTCTTTTTGACCACTCAAAGCGCTTTACAATACAACTCACCCATTCATACACATTCATACACTGATGGCAGGGGTACCACACAGGGTGCCAACCTTGCTCATCAGGAGAAGCTAACCATTCGTACACATTCATACACCGTTGACACAGCAACGGGAGCAATTAGGGGTTAAGTGTCTTGCCCAAGGACACATCGACATGTGGACTGGAGGAGCTGGGAATCGAACCGCCAATCTTCCAATTGGACCGCTCTACCTCCTGAGCCACAGCCGCCCTCAAGATTCTGTATCAGCTGGCCCTCAACTGCTGGGGATCGATCACTGTGATGTTATGTCAGCTTTTTTCAAACCAAAAGTCCAAAAGTTTTACACCAGCAATCAGTTAATATGCAATTAACTCATTTGCTGAAGAGAAACTCTTGATATGTACATTCAAATTCTGTACCTTGCTTATTCTACATCAAATGCAGCCTGTTTAATCTTCTTAGTAGTAAAAGGACAATGCTAATGTTAATGTGAGCCCAGATTAACAGGCATTTAAACCCAAATGAAGGCTCCCGAAATAAAACTGTTTGTTTTGAGCCCGCTTCCTTTCAATAACTATTAATAGACATGTGAGCAGCTGGTGAGCAGACAATGATTCATTTGAATATTATGTCAGAATGGCAGCACTGTGTTTCCAATTTTATAACTGCGAAAACTATGTAACATAGACAATAACAGTGACCATAAAACTGTAAATGCAACAAACGCAGAATATTGATTCAAATAAACTGCCCAAAACAATCACAAGCCATCTGTGTTTCTTCTCTGTTTCTATCTCCCTGATCAGTTTCCTTACTTTATCTCTCATATGCTCGGGAAGAATATCCTGCCGGGGCAAATGACTACTTGACTACACACACACCCATGTTCATGTTGCCCTGAAGGCTGACAGCCAACAATAAAGGGTCACCACTAAACAGAAGAGATTGTTGTCCTGGGTGTGTACTGCACATTTATCTGCTTACATCTCTCTCAGCTACTTGACTGTAAACCACTTTTAGCAAGCCTGGAAAGACGCTAAAAGTCTGACACACTTTCTCTTTAAGAGTATATTAAAAAAAAACCTGTCACCTGCAGCTTTTGAAAAGTCTTGGTTGTAAGTGAGGTGACACACTTGCGTAAAATAAGACAAGCAGAGCTGTGATCCTGGGGACTAGTTTAATCTGCATTATTTTGTGAGAAATGCTACACTCTGCATATTGAGTGTCTTACATCTCTTACATTCTGAGTATCTGGGAGACTTTGTCTGTGCTTTTTCCCCTTGTGAATGTACAATATGCATATGTGTACCTGTGCCCAAATGTATTTTTGCAGTTGCATCTTTGTGAGTGCTCCAAAGATCCAATAACTGATAGGAAAAAGCTCCACATCCATATTCTTTACATTATATGTTTTAAGTAGCTCTTATGAATGTGTTTTACTTCTTGTTCCTTCAGGTGGATGTTTGAGCTTCACTATACAAAATGATGTATGTGCAGAGTTTGGCACTAGAATGCTGTTTTCACATTCATCTGCTTAAAAGGGAAAATTTCTCTCAAGAGTAAAGACTTGAGGCCTACATTGCACAAACACTGAGAATGGACTTTACAGTGAAGCAGGAGAAATCTTGTGTCCAGCAGTTCAACTTTTGAAATGAACAATAGGAGTAGATATTATTTTAAGAATATGTAACAAGGTAACTGAACATTTTCTGCAAAAAAAACATGAAATAAAATGTATTATTCCATGCTATTGTTAGGTCTAAAACATGTCTGGATTGTCATGTCTTTAACTCATTACCAATGTGTATCTGTAGGTTAAGTATGACTGCAGCAGCAGGTGTACTAACAGGCTTGGCTAAGCTAAAACGCCAAGACTCTGCCCGCTCTCAGCACCGGTCCATACCACCTACATCGCCAGGCCTGGGAAACCCCACCCCAGAGGCTGCTCCCAGGTGATCATCGCTTGCTTCCTCTTTATAAATTCAATACTTATACAAAGATCATGTTTTAATTGAATACTTTAAGCAGCAGGAAACTAGCAGCAGTTCCTAAGTGATACATAAGCTACACTTGGTTTAATGTTACAAAAAACAATGACTTCCAAATTCACTGTACAAAAACTAGTGTTTGTACTTTTCATTCAGAAAGCGGAAGCGACGTGCTGATGTTGTAGTGGTGCGCGGCAGGCTCCGCCTCTACTCCGCCTCCGGTTTTTTCCTCCTCCTCGGACTGGTCATCCTGGCCATAGGGATTGGTATGGCAACACTTGGCTACTGGCCACACAGTGAAACCATGTCCTCAGCCAAAACACCAACTGGAGGAGGTTCTAAGGCAGAAATTTCAGGAGGAGCCAAAACATCTGCTGTCACAGAGGGGGCCATTGGTAACTCTAGCCAAAGTCATAATGTGCAAGGTAGCTAAATAAAGGAAAGAAAAGTTAAAGGTCAAGTCAGTGATTCTAATTTTTTTTTTTTTTTAATTCAGCAAATATCTCCTCACTGTCCACTGCAAGGGGCATTCATGCTTGTGCACATGATAGGGGAAAATCATCAGAGCAGCCGTCTGTGCATACAGACTGCTGTGGTTCAATATATTTCTGCTGTCAGTCAGCCTGATGAAGGCAGTCTGCCTGGCTGCTGTTCTCACAGCTCCCAAGGAGCTGCAGCTGACAGACAGCTGCTTTTGATGGCAATGTGTGTCCATGACTTTAAGGGGCTTCTGAAAGAGCAGAAAAGGAGGGGTGTATTTCTCCAGAATGACTGACTCGACCTTTAACCTAAATATTGGAATAAGGAATGTTTATATTTGTCTCAGAAATACTTTCTTAATGTGTAATTTGTTGTGCTCCATGGCTTATAAACTCAAACTGCTCTTTGCTCCTCATATAAAGATGGTCTCTCTGTGTTTTTCTGTATGCAGGTACACCCTCTAAGCAGACTGGGGGTGCTCTGACGCGGTTCTTGGAACAGCATCGTCACTCTGAGAGGATGAAAATGTTCGGGCCCTTCACCATGGGCATTGGGATTTTTATTTTCATCTGCGCTAATGCCATTCTTCATGAAAACAGAGACAGAGAAACTAAGGTAGGTCAGACATCGGCAGATTAATTCATATACTGGAGCATACACCAACGCTGATTTATGCAGAAAGTGGTTCTAGAAAAGGTTATGAGGGGACCTTTAAAACAGATATTTCAATTGTAAAAGCCTAAGCAAATAGATTATGTGGTTATTATCCCTCTCTCCTGTTTTCTCATTTCTATTCCCTGCTATATCAGGGGCACGCACACTGCAGTCATCCATATTCATCAATGTAATGCTCTTCTGATCACATTTCCTCTGCTCTTATGCCCTCTCCTTCGCTGTGTTGATTCGATTAATCCTATCCCCCTCCCTCTCTCCCTTCCAGGTAATTCATATGAGAAACATGTCTAAGTTCACAAACATCTAATTATCTACACACAAATGTATAACTGCAGAATAATAATATGTTATGATGGAGTGCTAAAAACATTCTTGGGTGATCTCCTAATGCTTCTAGTGATAAATGATTTGTCTTCTGTACTAGATAATCCATATGAGAGACATGTACTCCACAGTCATCGACATCCATCACCTCAGACAGAGAGAGCAAAAGCAACACCTTCACCGCAACAGCACCTATGCAAGAGAAGTTGGGGATCTTCGAGCCTTCAGCGCTGAGAATGCCACCGCGGTTCGGATGGCCAGCAACTCCCTCCTCGCCTTCTCTCGGGCTGGAGGAGGAGGAGGGTCTACAGAGGAGGAGGAGGTGCTGTTAGGGGACGAGGAGTTTCACAGACACAGGGAGCATGCTAAGTTGGATTGTAGCTTTGCAGGACTTTTGGCGCCGCTCTACAAGGATCGGCCCTTCTGTGGCCCGGGGATCGGGTTGACTCACTCAGATTCTGTACGCCGCCAGTGGTCTGTGGATGGAGATAGGGAGAAGGGAGGACACCACGCTCGCTCCATTGTCTCCTCCTCTATCTCTGCGTTCACTCTCCCCGTTATAAAACTCAACAACTGTGTTATTGACGAACCGGAGATGGAGGCAATTACAGAGGAGGAAAGAGGAGGAGAGAGAGGGCATGGTGAGAGGTCACAACCTCTGAGCTCCAAGGAGTCCTTGGCGGTTCCTGTAGCATCTGTTGCCAAGGCCTCTAAACCACCAGGCTTACATCGGAGTAGCTCCGCCTCTTCTTCATCCCACTGCTCCTCTATCTCCTCTACTTCCCTCTCCCCAGCCCCCTCGTCTACCTCAGGCTGCTGGCTTTCCCCAGGAGCAGCAAGGAGTGACTTTGGCTCCAACTCCTCTCTACACATGCTCAGCAGCCACTCCAAATCTCTGGACCTGGAGCGTGGGCAGAGCATGCTTAGCGTACATCCGGAGCAGCGGAAGCACCCCAGCTGGCCCCGCCTCGACCGTAGCAACAGCAGCCAGAGTAACAGTGGTAATCGGGGCAGCACTAAAGGCTACATGAGGCTGGAGGACAGGGAGGAACAAGGGGAGAGGTTGTTGGATTTGTCACCGTCGATGATAGCGAGGCGTGACTATAGTAAACGAGAGAAGCTGCTAATGATATCAAGGTCACATAATAATCTAAGCTTTGAGCATGATGATTTTAATAGCAGTGCACTGAAAAGGGGCAGCTCTGAGACTCGATTCTGAGGACAATGATCTGAAGGTTGTAGACCGTTCTGTCCTGTTCTGTTAATTGCTCTCCAGAAAGTTTGAGTGTACAGCACTTTGTGTCATGGGGAAACTGTCGAGTTTAACAGTTGCACCCTGAAGATATGGAACTCAAACATGATTTCAAAGACACTTTTTACAAGTAGCAGGCTGGAGAGTAGTGAATAGCAGACTATCTAGTGCAGTAAAAGGTTCAGGCCTCATGTTAGCAAGACAATGAATGCCGACTGTACCAGGTGCAGAATTGCTGTTCTGTAGATGACCCTGACCTGTTGTCTGGCAAGTGAAAAGATAAGTTCGATACAGGGATCAATAAAAAAATCACATTACATGAACAGTCTATAAAAAAGGAGTTCTAATAAAGTTTTACCAGGATCTCAACCCAGAGATAAGGCTTTAGGATCAACACTGTTTCATCAGTGATGTTGATAGGTATCCATCCTGCATTACAATATATGGCAGAGACGAGGTTTAAAGACCAACAGGTATTGATATTAGTGGTAAAGTATTAGTTTTAAAGGTGGTTTATGTGTGTCTATGTGTCTGTTTGATCCTCATATAGAAGTAGATGTAGAGATTGGTCCTCACCAAGAGTAAAGTCTGACAAAACCATTTACTACACTGTCAATACACAGCAGCAAGAGGTGTATCAAGGTGCAAGTTGCCCTACAGTTATTGCTGCTGTTTCCCAAGAACTATAGTAATAACTTGTGGCTGCAACTATGGATCATCAATCTTTAGTGTCCTTGGTGACTGAGTAACAAGAACGGACACATTTTCTATGGCTGTGTTACAGGCATCTTAAGCTTATTTCTTACAAGCGTCTATCTTGATTAGATTTCACTCAGGATATACAGTCAATTAATCACAAACCTAGACAGTATGTGAGAAATTCCTTGTATGTGATTAGTAGCAATTACTTGGATTGCTGATTAATCAATATTGCTTTCAGTGGGTTAATTAACTTAATTAATGTTCATGGAAAATCAGATTCACCAGAATCTAAAGTGATGTCTAAAATTTGCAAAGGAAATAATCACATTTGAGAACCACTAACCAGGAACTCTTGGACAGTTCTACTTGATAAATTACTTCAATAATAGATCTATTGTGAAAGTTATTGTAAAATCAACACACTTTTAGGCTCTACGCTAGTGAAAATACAGCATATGAAACAAAAATCATTATAACAGTTGTACTGCCGTGGCACCTGAGCCAACAATGAATCACTAACTATACATTTATCTTTTGCTATCTTTATAAATCCAGGGAGCTGTAATAATGAGCCATGCAGTTTTCTGTCAAGATCCTCATTTGATGATGCATCTTGTGTTGCTTGATAATTTTACATTTTTGAGGTGATATTTGCAGGTTTGAGTTCAGGAATTCAGCTACTGAGCAACATTGTAATAATGTCTTGGCACAGTGTTGTTTTTTTTATAAGCATATCTCACAATATGTTCAAAAGGTGTGTTGTCCTAAACTGAATTCATTACTTGCTCAGCTGTCTATCTGTCCCAGCTCATATGATGATCCATTTTGCTGTTTTTGAGGTTCTGTTTGGTTTAAAAATTCTGTCCTTTTTATCTATAAATGTAATTAGGGAAATCTTCCATATTGCTTTTAATGCAACACATGCAAACAGTAAAGAATCTTGTTTTGAACATGATGTTCATTGTCGGTGATTGACACCACACATGTTGAAAAAGACAAGAGTGCAGGAATCTTAACACAGAGCTTCATTAACCGGTTTATAGCAGTTTATGAGTCAATGTCCAATTTTATCCTCTCTGAAAATAAACTGCAATTTCACTGAAACATGTTTTCTCCTAATGAGTGTATTGAGTATAATACTGATTCCTACAGATGGATTCACACATACTGTAGGATCTTTTCTATCGCCTTTCTTGAGGGTCAGTGGGAGGCAATAGCATCTCCTGGGTATACACACACGCACACAAACTGTCTGACCCTACCCCCGCCCCACTTAAACACAACTTCCCAAATACGTCACTGATTCCTCTCTCTTTCTTCCTCCACATCGCTCTCCTTTTTCTGCATACAAAATAATAAGCAAAGGTCTGTATGAGTCATCATCAATTATCATATGCTCTGCAGCTCTGTGGTATTGCAACACACACACACACACACACACACACACACACACACAAACACACACACACACGCCACAACCAAAGATTTTACTTACATTAAAGCATGCATACATATTCCTCCTCAAATTCATATATAGACACACAAAAGCACACTTGCAATGCAATTCAAAAGCAGATGGCTTCTGAGGCTCATCATGTCTCATCTCTGTCTGTTAACGAGGGAACTGATCATAATTCTAACTTTTTCTGAAGGCAGGGAACATATTTAAGCAGCAGAAATGGATGATGTTGCATCCAGTTAACATGCAGCAAGTAAACTAAATTACTTCGTCCTGTTGAGATTTCCCATCACTCTCTTTGTTCTTGTAGTTGCAGGTTTTAGTCTGAATATGAAATTAAAGGCAGTCCTTCTGAAACAATGGTTTTGCCTCCAGCTGTTGTTTATTTAATCACATAATGTAGGAGCATCTTGTTGCCAGGAAAGATTAGGATAGAACACTGACCCCGTGTCACTTCTACAATCTACTAGCAGAAAAGTTCATCCTTGGCAATCATGTATTGTTTTTTTAAACTACTTTTAAGAAATGGTGACTTGTTTTCAAAGATGTGATTTGTAGCCTCATCCTTTAACTTTTAAAAGACAAATTAATTTGTTATATAATCAGTTCATGAAAGCTCTTTCATTTGCTGCTCTAGACACCTGATTTTGAGTCCAAGAAAACATGTACACAGAGTGAAGCGTATCATATTTTCAAAGGCAGCTAAAGCAGTGTTGAATATACAACTGGCAGCTGCGAAAGTCAACAAGTCTCTAAAAAAAACTGTGTCAGCTACAGAGACAATCTAGGGGAAAGATTCTGAATAAACAGGAAGCAATACTGCAAAACAAAATGTAAAAGAAAAGGGAAGACAATTTTTCTAAATCTTTCAAACTAAATGAAGCACGGAACGAGACTGCAATAAACACTCTAACCCATTAATACTTACACTGGCTCATCAACGTGCTGAAACACACACATATAGCCACACAGCTGGAAATTCATCCGTCAGTAAATCCTAATCGATCACATATTTATATCTACATCAATGACTTTGAAGACCTGAGGCACAGGTGAGCTCTCACTGGGGAGAAAGGGGATTCATTTTTCAAACATGTATTAATTATTTTCTTCTCTCCCAGTAAAAACTGATTTTCATTTATCTGTTCTGTGTATTTTGTTTTGTTATTTTTGTTTGTGCGTGAGTGTTTGAGGCGACGATGGTGCGTGTGTGCTGTGTGTTATGCCCTTGTAACAACAGCAGAGATGTGGGTGCTTTACTGAGATAAACAGCTAATAAACAGACTAATTACTACAGCACATCTGGAGGGTAAATTGAATGGTTTGCAGATTAGTCGAAGAGAATGACTGCTGAGAGGGCAAACTGTATTAGCACAGCTGCCACTGATAATAACAATGCATTGTGGTCTAGGACGAGCAGTGCTGAATTAGTAATGCAAGTGAGTCATCCAGTTAGTAACATATTGGTTTCTGGAGCAGTGAACACTCCATTATTCATATTTTCTGATAAGGAAAAGAATGTAAATGTTTATTTTATCAAACTGGATTTCTTGTTACTCGCCCATGTGTTTAGACAGCATACAGTGCTGCAAGTTTCACGGATGGAAACATAAGATTATTGTGTTCTTTTATGTTTCAAATGGTCAAAGGTGTCCGTCATGGATTTGAACATCATGTCATGTTGTTATGTCATGTTGACCTCTCTACTGTCTCTCCTCTTCCCCTTTTCGCACAATCCTGTGTAATTAAGCAGAAAACTGAGTCTCCCTGCAGAGTGTGTGTGTCAATGAAAGATCCTTGTGGCGATAGTTCCATAGGACGAGTGTGTGTTCATGTGTCTATCTGTGTATTTGTGCACTGCCATGAGGCAGCAGTGGGGGTGCCAGCCTAGTTGCCATAGCAGCTCACGATGTGCTCTGGACCCCTGCCTGAGGAGTAAATGCACTTGCACACACATACACACAAACGGAGCTTTAAAACACATTATATCCCCTAACTACCAGCCATTAAATGAAAGCGGAAATAGAATCAAAGCAATGTAAGAGAGCTGTAATCCAGAGGTTAATCCAGTTGACTGTTGCTCTGTCCTACACTGATAATGCACAAATCAGGTAAGGTCAGCACAATTTATCTGATGCACTTGATCTAGATTGTTTCCTCTCTGCTGCTGGGGGGGAAAATGGTGGAGCATGTTGTATAAATATATTAAAAGAAATGCATTCGGTTCTAAATATAGATAAGGGCCCCTTCTCTTGCTTTACTGCTGCTTTAGTATGCCATCAGTCTCAAGAGGAATTGTTCTGAAAAAGCAAAGATGTAAAAAAAAAAAAAAAAAAAAAAAGTAAAGGAGGATACGGTGCAGAGCAGACGTAGTAATAATGTAAGATGTCAGATGTACTGGAGGCCTGAAGATGTCTTCCACTGGAACTGGTGCAGCAGAGATCAACATGGACTTTGTGATACCAGCATTATTCAAATAAGCGTGTTATACTGTATGAATCCCAGCTTTCAAATTCTAAAACTGTCTTTGACCTTTTCAGCTTCACCCTCGAGGGCTTTTGGTGTCTAAACTTAGAAAGTTACACTGTGTGTTTACCAGCTTTATTTGTGAGCATATTATTGGAACATTCCTACTGATTTATTGGCTTTATGGTGCAGGATTCCCGACCTAACACTTTTAATCACAAGTGAATTTGTGGAGTGCCCTTGTCTTAAAGGGACTCTTTACCGATTTTATATGCCATCATTCTTCCTGTCACATGGAAACCAATGAAGAAAAAAAAGGTTCCTGCCCGTTCAGAACATGTGGTCTATCAGAAAGTATAACATGCTGTTGCAGTGTCTTGTGGTCTCTGATCAGTGAAAACATGAAAAGATCTGTGTGGTTGATTTGTACGGGTGAGGGAGTGATGTAAATAATAGCCCATGAAGCCATCAAAGCTGTAGTCGACAGACTGATCAAACTGAAAAAGTGTTGAAAATGTTTCAGACAGAAAGTGTAAGCACTGTGGTTCACATGCTGTGTGTAACTTACAGTAAGACACTGTTAAAAACTGCTATCTAACAAGTGAGGAGAAAACTTTCACTGTTAAATGCAAGCAACACTGTGAAGGAGTTCAGTGTTACCTGTGCAAATATTATATAATATATATATATATATATATATATTATTAATATTGGATTTGTTTCTAATCATATTTGTATTAATCGCAACAATAATTCATTTCTTAAAAAAAATAAAAAAAAGAGTTCCTTGACTCTCAAGTAGAGCTGCAATGATTAGTCGATTAATTGTTTTGTCGCACGGCAGAAAATTCTATTTGAATAACACGCAATTGTTTCGAGTACATTTTTAATGAAAATAATTGTTTATTGCAGCCCTGCACTCGAGCTGCAGTTTAAATTTTAGTTGACATTCTGTGAACCCCTTTGAGTTTTGTTCAACATTATACAAGTAAAAACTTTTGCACCACTTATAAGGTTTTTAATCAAATCATCCCAATAATGACAGAAATGTTAGCAAAGCTCATAAGACCTGGATGATGATTGTGAACCATGTAAGACGACTGTAAACCCTGTCAGTGTATTTGCTTCACTGCAGTTTAAAGAGAAATTTATAGTATAGGATTGCTTTGTAGTACAAAACAGGAATGCTATTCTTGCTGTACAAACAAGCCGAGACTTTCAGACGTGTCAGATGCTATTAAGTGAAATACCAAGTAAAAATAATCACTACCAGAATGTTTGTCCCTTTCAGTAAAAACCTTCCACTGATAAATTAAAGATCACCTTTGCATCCAGACTTCAATTTGTGAAACAATACCACTGGAGTGAGGTGGAGGTTACCAACTGTTTAATAATCTCTATTTGTACAGCAGTAATGCCCAAATACAAAATTAATTTGACTAAGATGTGGGGATTTCTAAAAAGGGATGTCTAATTGTGCTCAGTAGAAAACCTAAGGCCTCCACAGCCATGCTCATTAGACACATCACACAAATACACACAGCGCCAGCACCAGGTGACTCACCAGTGGGCTTTACATCTGCTTCATATTTCCATCTAAATACAGTTTCTGTCTTTCTCTTCCTCCACCCATCTGTTTCTTCTCTCTCTCTCTTGCGGTTTCCTCTCTCTTTCCCTCTCATTTTACCCACACTCAGCTGCCACCTTCATCACTTCATCTTCTCTGCCTTTTCAATTATTTCCTTTCTCCCTGTGATGTCCGTCCCCTTGTCCCTTCCTTGCTCATGCATTCTCCTATAGTTTTTCCCCACTTTCTCCCTCTACTGTATATCTCTAATCCCCTCCTCCTTTCCCACAAGTATTGTCCTTTCTCTCTGTACTCTCTCCTTTGTAAGAACATGATAGTAGCAGAGAGCTCCGACATGAACTATGAGATAGGAAGCCGAGTTGTTAATATTTCACGCACTCTACAGTGAGTGATACTCAGGCGCACAGGTCTGCTAATGAGAGGACCTTTATGAGTTTATAATGGTACAAATGAGAGAAATAAAAAACTGTTGGAGCAGCGCTGTCCCAAATATGTTATGCAGTTCTTTGTTTATTTGCAATTGTTGTATCTTCCTTTTGGCAACTGAGATCATCAATATTATCTTATCAATTTAAAGACTGCATTTACTTACTATGAAGCACTATGAAGCAATGATTTTACATGTAGGTTTTTCATTTTGTCAAAAAAAATGCACACATACTGTACAAGCACATACAGTAGATGAATCGAAATACAGGTTTTTCGCCAATGGTTTTGCATTATTTCACCAATCAACAGGTGGAGGTAAGGTATCAAGAAACAGAGCAGTTTGCCAACAAAAAGTGATATTTGCTACCAGTAAATATGGATGTAAACAATGCAAAATGTCCAAAAAATACAATATGAAATATTTCACATTGTAGGAAATGTTTTAGACCTCAAGGATACACAAAATACATTTTGGTGAGTAAGACTTAATACTTTGTTTCTTTTTGGCATTTTTGGTTTTCATTTGATAGTGACAATAAGGCACAAAGAGGAAACAGTGGGTGAGAGAAGAGTATGATATGCAACGTCTTGGTCTTCGATCCAGGGACATCAATTTTATGGTATGCATCTTAACCACTAAGCTGCCACCATGCCCCTAATCGGATCTCTGGTGTAAATGCAATCTGTATAATTTGACCACATTCTTAAAAAAACACAAAAACTTCCCAATTAGTTTAAAGGTTACCTAAATCAGCCTTTTCTTCCTGTCTCAAGCAAGCCAGTCAAAAAGCTACTCGTGTCTAATTTGATGGCAGAGAAATGTAGAGCCGATATCCGCATCCCATGAGATGTGCCAATTGCCTACATAATTTGACTGTAGAGATATGATCACAACGGGAGCAGAATGGATATAACAAGAATGCCTATTAATATTACAGTAGAGGGAAATGCAAATGCTAGATCAGATACAGATCATTTAATACATAAACAGGGTCAAAAAGATGAATATAGATAAACAAACGTTCACCGGCACTTCTCCAAGTCTCTCTCCTTCTCTCGCTCTCTCACTGTAACCAACACATTTTCCTACTGATCATCCATTTAACACCCACACAGATGCATTTAGTATACCATTTTCATATCAATATAAATAATCGTCATAATAAGGTGGTATGATGTGATATTATTATGTGACAGTTATCTGCATTGTGTGGTCATTTTGTCAGCTTCTACTGTAAATGAAATTAGATCAGTGGTATCAATTTTAAATGACAGATTACAATATCATTATTTTAATCTAAAAGAAGTGTCATCGCTTCCATTAAAGGCGGAAGTAATTTGGTACAATGTAGTCTTCTCTATAAATAGCATTTCTCCATTAGGTCTTCTAGATTTCTTCCTATGTAGGAAGTTATTTTTAATCCAGCGTAGATGAGAAAAAATATGAAATGTGTTAGGACAGAAATGTCAGTATATCTGATTGGATTTGATGTTCCGATGTTTGTAGGTGGTAAAAGAGGAGGACAGGAGGAGCAGAGAGCCAGACAAAAAAGTGAGACTCGTGGGAAATTAAGACATTTAGGAGGTTTGTGTACGGATGAATCCATGGGTAGAAAACGAGTAAGCGTGGGTAGATTGACAGCGAGATCACACATGCAGCTCTATGTATGTGTATGTGTATGTTTTGTGTTTTCTATGTGTGTATGTGGTCACCAAATGGGAGTTATGTGACTCCTCAGAGTCAACAAACTAAAAGCTTTTTGTGTCCGCGTTTCTTTACCGCAAACGACGTACACAAACACTCACAGCTGATGCTCGTCACTGCAGGAAGATGTTTGGTCTCTGTCCTCATTAATAAACTACAGGACATGCATGGATGAGCTAATTTGTGTGTGTTTTTGTGTATGAGAGTTAAAAATAAAGTGTCCGTGTGTCTGTATAATCTTTTCCTCACGCCTGTGTCATTGTGTCATAATAGATGTGGACTGACTAAAAAAGCTCTCACACACACCATGCATAATATGGACATGTAGAATTGTGTGTGTGCATGCCTGTCTATCTGTGTGTGTTAAAAGTTTAAACGCCTCTCCTGTATTTCCTGTCTCTACAGGCATCATCTGCCTACTCAACCAATCAAGGGGAAGCATCCTACATCCCTCTTAACGAGCCAATTAAATTAGTGCCACTGAAAGGAACAACCTACGGGCACTATTCCCCCCCCCCCCCTGCTCCCTCTTCTCTGGCCTCCCCTCTCTCTTTAATTGCTATCACCCCTCTATCTGTCATCTTCACATCTGTAAAGCAGCTCCCTTGTTGTCTGTCTCTCCTTCCTCTTTCTTCTTGTGTCTCTCTGGCTTTCAATTTTTTTTGACTCTCCATGTTCCTCAGTGGACCTGTCTCTACTTTCCTCTCTTGTGTACCTTCTGCTCTTGTGTCTCTTATCCAGTCTCTGACCGGATTAATTGTGCTTGTCAGCCATGTATCTCATTACAGCACCGTTGTTTATACAGTAGGTGATAGAAACTAACAGAGACACCCATATTTTACAAAGTGTTCATTGAGTAAAAGGGCCGGCTGGTTGGACTAATTATAGCTTTAAAGCTGCTCTAATCAATACTTTTATATTAAATTAGCAAATCAAATGACTTTGTATAATGTGAAAGGAGTTAGAGAGCGTGTTCACTCAACCCTACTGTTCACCTTTAACGTCTTTAAATTATATGTATGTTTTTCATATCTTTAATATTAATATTTTTCTCTTGTTGTGCTACAGTGTCTCTGGTTTGTCTGTTTGGCATAAGCACAATATATTAGATCTCTATCTTTTTCCATTTTCTTTTTCTTTTTACAATTACATGGTTAACTCTGCTGTTGATGATTTTAAGATATACTATATTGTGGTTTTTCCTTCAATATGTCACCTGTAAATTGGATATTTGTTGGGGACAGATGCATCTGCAATGTGATCTGATATAATCACTGACTGAAAATCCTAGTGTTCGAAAACAACCTAGCAAAGAGCCGAAAAACATCCACTTAGCTGCCATCATGAGGATAAAAATACAGGGCGTTGTGAGGGAGATCAGAGGAGGATGAACAGGTGGGACACAAATCTGCAAACAACATGTCAGAGGAAACAGTGACGTGGAGCATCTCAGAACAAACAACTCTACACATGTTGAAACAGATGGAGAGCAATGCAAGACCAAGCCTGACTCAACACCTGACAGCTAAGAATAAGATAATGTGACAGCAACAAACATGTATTTACCACAGTCATATGATTGAAGGTCCCAACTGACTGATAAATCCTGGTTTCTGTTCTAACATCCTGACGGTGGGTTGAGAAATAGGCATAAATAACATGAATCCGTGACTCTACTCTGCAAACAGTACAAGCCAGTAGAGATGGCAGATAATGTTCATGAAATTGCCAAACAATTTGTCAGTAAATGACTTTCCTTTCTCCACGCTGGTAAACATCTGTTGTTTTTCTTGTGGCCTGGATTAAAGTGGAAAGGAACTGCACAACATCAGATTTTTGTCACAAGGTATCCAGATCAAAATATAATGCTCGAGATCTGAGAGGGGGTATTATGTATATTTAAACAGGACTTGTCTAAAAGGGTGAGCCCTGGAGATAAACCTGCTCCACACACTCAAATGAACTTGTGTTTTGAACCCAGATAGCAGGTGAGTCTCCGTGTTGGCATATTGTGTAATGTCCTCTGGATCTGTCCTTTTCCTGTTTTTTCTCTAAATCACTTTCACCCTCTTCTTGACCAGAATCATGTTAGAATCTGAGAGGCAATGAGCTCTCTCCCAAATGTATGAAGCAGTTCTTTTCTAACAAAAGATCAGAGGGAAATTCAATATAACTTGATTAGAGTGTGACGATAATGACTCTTTACTGCCTGCAAATATAAATAATGATGTGTGATATGATTTAGCGTGGCTGTAGAGCCAAGTTTGTCTTTACACTGATAGAAAAGGGAAGGGAGAATTAGATGATGAGATTAGATTGAATTTATTTCAATTAGTCAGAGAGAGAGAGAGAGAGAGAGAGAGAGAGAGAGAGAGAGAAAGATAGAAAGAGAGAGACATCAGTAATGTCTCGAGCTGTCTGCCATAATTGGTTCACTTGGGACAAAGATTGCTCACCCTGTGCTACATGAACACAAACACAAACATTAGAACAACAGTAAGTGCCTGTAAATGTTAACAGAGATGCCTTAGGTTAAAAGCAACAATTAGCTTTCTGAGACAAGCCTCAGACAGACACAACGTACTGTACATCCATACCAATGTTTGCTCAATAGTCATCCAACTCCATTAGTTACCACAGCAACATTATCCATATGGAGAAAAATGACAAAAAGGTACACAAACGTTTATTTCAAGTGTTCACAGTGAGAGATGTAATTGTGATAACGACACATACAACAACTGAACTGAGGCCAAACTAAGCTAGGCACATTGTGATTATAAAGTTCTTCCTTTTAGTTTCATTTTTTCAAACACAGGACCGAAAAATAAACAGCACAGATATGTATGCTGTAACAGAAAAAATGCAAATATGCCATTTAATTTCAGTTGGATTTGAACAGTTTCTTCAGTCTGCTTGCTCCGTCACAACAGAGTTAAGTCCCCGGTATGCTTCAAACAAAGAGCTTGTCGAAATTGTCAAATTGCTTATGAAAAAAACGCCTTCCTACATTGTTCTGACATTGGTATCCAACTATTTTTTGAAACTGACTTTACAGGGCGATTAATCAGGTATGTGAAGAAAGAAATCAGGCATGGTTTCACATTTGGTATGTGGGAGAGTGGAACATGATGATTGCCTTTGTGGAGAAACTGTCCAAAATTGTGAACTGATGAAGGATTACCTCATTTTACCCCTCTCTATGACAGCAAGCTTTTCACTCTGCCTTTAAGTGTGGCCATCTGGGACAGCTAGAGTATGCTTTTGCTTTTAGACCTGATCAGACATACCCAGTAACCCTAACTCTGACTGTAACCTGATCTGAAATGTCTTAAATCTATATGAAATGGTTTTAAGTGTAAGTAAATCAATAACACATCAGTGAATTGGAGTAGATTTACCACACACTAAGCTACTGGGAAATGTTGCTCAATGTGTGTCGTAGCTTCTGGCGCTGCATTTGTGTTGGTTGACATGGCTGATGAAGTCTGTTAAAAAGAAAAGTTACTGCACTGGAAACTTTGCATCTCACAGCATGTTTATAATGGATGAAAATCATAAAAGAGCCAAACCCTATAACATTTACTGTAGCTTTTCAGTTTGTGGTATTGTGAATATCGAGAAGGTCAGCATAAAATGGAAGAAAACAAGAGCGCCTTTTTCTTTTTTTCACTTTTTCGCTTGTATGCTCTCTCTGTGTACATCTCCTTCCATGATACACACAAACACATGCACATGCACAACCTTCCACTTCCGCTGGTAAAATAATGCTTATTTGATCTGAAGTCACAGAGTTATGAATTGTAGCAGGACACTGATACTATTAGTCATCATGGTGAAACAGGGGCGAAGTAACGACTTTAGGCAATAAAGACAGAAGGCAATAAAAAAGATGATAGGTGATATTTCCTTCTGGATGTGAGTGTGCAAGTGGGGGAAAACAAACAAGAAGTAACAATAAAGCAGTATAACAGTACAGCATTCAGTAGTAGTAATCAAATCCCAGGAGGTTATCTGTGGTTTTTAAGTTGCAAAATCCTATTCTATTTCAATTTACTGAAATATATCTCCTTCATAGTGTTATTGAACATAGAATAAAATAACTAGGAAGGAGAGAAGAGTGTGGGTTTTTTTTTCATCTTTTAGTGCAGATTATTGCCAACCAGCACCTGTACATAATTTATAGATGTGCACATGTGGTTCTTTTAAGATTTCCCCTATTTAATGAAATGTGTTCAACTGTACAACATTTTATATGTGCAGTTATAAACTGCAAGTCCACAAAAGACACCACAGAGCATTCAGAGCCAAATGACTAATGTGTGATTCATCATCAGAAACTGGCACTGCTTCAAATGATGATTGAGACAGGGTGGCTGTCGGGTTTTCCTTGCATGTCTCATTTTAACCTTCAGTAGGAGGCTACAATACATTTGAGGGGACTGGCATGTATCCAGTGTATAGACCTATCCGATCCCAGTAAAAGTGATATCACTGGATAAAGGGTTCACCCCTGATTTTCTATGTATCATAATCTGTGAAGAAAATCAAAACAGTATATAATTGATACCAATGTAGTGTTAATAGTGTTCATAGCATTTGCAGTAATAGTAGTAGCAGCAGTAGAAGTTTTTATGGGACAGGATGTTTATGGCCACATAATTAACTTTAATATGTTGATATAACACAAGCTGCTTTTAAAAGCATTTAAGCTGAAAATTCAACACATTATTTTTCAGCAGCTTTCTTACAATAGCCCTCAGTACAAAATACATCTTTGGGAGGTTATAACTTCAGAAAATTGCGCAACTTTAAAGTGCACGTAGTGTTAAGTAGTCTTAAAAATGAACCGCCACTTCCTCAATATCTTCTAAATCATTTTTCTCATCCTTTTCTTCTCTACTTTAATCTCCCATGCAATGTCCAGACCTTTTCTCATTCACACCTCTTTTCTCTCCACACCTTGTTCTCTCAGTTTCAAGACATTTTCCTGCCCCCCCCCCCCCCCCCCCCGAAGATTTGCCTCCAAAGCCCATATCTCTATTCTTCATCCATTTTATCTCCTCTTCACTCAGCCAGCTCCTCTCTTCTCTGCTTTTATCCACCCTTCCTTCTCTCTCAGCTCTTTCCTTCCTAAAATTCCTCTCTCCAGCCTCTGTAAATCCTCTCCCAAATTAGCTATAGATGAAACAGAGGATTAGTGACACTGTGATCCTCTGTTTTATTCTCAATTTATTCTTAAAGAGATACCCTCATTAAGGGGATATACTTATTTTGTGTATTTGCAGCCAGTCCAGAGAATTCAATGAGAAATAAAATGCAAGAAAGACATTTTTAGGAAATTGAAGTGCATCTGTCAATTTGTGTGTGTATGTGTTGTGGATTAAATTCAAAGTTTTCCTTTCAGTTGATGCCTTTTTCATAGTCCAGACACAAGTAACTGTTGCTGTAAAACTACATAAAGCTGTTTTTAATACATAGACAACTGCTTGGAAAACTGCCTGGTCTGTGTGACGCTTTAAAGATACCAAAAGGATGAGAGAGGCAAAACTACGGTGGCCGACAAGGGCCAAACGCACTGCAACGGCCAAACGCGTCTCCGTTAAGGAAAACAGCTTCAAGTAAAGAAACGATTCAAATGTACAAACTCAAACACAAGTCTAAACGAGGTGCAAAAAGAGAAACGTGTTGCAAATGGAAAAAACGCGCTGCAAAAAACAAAGACAAATGCAGCATCATCAAACGCGCTGCAAATAGAGAAACGATGCAGAGCACTAAACGATTCAAACCAAGAAACCTTCTTCAAAAGCAAAACGCTTCAAACCTGCTTCACTGCTCCAAACCTGCAGGGGGCTCTCGGGATGCAGAGAGACAGAACAGCTGACTGAACAGCTGACTGAACGGTGTTTCAGCGGGAACGGTAATGTGATTTTTATTTGATTATATTTGTAAGTTATGTTTATATCACTGTACAACGCACATTACGTGACGTTTTTTTTATTGTAGTACATCAGACTCTACAAGGCTGCACATTTGCATGTAGATTAGCCTGCTTAATAAAATGATTATAGATTGATATAAGCACCCGCTTTAATAGTACATTAAAAAGCCCTCTTATCACAGTCTTCCATACCTGAACCCTGTCCTTTCCTTTTGCAGATGTACTGTCCATTCTGTGGATCTGCGCTTGCAGCTTTCCCTGCCTTTTGCTGTGCATGTGGCAATAATCTAACTTTTTTAAAGCATGTCAATGAGGAGACATCTGCCACTCGTGCACAAGTTGATGTTGCACAACCTAGCACCAGTGCAGGTAAACAGATTAGTGATTTTGTAACATAAATGATTAGAAGGGGGCTTGAAAGGTTCAGATTGTGTTCTTGTATATACAAAATCACTTCTCTCTGTCACTATCCAGGTTCAATAACTGGCATTTAAGGTGTACTAAAATGTCCTGCAGAAAGTAATTTTTTATTATACTTTTTATTATAACGGGTGCTTATATCAATCTCTAATCATTTTATTAAGCAGGCTAATCTACATGCAAATGTGCAGCCTTGTAGAGTCTGATGTAAACTACAATAAAAAAAACGTCACGTAATGTGCGTTGTACAATGATATAAACATAACATACAAATATAATCAAATAAAAATCACATTACCATTGTTCAGTCAGCTGTTCAGTCAGCTGTTCTGTCTCTCTGCATCCCGAGAGCCCCCTGCAGGTTTGGAGCAGTGACCGGCTATGAAGCGTTTTGCTTTTGAAGAAGGTTTCTTGGTTTGAATCGTTTAGTGCTCTGCATCGTTTCTCTATTTGCAGCGCGTTTGATGATGCTGCATTTGTCTTTGTTTTTTGCAGCGCGTTTTTTTCCATTTGCAACACGTTTCTCTTTTTGCACCTCGTTAAGACTTGTGTTTGAGTTTGTACATTTGAATCGTTTCTGTACTTGAAGCTGTTTTCCTTAACGGAGACGCGTTTGGCCGTTGCAGTGCGTTTGGCCCTTGTCGGCCACCGTACAAAACATGTACTGTAACAGTCTGGAGGCAAGATGATGAATATACACAGTCTTCCAGTACGCTTTCCAAAAAGAAACTTTTATTTATTACAATAATGTGACATCAGAATGTGTGTGTGAATTTGGCTGACATTTTATTTGGACCCTTGTTCTTTTCGGCACATCACAGGTCTCAGCTGAGTGTCACTTTTTGTTTGTACATGCTGGATTTAAAGGTGCAATGTGTAGAATTTAGTGGCATGTAACGCACCGCAAAAAGGGAATATAATATTCTAGTGCGTTTAAATTAGTGTATAATTACATGAAAATAAAAATAGTGTTTTCATTATGTTAGAATGAGTCCTTTACAGTATATCTACATAGGGAGCAAGTCTTCTTCATGGATGTAGGCTATTGGAAGAGGTGGATACCGGACTGAAAATGGTGCCTATTCAGTCCAATAAGAATTGCTCACCTGGCACATACACCAAAAAAAGTTCCTAGCTTCTGGGTTTACTCCAGGGGTATGATGCCCACTGAACATGTACAGTGTTCCCTGCCTACGAGTTCCTGCTCGGCCCATACACTTTACATTGGGGTGACGTCACAGATTTTTAAATTGCTTTTCTCAGTTCAAGGAAATGTGTATAAATATAAAACCTCAATTGATCCAAAATTCATAATAGAAAGAGTCATAATTAACTTTGTTTGCAGTTTGAGGTGTCCTGTCAACAGTTTTACAGTGGTTCTCTATCGGGAAAATGCTTCTTGAGATTTTTCACTGGGATACTGTGTGAGGCCACTGGGAAAAATTGGCTGCAAGGCTGAGGACCATAGTGTTTCTACAGTAGCCCAGAACAGAAAAGCCAAAACTAGAGAGAAGGCCTGTCATGTTTTTCGCAATCTTCATGGCCACCGTAGGTTCTCCTACATGTTTAGAAGGGGAGGGTGAGAGCAAGGGTCAGCAATAACATTTTTCCAAGTAGTACATGAAAAACATGAAAAAAATCCATCCAGGAACACACAAATAAATTTAGGAGCACAGTGAAAAATGTTCAACTGACAAAGAGATTATTAATTCTGTGTTACTTATAATGGGCCGACTCCGCAGTTTTTCATCATTCTTAGTCATTATTATGTCTTAATGTCTTTACGCGATTATCAGCTACCACCTGCTGCTGTTTCTGCTGTGCTGTGTGTGTGTGGGTGTGCTCACGTCTTTGTCAACAGACTCAAACTTAAACACACTGAGCCTTATGAAATATCTGTATTCTGAGATGACAACTTTACTCCAAGGGGACTATCAATGAGAGAACAGGCCCTGAACTAACTTTGACCTTTTTGTGTTGGACCACAGTCAAGAAGTTAATTCATTAATCAGGAATAGTCCTCATTTTGTGTTCTAAACTAGAGCTGTAAAGATTCATCAAGTATCAGTTAGACGATCAACACTAATTGATTCGGCTACTTTGGCTCGCCACTACGCTCCCCCTCCTTATGGAGGCGTTGAACAGACTGGTGATGGTCGGATGAACAGCAATCATAGGTGACAACAAAGAAGAAATGCAAACAAAATAAGCAGCCATAAGCAGCAGCTGTCAGACTCTCCAAACACAGAGAGTCCACCAGAGTTTTGACAGCACATTCATGGCCCTTTAGCGACTCGCTGACAGGCTGTGCAGTGTGTATTTGTCTGAGGGAAAGGGTCACTACCTAGCCGTGACCCTGCTCTTAATGATATTTATGTTACTGACGTCAGCCCTGAATATCTAAGCTCTGAATATAGCACAGTGTTGCTGGTTATCGGCACATGTGTTTTTACTGGGACAGAAAAGGAATACATTTTTGGTTTATTAGCACTTTGCTCCACTTCTCTGCTATCTTTTATCAGGCCTGCTAAGTTTGACAGCAGCTCTCTGTACAAAGCACACACTTAGGCTAGAGTTAGTGTGCTGATATTTATACTTGGCAGCTGAAACTATATTTCATTTTTGCACATATTCTATTTTTAGAGAAAAATGTGAGTGAAATATTTGCACTGTAGAGCCCTGGAGGGGGAGTGATATTCAGTTGGTTGCATCTGCAACTTCGCCCCTAGATGTCGTTAAATCCTACACACTGGTCCTTTAATTCTGAGGTGAATAAAGACTGCGTTAGTGCTGTTAGAAAACATCACCAAGAGCATCTGACTAACATTCAAATATGGTTGAACAGGCATGTGCTAATGTCTGCTTTGTGCATGTGTGTGTAGTTTCATCATGCTTAAAGTAGCTATGATATTTTTATACAATCAAAAGATCGCATGACTACTTGTTAATAAAAGGGACAATCATAGTCCTAATTTTAGCCCATTGTTTGTTTTTTTCACCTACAATTTTTCTGTTTTGGTTCACTGTCATGTTTTAGAATATAAAATAAATACTGAACTTGAAAATGGACAGAAATAACTGCAGAGTTTTCATGAGAGGTGATGTGATGCTTCTCTGTGCTGCAACACGGCTTTTTGATTCTTGGTGTATTTTTACAAACAAATCTTGGCTTCTGTCACTGGAACATAATATGACAGCTTCAAGTCACAATTCATGCAGTAAGTGTTGCACTTGTAAAAATGTCTGATTTCCAAATCATTCAATCATTCATCAATGTGTCATTCAGACATTCAGAACAAACGGAGGAGGGCTCAAAAAGTGTTCAGACGAGCAAAAGAGAAAATAAATGACAGAATGAAATGGAGACAGGCAAGAACTAATCCCATTTTTACCTTCCTCTTCCTCATCCTCTCTATCTCTGCTCTTTTCTATTGTAACCTCCACAGCCCAGCCACCAAAACCCTTCCTCAATCACATGTTTCTCTCCTCACCCCTTCCCCCCACTTTTGACTGAGGTTAAACGACTCCACTCTTTACAAGAGCACCATCAGGAGGATGAGATAACCCTTTTAGTCCATCCTTTTAATCTTTCTCTCTCTTTCTCTCTCTCTCTCTCTCTCTCTCTCTCTCTCTCTCTCTCTCTCTCTCTCTCTCTCTCTCTCTCTCTCTCTCTCTCTCTCTCTCTCTCTCTCTCTCTCTCTCTCTCACACACACACACACACACACACACACACACACACACACACACACACACACACCCTCTCTTTGCCTATATATTATTCTCTTGTCCTTCATCAGTCGCCGCCTGTTTTAAGGTGCGTACATGTGCAGCCCACTCAGATTTCTAAGTAACTAATAGAACACGCTTCAATTACGAGCCATCTTTTCACACATCTGCTCCTCACTACAACAAATTAATGTTCTCTCCCTGTGTTTCCCCTCAAATCCACAATCAGATTGTCATTTCAGGTCAATGCAGGCGCCTCATCAAAGTGCTTGTGTCTACAAATGTGCCGATATTGCAGTCCTTGTCATAACTCATCATCTGCTCGTCTCTGGGCAGTCGTACAAGACTGTGGCCGTACTGCTGGACTGTTGGTTCAGCTCCCTGGTGTGATTACATGTCGTGTGTACGCCCCCTCTCCCTGACAGACACACACACACACACACACACTCATTCATGCTCCACACCACTTTGCTCTCTTGCAACTCTTACACACATGGTGCCACTTTATGTAACATTGCATTGTAACTTCTCCTGCCTGGCTACATAAAAACCAACAAGGCTAAAAGACCATAGCCACATTAGTAGCTGTGATGTTCTTTCCACACCAGAAACCAACATGAATGGATGAGAGATAACTCTGATGCTGAAAAATGTAAATTTGTCCTAAAGATGGCAACAGATGAAGGCCAGGTTGTTCCCTAAATGAAAAGGGTTTATTTTCTATACAGTGGATATTAAAGGATATCTTAGCATTGACTCAGCTCAACTTGCATAAATCAGAACTTTGTTAATACTTGGCTTTATTTGACTGGAATTCTAATGGCAGTATGTCCATTAATCCATCCATCAGCCATGTGCTGGAAATCTTTTAAAACAATACTTATATGAATTATCAATAAAACTGTCCGTTCAATTTCTGTCGGTCCACTAATTGAGTGATCAACTACGTTTCGGCACTTCCGAGAATATTAATAATATTTTCCTTAAATTTAAGCCCAATCTAGGATCATATGCATATTATTGAGAAAAGGGGAAATACAATTTATGTTCTGTGTTTTAATTATTAAACTTGGTCAGCTGGTCAATGTATTGGTCAGTTCCTCCACTTAGATCTAGACTGAAATATCTCAGCAACCATTCATGAAACCCAAATGATAAATCCTTCTGACTTTGGTGATCTCCTTAATTTCCCTCTCAAGCCAGCGTAAGTCAAAATGTGACTTTGTCCAATGCTTTGACTTCTGACCAAATCACATTCCCCTTTACCCTCTGCTGTGCTTTGGGTTTATTGCTAATCTGCAACACTCTCAACTAAGATCATGAACTTTGTAAACTAAACATCAGCATGTTATCGTGTTAAATTAAACATTTAGCTTCAAGCACCGCTGTGCTTCAGAACAGTCTCTACTGTGGATGTTTTTTTTAATTCACTGTTTTATTTTTTATTAACCAGTGTTGCACCTACTTTTTTTTCGCCTTTAGTAAATATTAAAATACAGAAAATAAGCAATTTAACCAATAATCATAGTGTGTAGACTTTTTTGTGACATAATGAGTAATGCACCGATGGGTAAATACTCTTTTTTTTTTATATAAATATGCTGTGTCTTGCATCATGTCATTAACAGGCTTTAAGACAAACAACTCAAGTTTTTAATCAAACACATCTCTGCTGAGGGCAATTATATGCTTTATATTTCCAGCTGGATGCAAAATATTATTATTAATGTTTATTTGCAACACAGTTTACAGATTACAGTGGTGGACCTGGAGATTAAAGGATGAAACCTGTGTAATAAAATGTTTACTTTGTCTTGGATGTGACGCAGCATGCGAGTGTAGTGTGTTTAAAAGCCTCCACAGTTGCAACACACACACACACACACACACAGAGTGGTGACTGGCAGATGAGTACCCATGCTGTGTACAGGTTTGTGTGTGTACATGTAATAAAATATGCTACTGGCGAGTCTTATGTAACAACCCTGTCGGCCCTGATGCTAAATCGTTGCTATAGCAACAGAATTAGCAGCTGGAAAGCTTCTCTTTCTCTCTCCCCTCTCTGTGTCGGCCTTTCTCCCTCTGTGAGTGTCCTCACCTTTGTTCCTAGTTTTAATTTGATCCAAATGGGCTTCGCTGGAATGAAATATGCAAGTACATTCTTTCCCTCTTTTCTCCCCCTCCAGTCTCCTCTCTGTGCTTTCCTGACTTCCAACTGCTTTCTCTCTCCTCTCCCCCACAGCCCCCCACACACACACACCTCCCCCCACGTCTCATTCCCTCAGGTCTCTTTCATCACATCTTTCTCTCTCACATCCGCCCACTGGGTCTCTCTACCGCTCATGTTTCCCTTCCTCTCTCTGTCTGGTCGTCTCCCTCTCTCTCTCTTGCTCATCTGTCTCTTCCCTGTCAATCCATCTGTTTTTGAGTAGCAGCTTAATTAACTGATTATTTCTGCCTCTCCTCCTTCTCCCCCCCCCCCCCCCCCCCATATTTCCATGGCTGTTTTCTATTCTCTCTTTCCTCACTTCTATCACTTTTCTCTCTCCTGCTGTCTCACAGTTCCACCCACCATCCTTCCTCTCTCCCTTTTTGTTTCACTGTTAGTCTCCAAGCAGCAATAATCTCTCTGAAAACACTTTGTTTCTTCATTTCACATTATCAACAGTAAAATCAGTGACTGATTAATATACACAAATGTATCTCATTCTCTCATTTTGTATTCCTCCCTCCCTCACTCTCACACCTGTCGATCTCATATCTCTCTAACTGAGGGCTAACTATCATTAAATCAAATTTCTCGTTATCTTACTGCCGTCTTTATTTTTCTCCACACCAGCTTTACACTCAGCAATCACAATGTGGATGCCTGTCAGGGACGTTTCTCTGATGACATTCACCCAGTTACACACATTCACACCTGGAAGCTGGCCAGAACAACCACAGTCTGATCTGCTGGCCACTGAGATGCACCACTGGGGCGGTTGGGGGTTAAAGGCTTTACTGAAAGGCACCTCAGTGCTGGTAATTTTTCACTTTCCACATCCAGATTTATTTTTGCTAGTCCAGGGATTGAACCAACGACCTTACAGTCTCTAGTTTGCCGCTCTAACCTTTAGACCATCACTTCCTGAACATGTACTGTGTGATTGTGTCCACGTTGGGGGGGAAAAAAGCCAAATCATTTTCTACTTTCCGTCACCTTCCCCTCAATGTTCTTTTCAATTTTGCTTTCCTCACCTCTGCCTTTTCCTTTCATACACTCAACAGAAAAAAACATCAGAAATAGCTGGAGGCAAGAGCAAAGTGTCTGTAAGGCGTGAAAGTGTGACATTTTTTTAAAAATGGGGCCAATGTACAACATACAATCTCTTACTAATTGTGGTCACAACAAGTAAATAAAAAAAGTGTCACCAAAGATTTAAAAAGTAATTCTGATCACATCACATTACACTAAAAAAAGACACACTGCAGTGTTTACAGTGACGTGATTTAATCTGTTTGAAGCAGTTAAAACTCTTTCTGCTGGATGTTTTACATGTTGGGGACGACGGAGACCTTTGATTAATGCCAGAATAAAAAAAAGAACAAAGCTACAGTAGTCTAACTACAAAGAGACAAAGACAGATTGACTGTCTCCAGATTACTTAATGATGTAAAAAAAAAAAAAATTCAATTTTGGGCTTTTTTGACACCTGAAGGAGATAAGACTGCATTAATCTCATAAAAATGGTATCGCATAAATTACATGGCTAATTTTCTCAGTGATGGAGATCCAACATTTCTAATTTACAGATAATTTATCACCATCTCTACGAACAGCAATAAATCTACTTCTTTTTATGTTGTTTGAAACCTTGAGAAGAAAACCAGATTAAAAACAAGACATTTAGTGTATTATTTGTTGTCTTCAGATCTATGTTGAAAAGCTACTTAATGATTGTTTTAATTAGCTATTCATCTGTACATTACTTTCTCAATAAAAATATTTTGTCAATAAAATATCAGCAAACAGTTTAAAATGTAAAGAAAAAACAGCCAAAAATCCAAGTGGACATCTCCAAATAGCTTGTTACGTCCGTCCAACAGTTCAAAACATAAATATATTACATTTACTGTCATATATAGAATCCCAGTGACAGAGGATGGAATAAGATGATATTGATGCTTGAGAATCACTCAACCACTCAAACAATTAATCAGTAATCAAAACTGTCGCCGAATACATTTTCTTTTGATTGTCTAATCAACACATTCATTAATCTACTAATCATTTCACCTCTTATCCTTCCTGACACCCTGATAGAGGCAATCTGTGGCTCTGTGGTTACAGGGGAGCTAAAGTACCTCAACAATGTTCAAGACAGGACTTTTGGGGCTGTGGGGGTATCAAATACTGCAGAGACCATAAGAAACGTGATTGGGCAGCTTATGTTTCTCCTTCAGTTTCAGGTTGGTGCTGGTGGAGATCATTTACAGTGAAAGAAACATGGAAAAATGCTAAAGAAAGGCTAGATAATTTGTTCCACTTTCTGTGAGAAAATTAATGAATTCATCTCAGTTGCTTTGAGTATTAAATAGCTAATTTTTTTCAGTTACATGTGAATCAACAAGTTAAATCCTACGCTGTACATTGTATATCGATTCCCACACTAGAGGCCATAACGCCTTGACCCAGAGGCATAAATCCACCTTAAGTCGTTATTGATATCAGCTATACTGGAGGTATTTGGAGTCACTGAGGAACGTGTTTCTCTCCCAGCCTCAGTCACTGTCAGTATCTCCCTGAATGCACACAATGTCTACGATTGTAAGTAAATGTCACAATTATAACATAAAACTCGAAACAGTGAAATCTCATTAACAAAAGCCCTGGTAACTATGGCAATGAGCATCATCATCGACCCCCACTATAACTTATGCTAAAAAGGCCAAGAAGTTGCTATGACAACTGGAGGGAAAACAAGAGAGAGCGAAGGAAAGTTGTTTTCTTAAAGCCTGTATACATGTACACACACACACACACACACCTCGAGGCACACAAATAAAACAACAGACATTAAAATGAAGAAGAAAACATGTTTGATTTACACTTCTAGTCTCTTTCTATCAGCATCATTCTTTTCTCCAGGTCCATCCCACCAACACACACACACACACACACACACACACACACACACACACACACACACACACACACACACACACACACACACACACACACACACACACACACACACACACACACACACACACACACACACACACACACACACACACACACAGAGTGTGTATCGACAGCTTGTTAGAGCAAATTCAACATGAATGCCGATGAGGAATATTATCTGAACATTTTATTCCATCCTGCCATCACAGAAGGTGGAGTTTTCATTTCTCAGAAACCTTTCCCTCCATCTTTCTCCCCCGCTCTCTTATTTTTCTCCATATCACTCTGTCGTCTCTAACGTCATCTTTACAGCTGATGTTTTCCATCTAGCGCAAATGGACTGCAACACGTGACTTGACCTGTGCTCTCTGTAAAGACTGTGCTTCAGCAATCTGTTTTTGTATGGATGTATCACAGACCATCCGGGAGCCTGTTTATTCCCTGAGGTCCGTCTGTGCCTGAACATCTGACAGCCTGCTGCCAACTGTTTGTGCTAATTAGAAAATAAAGTAGTGAGAGAAGTGTCTCCCTTCATCTTTAATAGACTGCAATATAGTAAGTTATTACATGTTAGAGCCACACAGGTCATTGATTACAACAGTTACACAAAAATGCTTACTTATGGTTACTTTAGTTGGTCAAGCATGAATTTAAACACACACAACTAAAGAGAAAAGTCATCCAAATTTGCTGAAGAAAAAGACATAAACCAGGCTCAGGCTCAAACCCATGAGAGGCTCCTCTTATGAAATATCTTACCAGATATTAAGTTAGGAGTTGTAAATCAATTAGGATAAGTGGATTTAAAAAATGGATGGGCGGATGTAAATGAATAGATTCAGTCTTAAGTAGATCAGAGAGGGTTTTTTTCACTGCATTGATCTGAGTGTACACACACATTTAAGAAAACTAAACGATTACACTGCTTGAAACAACAGCCAAAGGCACGATAAACATAACTACAGCTACCGACATCACATGGAACTTAAAAAGCTGAAATCCATTTCCCTGCGGTGCAAACAACCCTCTGCAAGTAAATAGTAATTACTTGCAGAGGGTAAGTAAGTAAATAAGGTGGGTCGAGTCAGCAAAAAGAAAATTTTAACAAATTGAAACCACCAGCCTGAAAAAAACACATGTGCATCTCATGTCCAAAAATCTGTAACTGTGAGTTCAATCTTAGAAAGGGCACAGAGTTACAACACTGTTATCTTCTCCCTTTAAAAATGTGTTTGTTGCATTACAACAACAACAACATTTCAAGTCTAAATGGACTCTTTGTCAGGTACAGAAGATCCTGCTTTGATTCGATCAATTAAAAATGATTCATTGTGCTGTATTATGACAGATATCTTTTTGCAGCAATCCATGAAAAACATAGAGAGAGAGAGAGAGAGAGAGAGAGAGAGAGAGAGAGAGAGAGAGAGAGAGAGAGAGAGAGAGAGAGAGATGAGCTGGTTTCATCTCTCTGTACAATCAATGAAACACAGGATCCGTTCCCACAGTACAGACGACACGCAACCACCCACCCACACATCAGACCTCATGCACACACACACACACACAACTACTCATCAGAGTGGATGCTGCCTCATAACTACACCAACAGACAGACAGAAGGATGAGGAAGAGCACTGGCAACAACAACAAAAAGAACTACTGAAGAAAAATTGTGGAGGCTGACATCAAAGTGAGATGTGATTTAAAAAAACTTTTGAGGACAAGTTCTGCCCCGCCTTAACCCACCTCTCCATCAACATCCAAAACTACAGATCCTTCACCTTTGACACAGAAGCTTCCGTAGATTGATTTTGCTCTGAAAAAGTTTAATAAATAATGTGTGTGATCCTTTTTGTGCTTTGGGAACATTTTGTGTAATTCTTACAAATATCGATGAATGCTTTGGCAACAACAGTGGACAAGAGAAACTCAGCGATAATAAGAGAAAGAATAAACTGTCTGAGGGTATTGTTAGCTTGACGGAAACACTGGCGTCATAAAAAACTCAAATCACTCCTTGTTGTCGATTTTGTCGCTTGTCCCAGAGTAGAGGAAGCTCGCAAAATGATCCAAAATTCCTTACAGGCATCAGGGGAGCAGTCTAATCTGATCTGGAGGAAACATTTAGCCGAAGTTATGGCTGCTCAGAGGACATTTTCAACTAAAAACCTTCACTTCCTGTTTCCACAAGAGCCACTTAAATGTTTCATCAGTCATGTATAGTAAATAAAAAATGAACAGTTGCACGGTTTGTCTCTTTGTGTCTTTCTTACCCTTATTCAGTTAAAAAGGCAAACACCATTTTTGAATGAGCTATGTAAAGTAACCCGAATAAATAAAATATCAATCAAGTCTCCAAAAAATGTGGATGTGTTTCGTTAACTTCAAAGAAACTTCTGTCTTTTTCTCACGAGCTTCAGCAAACAGAAGAAAATCTATCTATAGATCAATAAGAGAGTGGACACACACACACACACACACACACACACACACACACACACACACACACACACACACACACACACACACACACACACACACACACACACACACAAGCACACATGAGAATACTAAACCCTTGATAATCTTTCCTTTGAACATAAAGCAACTTGTACATTTACAAGCACAAACACACGTGCACGGCCTTGTGCGCACATAGGACCTGAGCGGTGTGTGTGTGAATTCTCCAGAAATAGCTCCACTTTGCCTCAGTCAATCAGAATACAAGCTACTCAGAAACATAAATACACAAAAAGGCTGAAACACTCAGACACTTCTCTAAAAATAAGCCCATTATCTCCTGATCAATCAGAGACACAACAAAGGAAATCAATTCTATTGATCTCGATGACAGCATCACTCAATTAACCGACAATTCTCACCGCCTGGAGCCAAGTTACGCTTGTGATTTTATCACCTAAAGCCTGCTTTCTCTCCCATGAGGAAAAGAGTACTGGTTTGTGTTTAAATGAGTCTTAAATTGCACCAAGGGCAGAGACACTTCCTGCTTCACCAAATAAGAACAGGGAATGTGTTGGCTGCAAATAGGTTACAATGCTGTCCTCATGTTTCTGTGGTAAGTTGCCCAACAGTGACTTTTGGCCTAATGGCTTCAGTAAATATCTACTTTGACCAGTGGTTAGTGTGTCAATGTAAAGCTTGGACTAGTCGCTGCATTTTGGTATTTCATGAGGTTTGTCTGTTAGCCTGTAAGCTGGTTAGGAGTGGAAAAACAGCAAAACCACATTTGGAGACAAATCTCATCTGAGACCGTCCATTTTTATTTAGAACTACATACACCCACAGCTAAATGATTTCAGATCCCTCTCAATAGTTTTGAGTCAACAGCTGTAGACATATACTGCAGTACTGTAAAAGATCCTGTTGGTAACAATACCAACAACAGTTTCTATTATCGTTGAACTGTGATGGATTTCTGAACACAGAAATTTTATTCCGATGAGCCACAAAGGAGAGGCATTTTTAACAATCAAACAGTGAGATGAGAAACTCTGGATGTGAAAGAACACAACAACCTGCACACTAAAATTCAGTTAACTTTTATCTCACACCATAAATAGAGCGTGATTGACACAACTATTAATACGCCCCCCAAAATCAGAATATATATGTAAAAACATGACGAGACACAAATAGTGCAGTCAACTGTATTAGTAAATTTATTGTGTTTTAAATGTATTTGATGTGAGTTCATTAATTAATCAAATACTGCCACAGATGAGACAGGTATCTGAGTCTGAAAACAAAAAAAAGAAGGAGTAGTCAAAGAGCATAAAAGTAGGACAAGTAGGAGACATTAGAAAAATATTTCCAAATGGACAGGGAGAAGCTGAAAAAAGCAGCTGTGTCTATGTATGAGTGAGTGAGTTTGTTTTATGACACAGTGAGCACACACTAAGGTTAAGGGCCAAAGTTCAATGATCAAAACATTACTCGAGGCACCAACGCATGCACACACAGAGAACCAACAGCATTAAAAAAAGCACAAGTGTTCAGTTTTCACTGTTTTGCGGACAGTGAACTTACAAATCCAACCTGTAGCTCACATATACACATTCAGACACACGTACACAGGCCAGCCAGGCTGGTTCAGCTAATCTTCTTAGCAATCACAAGGTTTGACTGTTGGGAAAGACCAAAGTTCACATCATCAGCCAATGAGAGCGAGACAGAGAGAGAAAAAAACAATCACAGAAAAATAGACAGATAAAAAAAAGACACATACAAGAAGAAACTGGGAGGACACTGGGCCTCCACTCAAAATCTAACTACCGGAGAAAACTGAATATGAGTAAAGACGACTTTCAGTACAACTAACTCACTCGCTCAGTGTTTGGTTGTCATCTGCAAGTCTTCTCCAACGACCATCATTCAAATCTGCATTTTAAAGGAACCTGAAAACTGTAAGTAGATATTTTGGGATATCTGTGTCTGTTAACTGATGTATCTTTGACATCTATTGCTCTTTGATTAATTCCTCTATACTTCTTTGTCCGTCTTAAGCTTTGGTGGTTTGCGTAAAAAGATTATGAAAGTCAACAGACTGTGGATGTCTGAAAAATGGCTGCTTTTTCTGGCTGGTTAAATACATTGTAGTGTTGTTGATTTTGTCTTACAAATTACTGCAGAGGGCAAAGTGTTCACATGTGCCAGATTTGTTCTTTTTTTGAAGGCAACGTGTGCTATGGCTTAAACATACAGTATCAATAAAACAAGTGTTATTACAGCGGTGTGTCTTCCTAACACTTTACTCAAAGCTTGTATGATCCATTTCAAATCAATATCAAGACAAATATTTCTACTCAAAATCAATGTCATTACATGTTTCATGACAGTAAAACGACACAGTAACATCAATTCATTATACTGACCTGCATGCTGACGCTAGATACAAACACATTTTCCTGTTTTTTAAATATCATGTGTGCAACAATATGATTAAAATATGACTGCACTCAAAGACAATAACAGTCAAATTATTCCTACTTGGAAATTAAAGTTATTCATTATATGTCAGGCTTAAAAAAGGCTGCAATCACTTAGAGAATAATGAGAAATACAACTACATAATTTCCCCCCAACCGCCTTGAATGCTTTGAATAGAATATCACCGTTTATCAGCATGGAAATCATTATCGCATGCTGGTTTTCAAAGGGATAATGACCTTTTGTGCCACTTCCAGACAATTTTTCACATTCAGTCATTGTTATTCTGCTTAAATGATCCCAGTCGATTAAACTCACACTCAAAAATCTCAATGCTTTTGGTTGTACTCAAGTCGAGTAAGGTCTATTTATATAGCCTAAATCACAAATTTGTATACATTATCACATCAACCCTGAATTCCTCTCTTTTTCTTGACGTTCTCCCATGCAGGAGCAGTATGCAGGTGCTGAGTGGGCCCTGGGCTGATCTGGCTCTGCTCTTCCGACAGACAGTCGCACAGACAGACGGAGAGTCAGACAGCTTTCTTCCTCTCTGGCTGTTGGGCCTGGTGTTGTTCTTGTCCGTCTGTCTGCTACTGCTGCAACTCATTATCTATCTCAGCTGGAAACTCAGACAGGGTAGGCATGTTATTAAGTTTTCATGTGTATCCCATGTCCAGACCCCCTTGCTATGTTATATTTAACATGTTGCCGTGGAGTTAAATGGATACTGTAGGGAGACAGGCAGGACCATACATACAGTACTATAAATATGTACACTCTCAACATTGTAAGGATTCCGACATGAAAATGGAGTCCAAATGGGAGGTTTTAAGACATGCTATCAATCACTATACTGCAGCTACCACCTTTACACATCATTTTACCTAAATATTCTCATTTAATACCAACTTCCACAGCACAATAAGAGCGTCATCATGTCTAAAAACAAATAATGTCAAACGTGTCACATTCACATTGTCTTTTTTAACAATACTTGACAGCTCGTGTCACTCCCAGGTCTCTGGACCCTGAAACCAGGGAACTCTAAATAATTAAAAATATCCAAAATAGGTCACAAAAAAAAAAGAAAAAGGGAAAAGTGAAATTTTTAGGATGAGACTAAGTTTGTCCTGGTTTGTGTACATATGTTAACATGTAAAATATGTGCGAGAGAGAAACTGTGTCTAAGGGTGGGCTGCTGCAGGTTTTTAACATTTGTGTGTGTTTTGTTTTGTGCTCCAGTAACAAGTGTTATTTTGATAGTGTAAACCTGACCTGACTTTTATGCTTTAGCTTTGACATAAAATACACACAGACACTCACTCAGTCATACACACATTCTGTAAAGATCGTAGGTCTTTCACCATCTGTTTTTCTTTTGGATATATCTGGATATATGAAAGTGAGGATATTAGTTGTGTAGACGTTTGTTAGACAAGTTCCAATCTGTGGTGAGTAAAACAATCACAACCCCGGTAAAGTTCACTGCATAGTTTGGCCATTAACTTGGGTTTTTTGGGATGAGATCACCATCAAAACAAGATGGGGATATAAATCCAGACTTTTATCATATTGGACATGGATGGTGATTCAGCGATGTTGTAATAAGTTTGAAAAAGCCATCCACTCTGTGATGTCCCTTCAGTAAAAATTGTGTTCAACTTTTCCTATCAAACAGCTGCAAAATAGGTCATTATAACTAGTTTTCAGGACGTCACTATAATACATTTCAGAACATACTACCTACATTACTGTTAGTGTCACAATGGCAGTATATGGCAGGAAGTATAATTGAGTAAGGGTCATCTTAGTCATTTACTGTGCATCAGTGGCAATCATGTTACTGAGTTCTCAGTTATCAAGGCTCAAAACTGATCACATCACCAGAAGGCAGATGATTGAGTTGCACTTTAGTTAGGTAACTGAGAGGTAAACTTCCACCTTAAAAGTACATTGAATAAAGACTCACTCTGTAAAGTGGTGGGACTCGCTACTGTTTCCTGGGAGAGTTGGAGACATCTAACCTGCATCATGGCCAAACCACAGCAGAGACTCTACAGCTTGAAAAACATAGTCGCTCATTTAACAGTGCTTAAAAAATGAGAAGCCCCATATTGCAAATGGCAGTACACTATAACAGTAAAAAAGCTTAATTATACTGTTAAATGTTAGCAAAGTGAATGTATGCCAACATTGCAATATAAATAATACAATTAAAGTAAGTCAACTAGCTCGAGCTTCTGTAGTGGCTTTCAAAGAGGAGCCATTCCTGTTTAATTCAATTAACATAAGATCACATAAAAGTAGTGTACACAAGAGTTAATGATATTTGGTTACCTGCTCTCACCTGTTCAATATCACTGAAGCTGGAGGAACTGCAGGTCTCTGCACATGTGCAAACCATACATTCTCCTTAATATGTTTTAGTGAAGCCCTCCTTGAGTAAACAAAACTACATTATTATAAACAGCTTTGCCAAACTATATGTTGCTTGTTAGGCTATATGGTGACACCGACCACCAGAATGATTCCTATTGACCGTGGGGTCTGTCTTAGCCCTATACTGTTCATATTCTGCATAGTAATTAGTCTTTACACCTATTCACATTCATAAATTCCCCATCAGTTATTTATAAATGTTTAATTCATTCTTAATAAAACTGTAAGAGAGCAAACAGTGTTTATCTATGGGAAAAAAGACATTAATCACTATTTTATTTTAGAAGACCATTTTATAGAATATGAAGAATACACCAACATGTTTGAATGCTGATGTTTGAGTCAAATTTACATTTGCATATACAAAATGTGTATCACCAAAAAATGATGCATTTCTTTTTTGTATATTTGGGGTCACATTAGGAAAAGTGCACCTAAAAAAATGTGTAAAGGATGTTTTTGCAGCTCTCAAAGGTAAAAAAAAAAAAAAATGTCGGATTTGACCCTTAACAGTATGTAAGGGTTAAAACGAAGCTTTGGAAAGTTCACCTTAACCAAAGAAAAAAAGATGAAACATGTTAATGCTGTCTATTGTGTTCCCAATGGGCATATATTATATTCTGGAAAATGTATTAAGTCTTCCTCTGGATATTCCTTTCATCCACAGTGGAGTCTGGCCTGTCAGGGTTTCCGCAGGACAGAAGCGCCATCTACAGACCGATGAACCAAAGTGCACACATGAGGAGGAGGAGGAGCATCGGATAGCACTAACACACCTGACAGGACACACCAATGTCTATGGACATATAAAAACAGGCCTGAAGACACATTAAGCAGTTCAGTCAATCTGCATGACTTCAAACTACCTGAACAGAGCAATGTGACTAATTTCATCAACAGAGACCTGTTTTCATCAAGCAACTTTTCTTCAAATGCTCAGGGAAATCTGGGATTCATCATCACAAGCTAAAAGTATCTTTTAGAGCTGTGTTTATATTCATTTTTTACTGCAATTGCATTATTATACTACCTGGACATAAAGTACTAAAGTGTCATACAATTACGACTCATGTACATTAACATACAGGTCTTGTTTTATCAAAAAAGTAACTAATGAATGAAAGAAGAGATGAGGACATTTCAGAGTATAACAATCCTTTATTTAAACAGTGTTACACAGGGGAGGAGTGGCTGTGTATGGGGAGACACAAGACAATTAAGCTGCTACTGTAGATAGAAAAAAAAAAACCCTACCAGTGATCATTGGTATGCTAAGAGGGAGCAATGAGGCAGTTGGTTGGTTTTCCAAAATTATAATTTTTTTAATAAAGTTTTTTTTTTTTTTTTTGCCAGTGAGTTTTTACTTTGTTAAAATAGAAAATGGTGCTGGTTTTAATTCACTTTAAACTGTACCATTTGGCCAAACTGCAGTACAAAGCCGCCTGAGATATAACTGTAAAGAACGTAGTACACTGTGAATTAGTTGTATATCTGAGGGCAGCATGCTGTTGGGTACCATGTTGAAATCCCTGACATTTAAAATCAGCTGGCGTAGATTCATCATCAGTATCCATGTAGTGACTTCATGGAGCTGCCTTTAAAAAAAAATGAACATTTTCAACAGCCCAACTCTGTCTGTGCTGTTTTTTCATCTTAATAAAAGTTGCTGTGGCCACACATTCATTTGTAATACCATTTTTGGAAAACCTTACCTCGCAGCCCCACAGCTCCTGTGATTGGTTAAAACAGAGCCCAGGCCAACCTTAAACAGGTTACGCCTCGAGCACAGAAGTACAAAAAGGAAAATAGTGGCAGAAAATTTGATTTGTAGTGGTGTTCATTTAACGTCAAAAAACACTGACAATATTAGAAAATTTCCAAGAAGGAGCACAATAAATCCTGTCTTTCAACAACTAGATCAGTTTCACAGAGAAAATACGACAAATGATGAGAAATGCAAGCTACAAATACAGTTGTGATAGAGCCGATGCTTTTTAAAAGACTCTTTTTTTTTTTTTTTGGGACAGCGAAAGCCTCCAAAGCTGCCTAGTGTTTTTTTTTTTTTATTATTGTTTTCTGCTACTGTCTCTTTGAAAGAGGGTTAGAGGTTAATACTCCACCCTCATCTGGAATGTCATTTAACTGCATAGTAGAGGTCAGACCAGTGTTTCCCAAAAGACGGCCTAGACCGTCATTACCACTCCATTGTCAACATTGACAACAACTTTTAAAAAAGAGTCAAATTAAGAGGTACATAATAATGTTCACCTGCTGTTACAAATAAAATCACATATCTGGCTAAAACTCTTCAATTGATTTGCTTTTATGGAATTTCAAATGTGAAAAAAGTGTGTAAAAACATTAATTATTCTGTTGACTCCAATTCAAATCATGTCCAGTCAGACAGGATGTGGATGAATCTAGGCACGTCAAAGTGGAATGTGGTTTTTTTTTTTTTTACATTTATCTGTGGCACTTTGCTTTTTGATTATCAGTTGGATTGAAACTGTGTTTTTGTTTGTTTGTTTGTTTTTCACTGCTCACACTGAAAATCTGTCAACTAAATGCGTTTAGACCAAGCGGACCTTGTTTGAAACGCATTTCATGCCACGATTATTTACACAAATGAATAAAACATCATGAGATTCCATTTAGGGATTTCAAGAGCACTTCCCTTTGGGTCTGCATGTTTACGGTTATGTTGTAACTGTTTCTGTGTGTACTCTTAACAGCATACTGAAAGATTTAGAGTGGAGGTTTTTTTTGTGGTGCAATGATGAAGGATACAACAAAACATTGATACTGCAGAATATTTGGTTGTGGTGAAACAGTTAAAACACAGCCAGCATCAGGTTGAAGATAATCTTATCAAGACATGCTGTACGAGTCCAAATCATCTTTTATCTACACACCCTCAAACCAATTAACACAGTAGCCTTCTATTCAGACTTGCTCAAGATACTCTTGCACGGTAAAAACGTGTGTGAAAATATGCTGAATGTAATGCCAGATCTCCTCCTTCTTAGAGTTTGGTTGTTATTATCTGGTCTCACATGAAATTAAGTTAGGAGCTAAATTAAGTGCTGAACTATGGCACTGGTAGACAGTGACAGCCAACCAGAAATCAAGTCTGAATGTGAGACTATTTTGTTTTTCTAGTGGTTTTGGTACCTGTGGAGCTGGTAGCACAACACTCTCAGATTATGTTTAAACATTGTCAAAGAATATTAAAACTGCTTCAATTAACTGCAGGATGCCAAGTCACATGACTGAAGCTTGCCCTTGCCATAAAAAAGCCTGACCTGCATCAACGTTCAAATCCTTTTCCCACTCTCATCTAAAACTTAACTTGGTGTTGCACAGCGCAACCTCTATCTCCCAATAATCATTCAGTTTACTGGTCCTCTCTCCCAATCAAAAATGGCTTCCCTGCGGCCCAATAGGAATGGCTAGTGTCATGCAGTGGGTGGGCCGAGGGACAGCGCATAGCTAACGAAAAGCTGCTCCCATCTAATAACTTTCGTTTTGTTTTTTTTAACTGCACAGAAAGTTGTATATGCCAGCTTTAAAGTCAGTTCATTTTCAGTTTAAATTCATTTCCATTCAGTAAAAATAAAATTTAAAACCTCGCCATCTCACAATGAATTCTACTTCTCATGCATAATACGTTAAACTCTCAGACCAAATTAAGATTCCTCTCATTCCCGCCTTCAATGGTAAAACAACTTCTTTTCTTAGAGTGAAGTTAAAAGTGAATTGAACTGAAAACAAACTGACTCAAAGATGAGTCAACACACGAGGAATGTGGATGAATAATAACTATACTTACAGAAAAATAAAAGACAGAATCATAAAAATAAAAAAAACGTGGTTGGTTGGTTTTTACTGCAATATTTAAGTTACAGCTCCCTATTTTCTGTAATTACACCGTCTTCTGTAATTAGTAAAAAAAATGGTGTGACAATGTGTTTTAACTGGTTTTACTGTTAGTCTGACTATGAGTGTGTTTTAATAAGTGAGACTGTTGGATTCTGTTACACTTTGAAAAACAAATACTTAAAATGAGTCTATGTTCAAAGCCAAAAAACAATGTGAACTGTAGTTCTTTTTGTTACTGTAGACATGAAATAAATGAAGTAAGAGGGAGCTGTAATTTAACAAATAACTTGGTTTTTTTTGTGTTGTTTTTTTAAATTTAGGAATGCACTAATGCCACTTTTCCGCTGATACAGATTCCAAAAAACATCCTAGTGAATTTAATTTGTTTTTGAGAAATTTGAAGAAATTGAAAGCTTCTTTAATGTCTGAAAAAAAGGCAAAAACCTAATTTCTTATCAGGATTGGTTAGCAGTGCATCCCTACAGGTTTTATCTTTGCAAAACATGACAGACACATTATCTTTTCTCTCTTTATAAAACAAACAGTTAAAGAAAAAAAAGAACTATTAAAAAATAAAAACACGCTACAAATGTTTAGCTAACAAAGTGGTTCTTTCATTCCCTCAGAAAGAGTGAGGTTATTATTTTTCTTTTTTTTTTACTTAGTTTTGGAGTGAGGGATTTAGATGCACCACAGACATGTAAGAAAGACCGACTTGGAAGAGATTGGCAGCTTCTCTCCGTTTGTCTAACCTCCTCCCCCCTCCCCCCCTCTCATCCTCCTGTTCTCTAGCTCCTCCTCTTCTTCTTCAGTCAGTCAAGGTTGGTTGTTGTGGGGTGATGAAGGTCGTTTAACATCAACGGAGAAAACAGTCACGGTGGCCCTTTCAACTCTGGATATTGGGGGTGAAACATAGAGGTGGTGTGATGTAAACATTTCTTCATCCGTCACTGCCTACCTTTCTAATTTTAACATCCCCTTTTATCAAAATACTCCCCTAAATGCTGATGATGTTCACCTTCCTGGATGAAATTTTTCATTTCATTTCTCTGATTTTCTTAGACTTTATCCTCAACAATCTAAACTAGCGGTTAATACAGATCTCTGATATTACTTTCACCGTGAATAATAATAATAATAATAATAATAATAATGAGTTACTATTATTATTATTACCTGAGTTCTGTCAATCCTCCTCCTCAGCCAGTTCAGTTTCTTTATGAACCACCACTCTGGTAACAGACATGTCAGGATGTTGCTCTTTGGCTTCCTTTATGGCCTGGGCCAGTGCCTGCAGTACCGAGGGGCAACCATACAGTGGCAGCACCGAGCACAGTGGGCAGTGGAGGTGGACGTGGAAGGAGAGGAGGGGGGGGGGGGGGGGGGGGGGGGGGGGGGGGAATGGTGGAGTTAAATGAAAAATAAAAGAAGAAGCATAAACGAAAACAACAAGAATGCTGGATTTAGAGCTCCATTTTACATTTTGCGGGTTAAGTGAATGTTTAATAGCAAGGATGTAAATTGGATGAGGTAAAATGGCTTCAGATAGAGCTGTGAAATTATATTAAAACACATAAATCACATTTCCATCTCGGTGTGACCCAAATCTGTTCACTTTACTTCTTGTAAATGAGAGAAGCCATCAAATGTAAGTCACATCAGTTATCTTACATTTGTTCTTGTGTAAATCCAGCATATCGGCACAGACAGGCAACTTAAACAAACCAGTGATGGAGGGATCCATGCAGATCCAGACCTGAACAAAATACACTTTTACTTATACATTTGAGATATTTTGAGGGCGCTACAAGCATTCTGACACCACAGTCCTCTTTTCAGAGTTTATCACACAAATAACAGCCGCCCACTAGCGAGTGTCAGAACGAATGAGAGTCTCACATGAGAAATAAACATCAAATATCTTTATGATGTTTTATCAAATTTACAAATTAGGAAAGTGTTTTTGATTCCATTATTACAGCTCAATCTGTAAGTAAATTGACAGTGAGCCATAACTTGTTGTTTTAAGGGTGATCATATCCACACTGGGTGAACAGTGTAAAAATCTCAGCTCATTTTATGACAAGTCATTACGGCTGTAGAACAGACTCAGCAGACTATCAGCAGGGAATACTAAGTACATGCTGATGACTGCGTGTCAAAGACTGTGAAGGATTTGCAACCAAATACTTTATATTATGACGAGAAAAGTTCATGCTTAGTGGTTCAGTGGACTAGGAGATAGTTCCTAAATTTAGGGTGAAGAATATGTGGCCAAATATACACATAGTCTCAAATTATGTATGGGATATAAATATGTTATATAATTATTATTATTATCTTTAATCTCATTTTAAAACAAATTCACTGGTGTACACTGCAAATATTTGACAAATCTGACAAGGACAGTAAATCAAGACAAGCAATGAATTCTGACACAGAATGATAAAGAAATTTAAAAAAAAAGGTTAAGACATTTTCTAGACATATGGGTGAGTAAGTGTAGACACAGACTTGGCAGATCACAGCCAATGGATGGGTGGGATCTGGGTGTGACTAATGGCTTGCTGGCATTTCTAATGAGTGATTAGTAAATAGACTGTGCGTTCAGACTGCGAGCAACCTGATCAACACGTCACCAGAAGTCAGTTTATTTCCCCTAAAGTTTAAGCCTTCATTAAACCTCCTGTGCGAGCTTGTCAGCTGAATGAAATAAGCTCCTCGTTTCCCTACCACAGTGTCAAAATGTAAGAGCAAAACACCCACATGCAAAAAGTCTCCTACTTTTCTACATCTTTGATTTTTAAGGTTTTAGAATTATATATCAACAAAATGATGCTTGAGAAAAGCCTTTCACACCACCCACATTCGATGGGAATTGAGCAACCCACACCGCTGAAACCTCAGATAAAGCGGAGGGATCAGCTGTGAGACTGAAAACTGACCTGGTCGTGGTCGATGTCACAGTCACCTGTAATGACGATGCGTTTCTCAATCCTCGTCTCTGATAGGCCACCCTTTAATGTCTGGAACAAATATACAACAGCAATTACTTGATGCCTGTCATACCATGACACGGTATGTATGGTTGCCATGGTCACCTGTAGAGACCTGACTTCAATGTGAGCAAACGTGTTCGTGTTTGTGTTTGTGCAGCTGTCTGGTGGATTATCCCACAAAAGATGGAGGGGTGACTGTCTGAGCCAAATCATTTGATGTAACACATGAACACTCATCCACAAGAAATGGACATGTGTGTTTGTATAGGAGCATCAGCCTGTACCTTGGTAATGTGTGTGGTTGTTGTAGTACACAGGGATTCAGAGGTGATTGTCTGAGCAGTCATCAACACTCCAGGTTCACCATCGCCATTCCCATCCAACTGATAACACAGGAAGAAGAGAGACTAATTTAGAAAGATCCCCGTTAGATGTTTAAAACAACATCTTTTGTCCTGAAGTGCAATTCATCTAATTCTTCTTTAAAAAAAAGCAACCTTTCCCTGTGGGAGAAGGAATGAATCTTGGCGCCATGCACTGTTGCTAGAAAAGAAGCTTTTTGGAACATGCTTTCAAACACAACTTTAACATTAACAGGCCCCTTAAGATAAAAATAAAATGAAATGCTGAAATAAATAAATAAAGCGCTTTGTGTTTTGCAGCAAAGCTGCCCTTAAATGTGCACCTGTGCAGCTTCGTATGTGATGGTCTTGGTTTCCGTATGTACGATGGGCACTTCTTTTGTAGCTATCTCAGTTTTCTGGGCTGCAAACGTGTCTGATATAGTCACCATTTCTGTCTTTACCACAGGTGGCTGGGAGGGGAGGAGAGAGAGAGATGAGGGGGGAGGAAAGATGGTTAATATATTAAACGTGAGACAGTTAGGGAATCATAAAGAAATATTTTGGTATCTATGCACTTGCCTTAGGGCAAAAAAAGTCACTTCCAGTTCAATAAAAATGTTATTTTGTTTAACTAAAACTATCTATTTAACTAAAACTATTTATTTAACTAAAACTACAAAAAAAAAACAACCACTGCATATTTGATTTAAATGTATTGTATTGAAGGGGAAGTGATTCAGCTGTTCCATACACACTGGTACACACAGCAATAAATGTAGATGTATAAACACAGAATATGCAAGTAAATGCAGCGAAATACATGCGTGAAAACAAACTTATGCAGCGCAATAACATAACGTGACAATGTCTACTTATTTAATGCAATAAAAGAGCAACAGCTAAACCAGCAGCACTACTGCAGAAATATCTTTGGTGTCAACATGCAACTCAAAGTACAGCACAGCACAAACATGCATAAAACATGAGCCGGTAACACAAAAGCCATACTGACATGACTGGCAAACAAAATGGCAATTGAGATGTAAACCACATGCAAAGATGACATTCAGATGAGCAGGTGGCATTTACGAAGTGGTTGGCAATGATGATTTCCACAATGCTGTTGCCATGGTGAAACCATGACAAGCCAATTAAACACCAATGGAGAGAGAAGCATCACTGCCAAACACATAAAAGGACACACAAACGCACACACATAGACGAAATACGGCATGCAGAGCGAAGAGCAAATATTGGCCTAAAATAAAGCATCATGCAATTCCCACTGAGGCCCCATTTACTTCACAACACTAAAATAAAATGCAGTCAACGAGTAGGAAGCAATAACAGCACCACACAACACTACACTATGTGGGGCGGGAGTGGATTAGGAGTGTTGATGATGTAATGAAGTATGTTTAACAGAGAAATTATGATGTATGAATATGAGGAAAATCTGAAATTAATTATATAGGGAGTGATAACTTGACATCAACACCAACACATCAAAACAATGATGGTGAATAAAATTATTCTGTCTGCTCTGAGGGAGTTTTAACTGTACACCTGACAAGGTTTCTTTTTAGGACAGGAGTGTGAGGATGTACATGTGGCTTAGAAATTCACGCAAGCAGGAAGGAAACCGGCACTGTGGTAAGCAGGAAGGAAAAACAGTGGGTTTCTACAGTTGGTAGGAGGGATCAAACCCCAGGGAAGCTCCGCAGTCGGCCCAGTGAAGACTTTACCTCAGAGCAACAAATAACCTGTGGACGCGGTTCTGCTTCAACCAGTGAGGCTTCTCCATTCACTTTAGGCTCCTCCTCTTCCTCTGCAGGTGCATCCGGCACGTCCACGCCCTCCTCAGGCACGGTGAGTCCGTTGGGAGCTTCATCGGGTGTCACCATTGGATCGTCTGTGCTCTCCTCGGTCACATCACCTTCCTTCACCTCCACTGGAATGTTCTTCGTCTTCTCTGGTTCAGCTTCCTCTGTCCTGGACTCCTCTCCCTCTTGACAGGCAACTTCTGCAGGCTGGCTGACTTCAGCGGGAACAGAAGAAGAAGAAGAAGAAACTGGAGCCGGCATGTCCTGCTCGGCCGTCTTATTCTCCTCTCTCTTCTCTTGTTCCTCTTCCTCTTCCTTCTCCTCTGGTATTTGTGTGTGAGAGATGGATACAGAGACATTTGGGTGATACTCTGCTTCTTCCTCGCTTTCACTTTCAGAGGAAACACTCTCCTGCTTCCTCGCCTTTGCTTCTTCCTCCACAACTGCTTCCTCTACGACTTTCACTTCCTGCTTTCTTGTTTCCTGCTCCGCAGACGGCTCAGCAGGGGAGCTGGGAGTGACTGTGACAAGTCTGGGTTTGGTTGCTTTGGAAACCTCTTGGACGACAACGGTTTCTTCGATTTCGACTTCGGTTGTCTGTACACACGCACATACCCAGGCACGCATGTACACGTTGTGCACAGACACACGCACACACAATGAGGTGCACACACATACACAACAAACGCATGGGGACAAAAACAAAAGCATAACATGATCATTGAACATAAATCTCAACTGAAAAGAAATTAACAGCTAACAAACTCAGGAATAAAAAGGAGATGAAGATGTTCAAACTGTGGACCAAATGACAAAAAGATGCGGAAAAAGTGAGAAGAACAAGTAGAAAGACAAACAAATGAATAGTCAGCTGTAGTAAAAACAGGACATTTCAAACTTCTAGTGGAAAATGAATGAGATGAATGAAGGAAACGATGGATAAGAAGCATCATGAATGGAAGGCTTGAGGGAGTAACGAGAGTAAAGTTAGGACCACCTTTCCAGGTTCTTTGGTGTCAGTGTTCGTGTTATCGGCAGCAGCTGCTTCCGTTTCGGGCGCACTCGCCTGCGTGACAGAGAAGTTACCGCCACAATTATCAATCACACACCAGAAGTTACATGATCATTGTCAGCACTAAATGTCATCTCACTGTTTTTTTGGTGATGCTCGTTAACAAAGCACAGGGAGGGGGGGGGTGGAAAATGAGTTAATTTTCTTTCCCTTTCTCCTTATCTCCATTTCTCTTTCTTTGCCTCTCTCTTCCTGCTTTTCATGCATAATTGAGTTGATTTCCATACAGTATATAAGTATATATAAGTACATCACAGCAGGCATTAAAAGAGATGGAATAAAAGAGTTGAAAGGAGAATTAAAAATGAAGAGATGAAGAGAATATCCCATGAACACAGAACTGGGGGGGAAAAAGGACGTCTTTGCGATGTCGATAACCACAAAATATGGCATAGCATAATGAATTTAGACTTTTTTTTTGCCTATGTGAAAAATCTGCACATTATGGCAATTTCCTCGTCTTTTGAAGACAACGATGCAAACTGCTGCTTCAATACTTTCCTTTTTAAAGAGTTATTTTCTTGCTAAAGGTGCTAGTGAAAATCATATTCAAAATTTGAGCAGATTGTTACATTTGCATTAAACCTACATTCATATTTGCCATCACATAACAAAGAGATGACATCCATGCTCTTATCAGCTGTTGTTTTAGATGAGATTTATCATGCCCTTTGTGCATCCATGATTCATTAAGAATGAATGGTGTCCGACACAAAATAAGGATTATCACCATTCATCCAGCATCCACAACAGGCATTACTGACAGCTCGCATCTCTTATAGTGTGTTAACACATTTGGCAAGCATCCTTAGTTAACTGAAGCATTACAGGATGTCAGTTTACTTTCAAGGTGACCAACTAAACACATACAAAGCAGTTAAACAACCATGAAAAGACTGGCTGATCATTAAATTGCCAGATGCAAATTTTGAGTTGTGTGTTTATTGATTGGAATGAAAGTAAACTGACTCCTAAATGTTCAGTAGTAACAACAGCACCTCAGTAGTAGTTGAGGAAATAAGAGGCCCTTGAAGTGCAGCGGTACTGCAGACAGCAGTAGAAGTAGCGGAAGAACATGTGGTTATAACAGCATCTAGTGTTGGTTCAGGAATACTGCAGGCGGCCGCAGCAGCCGAACAGAGGCCAGAGTGTCTACTGAAAAGAATGGAAGCTATCTCCTCTTCAAGGCTCTACAGCGACACACACATGCAGCAGAGAAGTAGACAAAGAATCATTTAAGAGCAGACAGAAAGACAAAAAAAAAAAAATCACAATGAACGTATTAACACACCAGACATGAAACCTCAATATCTCACACACTTAGAGAAAAGTTGAAGTACAAATAACATAGAGCTCAGCCATGCTTTTTGCACCTGTGCAACTTGTAATGATTATGTACTGAGCACCAGAGCAGAATGAAACAATTTTTTACAAAAAAACCAGAGCAACAAAAAAAAAGTAACACAGAACTGAACAGCATAGAGAGAAGAGAATGAAACCAATATGCAGTAGGTACTAAAATGTGAGTCCAGCTGAAAAAGGAGGAGCAGTGCACCAGTGACAGTTACGAGTAACCAGTGATAGAAAGTTTCCTACAGATGAAGAAAATCACATTAAGTCCATCGAATAATGTGCGAGCGTTAAATGACAAGTAATGGAAATCAAATAATGGTAAAAAATCGAATTATAATAGTCTCCTTAGGATAAGATCATAGGGAGACAATTGAGGAGTTTTAAAGAGTGATGTTTCTTTGCAGTAAATCATGAAAATACACTTCTGAAACACCACATCCCTTTGCATGAGAGCATGTCACCTGTACAATGGTTTCAATGTTTTGCAGGTAAAATACCCCGCAGGTCACCGAGACAGAAACATCCAGACAAGACGTACCACTTGTTGCTGTTGAACACGTATCGTTGTAGCGGGAGAGGAGGTGAGACGTTTCTCCCACTGGTTGGGCTGAGGAGGAGAGGGAGGTGGCGCCTCCATAAAGGAGCGTTTTAGCTCGCTAATGCTAGCTTGGTGTTTCAGAACGTCTTCTTGGGTCTTATCATGGTCCTAATGGTGGGGTGGAGGGCAGGGGAAGGAGGGGGGGAGGGGAAAGGGGAGGGAGATGAGGGAGGGGTAGAGGGTAAATGAGATGAGTATGGATGAATGAGGGAGGATGGTGGTGGGTTTAGCAGGGATGAAGGTAGCAAGTGCAAGAAGGTAGGAATGAGGGACAGATGAGTGGAAGAGCGATGGAAAGGAAACAGAGAGAAGGAAGTGGAAACAAAGAAAGAAAAAAAAAGGCCATAATTAAAAGTGGGTTGAAAAGAGGGATGGCAGGATGAAATAAAGATAATAGGAAGAGGAATAGAGGAAGGGATGGAGACAGAGGGAAGGAGGGAAGGGTAACAGGAGAGAGGGATGGGGGAAGGAGGGGAAAAAAAATTTGGTTCAACAGGTCACAGGAACATTAGTCTGTCAATCAGGAGGATTTCAAGATGGACGCCGTGTCTCACTGGAGCCTAGATTTTAAATTTGGCTGGAGGTGAACGTACTGTCACCTGTATTTTCTTTGTGTGTGTGTGTGTGTGTGTGTGTGTGTGTGTGTGTGTGTGTGTGGGTGTGTGTAGCATATAATCAGGCTGCAGTGAAACTAGGCTTGTCCATTTTGTTGAGGGGTTTTTCCTTCATTGGACCAGGAACAGCAGGGAAGACTGCAGAACATGGAGCTGATAATGGTGATCTCTGTTTGCTCATTTTTTGTCTGTTTCAGTTGTTTGTAACTTTTTCATTTGACCTGAATGTGATTTTTATTTTCCTTTATGCCACTTGTTAAGCTAATGTGTCTTTTCCATGTCATCTCAGTCTATTCTGTTCCTGTTTGCTCATAAATACTTCTGAGTCCTACAAAAAGATAATAGAATCAAATCTACAGCATTAAGATAAATTAGACAATACATTGAGGAAGAACATTAATGAAACTGAATGTTTGAATGTTCTTCTTTCCTCTTGATATCCCTCATTTTCAGTCCTCTAATCCCTTATCTGAAAATACTACATGCTCTGTAGACTACTGCATTGACTGTTAAAGCATCACTATCGGTCCCATGTTGCAGAAAAAGATATATTGCTGTTGTTTTAGTTGTTTTATGTTATCAAACCACACATCACTCGACGCTGGCAGCCAATCACCGGAAAACAGGGAGAAAGCTCCTGGTGTGTGTTAGGGAGGCAGGGTTAGTCAGGTTAGACGCAGCTGCCTGGCAATAATCAAACTCTTTAACCAATCAAATATTGGAGACATAACGAGATGTAACAAAAACAAAATGGCATTCAACATGCACAGAGCATGCATAAAAGATCTGTCGACGGGTACGTTCACGCACACGCGCACACACACACACACCGCTGACCTTATTTCACAAAGCAGCCATTGTGAATACTCAGCCTGGGAAACCATTCCCAACTGTACTGTACTGTTGTGTACCAAGATACACATCAAAAAAATATTTAGCATTGTCCAGATTGCATTTAAAACATGCAGATTAACTGTCCTAATTTAAGATTAAAGCAGCTGCTGTGGGTGTTGTTGCTGTTTAGCACAGCCAAACCTCATGGTTAAAAAACACAGATAAGAAATTAATGGCCATGAAATTTAAATAGTTGACATATTAGCCAACTACTTCCTGTTTACTTTTAGCTGAAAAATGCTAAAACCTGAGTGAAGAGACAAGTGACAATTCTGTGTGGGCTTGTTTACAATATTCATATATAATATAAAAACAATATAAAAAATAATATAAAAAACATTTGCTATATATATATATATATATATATAATACATAACAGTCAAGTTTCCTAGCCTAGCAGTTCTAAATAGCTGCCATGTGAATTAGGACAATTAGAGTTAAAACCCTTTTCATACCATCACATTTCCAATAGTACATGAATAACAGAGAAAAAAATGGAAAGAGCTGGCATTGAGAGTAGTCTTAATATACACACACACACTCACACACACACACTCACACACACAAGCATGCACACAGAGCCTGAGAGTGCGAGAGGGCAGCAGTCTTGTACAGTAAAGTACAGAGGAAGTTGTAGTTCTGATGGCGTCAGAGTACACGGAAACATGTAGTTCTTATATTCAGCCATCAGTCGACGCCAGTACCAACCTCCAACATTAAATTACTGTGCCTCACATAAATATTGTCTCCATGCACTCTCAATGGACTCTGGAAGGCAGACATACGGCACAAAAATGAAATGGAGAAAATTACTTAAAAGAAAGTTAACAATAATCATTAAATAAATAATGTGTTTAAACACTACAAAATAAATAAATAAATAAATCTGGAAAATAATAACAATCCAATGGAAATAAATGAGAAATATAAATGAGGACAAAAAAATTGTACTGAAAATTATAAATAAGGATGGGTACAAGTACAAATTAAAATCATTGTTGAACATGATGCTCCCCACTCATACCTGTGTCAACATACAAAATTCAAAGCATTCAAAACACCAACAGGCAGTCACACAAACCAAACAAACCCCAATATGCTTTCAGCAAAACCCAGACATCACAGATGTGAACCAGAAACCAAACTGTGAAACCATCAGCCGCAGCAGAGCAATCGAAAGTGAAGGTTTTGGGTGAAAGTGCCCATTTTGGATCAGTTTTTGCACTCAGGTCCAATCTGCAATTTAAACGTAAAATAAAGGGTAAAGTTTGTGCTGTATTTATAAAAAGAAATTTAGATTATTTCAACATTTAGTTTTCCAGATTGGGCCTTTATTAGCTAAGAAGTTCAAAAACTGACTCCATTTCATCATATGAGGGCAACTTCAACACAAAAGAGTGAACCAAACCAAACCAACCAACTCTGGCAAAGCAAATGATTGACAGACCAATACACAATCAAATAATTAATAACAATGTGTGAACCTGAGAGAGGGTAGCCTCACTGGCTCCAAGGGACTGTTGTTGAGGTAAAGTCAGGGAGAAAGTAAGGAAAGGTTAGGTTTACTTCATGTCTGCTCCACCTCACCACAAAACCATTTCCACTCAATATTCACAACCACTTTACACTTCATCTTATTATTCCTGTAATATTCTTGCAAAGCATGCTGGGCCCTACAGACCTGGGTGGCCGTGGTTTCCGCATCGCCAGGGCTTAAGTCCACCTCCTTAACCTTCAATGTTGTAGTCATGGCCATGGTAGTCGTGACAAAATGAAGGGAAGGAGGGGAGGGGGCGACGAAGAAAGAAAAATGTGAAATGGATGATGGGAAAAGCTATTTTCTTCCCCAGCAACCTTGGTGTTTAGGAGCACTGCTGCTGGTCATGTGACCTCTGCACCAAACCCAGCAAGAGTGAGACATGACAGTCTGAGAGGGTCAAAGAAGGGAGACAGCAGGCGATACTTGTACAACTACAACATATTACACCGTCTGTGTAATATATCTTTTTTATAAATGCAACTTTATATGTACACGATCCTGTTCTGGGAAAGAGGCCGTCATATGAACCACACTACCGCTGAAAAGTCCACATCACAAAACCAAGTGCAGTTCACTGTATCTACAACATGGATATAACAAGCAAAATACTACAGCTACTGTAGTTACTGTGTCTGTGTCTACAGTTTGAGTACTAATGCTACTTTTTAGTCAAACAGGAAGTTCTGGGCACTAAGATGTTTTTGGTTTGACTACAGTTTTTTCTAGTTCAATACTCTCCCTTAAGAAAACAGTAGCTCAGGCTCGACTTTGCTTACAAATCAGCTTCATTCACCACGTGAACACCAAAAACAACATCATAGTTAATTTAAAAACCTGGCCGAAAGCGTACAACAGTCAGGGGGCTGAAGAGCAGAGTCCATCAGGGAACATCGGGGGGGGGGGGGGGGGGTGTAACACTGTTTATTCTTAACATTCATTAGTGATAATAAATAAATATCCATTAAGCTTTAGGTGCTATCTATCCTGTATATACAGTCCTAGTATCTACTCTACAACTAACCTTTCAGTACTGTGCTTTGTGTGCACTACGAAGGCAAAACTGCATTTACAAAAATAATGTGTTGGCAAGACAACTTATGTATTTTGAATTGTGCCAATTAATTATACAACTTTATTTTATTATGATATGACATGAACCTTCATGTTGAGCAAATGCACAAAGTGATACCTTTTAAGCATGAAAACGGTCAACTTTTACAATTTAAACTAATTGGTTAAACCGACTCTCTTGCCTTTGTGTATTAAACCCTGTTCATCTTTCCATATAGTCTCTAATACAGTATTTAAATCTGTTACTATACCTTTCCATTCTCTACATTTTTAAAATATATTTTAATTAAAATCTCTGAATTTTACAACTTTGTTAAATTCTACCTATTCTACTCTCTGTTACTCATTATAAACAATACAGTGGGGTTGGGCAGGTGAAGGGACTGTAAGAGGAAAGAAAATACCGGGTAAAGGAAGTGGTGGTGTCGGCAGGGGGTTGAATAGAGGGAGGCGACACTTACAGACATACAGGATATACATAGGTCTAAAGAAGAAAGGAGCGGAAGAGGGTTGGGCTGGGTGGGGATCCAAGTTATGTCAACGTGTGCGTTTATGCAGCAGGATCACACATCTCTTGAGTCCAGGTAGCGTTTGAGTGAGTGTGGTGCCTGATGCGTGGAGGTGTATGTGTCGGAGTGAGACGGGAATGTTTGTTAATACCAGAGCCGGACTGATCCTCGTTCAGCCTTTCACTGACAAACATTGGCAGAACTGCTTTTCGCTGGCTGGAGACGGTGTTCTCCAGATAATACAGGGTCAGGCCAAGGGGTGTGGCTAAAATCAGAGCCAAGACCAAAGACTGGCTTGCTGTCAGCATCACAACAAATAGGAAGATGACTAACAGGCATGGAAGGAACAAAGGAGAAGGATTCAAGAGGTAGCGGTGTACTGATGCACTTAGGTTAGCTCGAGAGCAGGAGGAGAGAGTTTGGACAGGAAAGGGTGGAGAAGAGAGAGAGGTAAAGGAAGAGACAACTGGAAGATAGGCAAGAGAGTAGACTGAGGGCAAGTGTGGTCGTGTTAGCACCAAGCTAGTGAATTTAGTAGGCAGATAGTGGGTGAAGAATGCAAAAAAATTGCTCAATTTTAATGTCAAACTGTTAACAATTTGACATATTCTTGACACAGCCATGTTGGAAATCATAAATATGGGGGCTTTGACAGTAAAAGACTTTAATTTTCCAGCTGATTTGGAAATGAGCTTGAACACAGTGGAGGTAAAAATGCTAAGTTTCTTTGTAAATGCCAAAAGTAGCTTTGTGGGTTGCCACCTTTGCCCATTCCTTCCAAACATGGAGAAAAAACACAGGATGAAAGAAATATATTTGACCACACCACTGTGAGAAAACCAGCCCCACAACTTTGCTAGTGGAGTCTTTGCTCTGGTTTCAGCCTCCTCCACACCCAAAAGCTCTGAGCTGTATGTGTGGGAGCAGCTTGTGATTGGGGAAGAGGATGGATGGTTTTGTGGGAGGTGTTCGAGATCAGCCGACTGCTGATTCGAGAGAGGGGGGGAGCTGTTTGAGGAAAGGGCCCATGGAGAGTGCGAGGCGGCCGTTTCGTCGTTAAGGTCGTCGTCTTCGGAGATGTCTGACAGGCCGTGGTCGAACTCGGAGATGGAGTCGAGGGAAGGGGGGATGGAGGAGAGTGAGGATGACGAGGAGAAAGAGAGAGGAAACATGAAGATTGACTGATGGAGGAGGATTGAAGGAGAGAAAAATATATAGGAAAAGAAGTAGAAGATAACAACATAAAAGGAAAAAAACAGCAGGAAGGTGCGAAAAAGGAGAGAACCACACAGCGTAGGAGCAAGCGTGAAAGAAGTAAAATACATTTACAAAAACCCAAGAGACGACGCAATGTGCGTAAAAAAAGAAGAAGAAATCATTTCATTTTTTGGTGAAATGATGTCAAAAATAACAGCAAGCGAGAGGGGAGTGACAAAAACAATAGGGGAAGCGTGTGAAGGAAAAAAGAGGGAGGGAAAGAGACATAACATTAGTCAGCGAACCACAACAACACAGCACATTAGGTTAAAAAGTGAACATAGCAGGGTAGAGCTTAGTGCAGAGTACAGTAGTGTGCAGAAACAGTGTCAACAGGGTGTCAGTTCCACAGTGCTGGGGTATAAGCGCGGGTAAGGAGGAGACAGTGAGGAAAGGGAGGTGAAAGAGGAGGCATGCATCACATACAGTAATAGCCTATATATATATATACTACAGTGCTAATTAAAGACTGTTTTGACTTAGAAGTGGGAACACTCCGAGGATTGGACGCAAATCTTTTATATAGGACAGCAGAGTCACGCCAGAAGATGTAGAGTCAACGTCACATCAGACTGCGTAAACCTGACAGGCTACAGTAAACACTAGCTGTAGTTGCTTATGATAAAATCCACGGAAAACTGCTTAACTTAACACAATCACATTTTTCAAGTAAGAATTAAATCAAGACGTTCTGAGTCTTGTTTGTATCCCCCTCTCAGTCACACACATATACACAGATTAACGGGACAAAGGTTTCTTGTTGTGGTCCACCTACTGGAGGCAAAGTTTAGTATCTAAAGAGTCCTGTGAAAACAGAAATGAAAGGATAGCAATCTCATCGTCTACATGTAACAGTGACAGCCTAAAATATAACAGACATGATGATGACCCAAAGTTAATGTCTCAGCTAGAAACATGTTGATTTTTATGCTGTCTGTCTCTCTTTGACACAAAAGACATAAACAGTTCCCATGGGACAATATGGACTTCATACATTATGACAATAAACAGACAAAAAGCTCTAACACTTATATACCCTCTTTTTTCCTGTACACACACACATATATATATGTATCCACTATCCACACATGATACACACACACACACCTTAGAGTCAGAGTGGAGCTCCAGGTGGGGATCACGTCCGTTCTCAGCTGTGTCCCTGCCGGCCTCTGTTATGCTGATCATCGGTGCTGAGGAAAACAAACGAACACACAGAATAAATTAATCAAACCTAAGTTGTCAACAAATGAACACACAGTAAAAACTGCTGAAGTCATTCACTGACATATACAGCAGGTACCCATTTTACCCATTCAAGTTATATTAATCAGTAATTTGCTACACATGGAGCCAACTGTCAAATCAATCTAGTACTGCAACTAATAATTATTTTTATTATCTATTTATGTGCAGATTATTTTCTTGATTAATGGATTGGTCTATGAAATGTTTTTTAAAAAATACAACAAAATGTACAGTTTTTTAAAGGCCACAGTGATGACCAACAGTGCAAAACCTTAAGAAATGACAAAGAAAAACAGCAAATCATCCCTGGAACCTGAAAATGGTGAGCATTTTTCCTTGAAAATGGTATGATTTTATTTTAAAGAGGTGCAGATTTATTTTCTGACAATTGATTAATCAATTGATCACTTGTTGCAGCTGTAAATCAATTCAGTGCAACTGACTCCTGTATTCTATTAAATAATTTAACGTCACTGTCACATGACGTAAAAACTCAAGTTTAACTTCCCTTCTCACACACAGTGAAGTAGAAGTATAGTAAAATAGACAGAATTAGAGATATAAAGTATAAAGTATTTAAGTGATAACAGCAGTGACTTAACAGGGATGTTGGATTGCAGTGAAATAATGCGTCCAGAAGGGGGCGATGTAATATAAAGAGAAAACGTGACACAGCTGTGAGCTGCAAAACCACAAAAAACCATGTGTTCAGTTTTCCAAACACAATAAAATAAATATTTTTTTTGAAAATGGCTCATCTGTAAAAATCATAGAGCATATTTTGTAGACATTAAGAAGATATTAATCCAAGCTATTAAAGGATGCCAAAACACATTGTAATCCATGCTTCAGTTTTCCATTTTGTTGTCTGTCATGTGCTAATGACACCAGAAGAATAAATTATAGCTACTGCAGCTGCACTCTCAATTTCTTTCTATTAGATACACATCACATTCTTGTTTTTCATCTCTTTCTTTCTCCTTCTCTGTGTGACAGGAAACATATGCTGCAGCTATTTCCTGTATCTGGTCAGACACTGAGCATTTTACATCCAAACACACACAACCCTGTGCAATCCATTCTTTTGTGTGTGTGTGTGTGTGTGTTACCTCCATCTAGACTGCGGCTGATGCGTTTTGATGAGGTGCGTTCAAAAGCGGGTGCAGGTCGGTCTATGAGGGTGCTGGCCAGGCGGGTCTGGGCCTGGGTTCGTCCGCTATAACGGAACTTAGAGCCCAAAGTCAAAAAGCGGGCCTTGGTAGGAGGTTCTGGTGCATTTAACCTACAGAGAGAAAGAAGAAGGGAGAGAGATGGAGAGAAATCAGGAAGATGGAGAGTTCGGCAACATATGCAATAACATATGCAATAAAATGCAACATTTACAGTATACAGCATGTGCAACACAGGCAAAAACATTTCCAGGGATCTCCTCCTTCAACAGGATATTAAAGCTTATTCCTTTCTCTTTCTTACACACACACAAAGACAGACAAAGCACAAACTTGCAGCAACTTCAAACACAGCAATGCTGGGGACATGGTTTATCCTTGTGTGTGTGTGTGTGTGTGTGTGTGTGTGTGTGTGTGTGTGTGTATGTTGCCCCAGGCATCAATCTTGTTTAACAACAACAAGATACATTATCTCAATTTGTTTTCTGGCAAGAGACCTCGCCCCCCATTAAGCCTGATAAACCACGCATTACTTCACTGAACGAAATCTGCTTTGATACCCTTCACACCAGATTGAAAAATCTCTCAAATCTGTGTCCATGTACAGTATACAGTGTGTTTCTACCTGAAGAAACTGTGATTCTCCACACAGACTTTCCACAGCCTTTTGGCAGATCGATGATTCTGGAGTTTGAATCCCACAGAGCTCTCAAACTGCTCCGTCTGTGAAGGCGAAACACATGAGAACATTTTAATCGGCAAAAACAAAGTGTGAAGTGTAGTGTTAGCCTGTATGTGGGACTGTGAAAGGCTACATTCAGAGACAAGTTTCAGACTCAAAACCAATAGGCCAATTGGGGACAAAAGCTGTGTCCCCAATTGGTAAAATGCTGTTTTTTGGGTCAGTGGTTTAGGGAAGGGTTAGGGTTAGGCAATTAGTGTTGATGCTTAGGGTTACAGTAAGTCTCCAGGACGTCCCAGAAGTGACATGGGACAACTTTTGTGTGTGTGTGTCTATGCGTGGAAACATACCTCTCCTGGTCTGATCTTAATGTAGAAGTTGTTCCTCTTGTACGAAATCTTGAGTATTTTAGGCCAAGCAAAACGGTTTATCCGAAGTCTGTCTTTGTAGACCAAGAGGCCGTTGGCACACACACCGAGCATGATGTCCACACCTTCAGAATCCTATGACAGTCAAATAAAATCGGTTTCATTATGAAATAGTTCTTTAACCTATTTAAAACATTTGTATGTGACGACTGTTTGTCTAAATCAATGATTGATCTCTAAAGAAGTCTGCTTATGGTTGACAGAAACTCAATTACCACACACACAAACAAACAAACACTCTCATTCAATACAACTGTAACATAGTTAGTTGACAGACTAACTCACTAACAAAGCTTTTAAGTCCAAGGCCATCTGGTAATGGTGAGAGAGGGGGGGATATTGATTACAGTGGTGAATCAACACAGGAAAATCTGTTGGACTAATGGACGATGCAATATGTTGATAATGGGACATGCGTCACATGGCCTTGCTGTGCTATTAACCGGCCATCGATCTCTGTGCTGCTGCTACAGATACATTTTTAGCACTTTGGCTGTGTGCACACTGACTGAATGGATGGAGCGGGAAAACGTATTCCCATTTCCTTTCTGTGGTTTCAGTGAGTGAACAAAGACTCTTCAGTGACTCCAGCAAGAAGCATTTGGTGTTTGATGTTGAGATTATTTGCAATCACTATCACAGAGTCAGTCGCTCTGGAAATGTGTGTCTTAGTTGTGAAAGTAATGCTAATGATTTTAATAAGTCTGTTCCAGGCTCTTCATATACTGAATATTATTATACAAAGATTGCAGGAATGGTTCATCTTTTTTTTCTCTTTTTTTTTTTTACACGATCTGTCTGCTTTCTTGCTATCATGCCACTGGAAAACACATTTCTCCATGTAGTATTGTTGAATGTATTGCCACAAGGTGAATCCAGAAATAAGATGTTGATTTTTTGAATTCTGAGTCATTGACATCAAAAAATGGCATTAATTACCAACACAAAATGTTCTTTACATTTGGCAAAAATGATGAAAATGATGCAAAACTTTCATTAAAAAAAAGATAAATGATGAGAGCGCCAAAGAAGAAACATAACACCAAACCACCATGTGAGGACCTTTGAAAGCTAGCAAGCAATAGAGTGTCACAAACTATGTAGTTAAATACACTCCATTTCTGATATAACTGATGCAATGTACTATATAACTGCAGCATCTACAATAACCTCTTTAGCAGTCGCCATTGTTGTTATCGAACCAGCAGTCAATTCTCAACTCAGCTCTTAAAACCACGCGTGTAGCTGCCACTAGTTCCTCATAGGATTTAACTTAAAGCCTGACAAGATGGATTCTTGAGTGATCTTGCGAAACCAGCTGCCTCACAGGGTAAATGATAAATGATGTGAGATCTTAAAATTTGACATAAAGTATTTGAATATGAGTATTTGGGTTTCTTTGTGGTCAAAGGGGTTATGAAACTTGTACAACAAATGATCTGTGCAGGGACTGAAATAACTCTGCTCCTTGAATTCCCACAAGTTTGGTATTCTATAAAAAGACTTTCAATGTTTGAAAACGCTCTCTCTGTTGCCCTCATCTTTTCCCCTGGTTCTCTCTGTTGCAAGCAAGTGGAGCGTGCCCTTAAAGGGGACTTGCTTCGTTCTCTCTTTGAAAGATATGTCCCCATCTCACTCTTACCTAACGTCTATACCGCGTTTCTTTGTCTTCTTTATGTCCTCTTTCTATTTAAAGACTGCCTCTATCCCTTTCTCTCATGCATATTTACTCCATTTTTTCTGCCTGTTTTGCACGAAGACACACAAACATAGTCAGACGAACATGGAAACATGCACTGCATTCTGCAGATGACCTGTTATCCCAGTGAGAGAGGCTGGCTGTTCCCATGGTAACGGCCTCCCTTAGTGTTTGTACAGCTGACACACACACACACATACACACATATACAATGACACAACATGCAGGCATGCTCTTCCCACATCAAAGAAACTGTGCTAATTCCCCAGATGTAAACAACAATGGAGAAGAGAGGATATGAGATTTCATTCATACCTTAGCATGGTGCAGGTCAACCCCATACATGGACAATTTCTTGGCATTTTCTAGAAACTGGGTATCAGCCTGTGCTGGTGTCAATCCCCTAAAACCAAAGAAAGCCAAAATGAATGCAAAAACCTTCAGATAAAAACAACGAATAGGAGTAAATCACATTACAATAATGTTCAGGGTGATACAAATATAACTAAAAAAATACCTCTCAAATGGTGCACTGAGAACTCTCTGACTACTTTTGACTACATGACCCTGCACTCACTAACCTGTGAGACTTGTGGAGTTCGAGAATCTTCTCTTCCATCTCTTTGTTCTGATTGGGCGCAAAGGTCACCTGACTGATGTAGTCCAGAGGCCGGGGCTGGTCAGGTTCATAGTCACCAAATTCTGCCTGTGGACCAACAGGAGACAGCCAATTCATACATATATACACATGACACATGAGCGGAGAAAGAGACACAGTCACACAGACATGACAGCTCGTATCCACACACACTGTACCTGCAATGTGTATGACCCCAGCAGAGCGTGAGTGACAAATGAGCAAGGCAGACGGCCGGATGCCACATCTTCGCGGAGCTGAAGACACAACAGATACCTATAGAAAAGAGAGTGAAACAGAAAAAAGAGGACTGTGTTAAAGTTCAAATCTAACCACAACAAGAAAAACACTCACTCTCAGCCTTTCTTTTAACTGGAACCGGTTTCATTGTTCATGATAATAATAAAGCGATCCGTAGAGTCACTTTGCCTCTCCACCTAGGAGGCCCGAGCACAGGGTGAGCTGGTGGGGATTAAATGTCTTTGTTGATGCTGTGTTTGTCATAGAATTTGCTTAGTATGCTGGTACACTGTTTGTTAGTTGGGACAACCTTATATCTAATCCTCAACATGATGTACCGAGCTGCATAACAACACAAGCAGTTAGTGAAGTAAGCTTCCCTCTTCAGTACACCTTTGCGGATGAATTCATTATCTGAATGGGGCTCCTGTGTGAATGGCGAGTTCACCTCAGAGTGTAGCCTCAGGGTGCTGCTACATGCATTGTATCATCCTGGCTACTATAAATTGTCTAAGTCACGTAGACATGGAGGCTTAAGCCTCACTCATCCTGTTCGAGACATCTCATCAGTGGGCACCAGAATAATATTGTAATGTATCTTTCAATATGATTAGTTATACATTTATATAAATATACAAGCTTTTGGAAAACAAAAATTTACTATTGAAGCATTTAACCTGTCTATTGAAGCATTTAACCTGTCTATTGAAACTTAACAAGTGCACACCTGCAGTTGGACTAGAAATAGCAGTAATGCAGCCTGTCAATGCAGGTCAGTTGGTACATGTCTGAGTGAGTGTATGCTTGTTAATGAGTGCGCTTGTATGTCCTAGATTAGCCTTTAGCCGCAACAATCACAGAAGCTGTCCGCTCCATTAGACATACACTTCACCTTAAATGCCTGTTCTTGGAGCATGCCCATTATGTGTGTGTGTGTGTGTGTGTGTGTGTGTGTGTGTGTGTGTGTGTGTGTGTGTGTGTGTGTGTGTGTGTGTGTGTGTGTGTGTGTGTGTGTGCATATGTATAAATACAAATGCATAAATGTTTGTAACTTTCGCTGTGTATTGTAGGACTCACCGGGAAGTACTGGTATCTTATTTAGACAGAAAAGATGCAAATCAACATGCAACTTTTTATTTTAAGTAAACATTGATACATTTTTAGCATGATACGTGTGTGTGTGCACGTGTGCACATGTGTGTGTGTGTTTTTTGTACCTAGTTATGTCTTCAGTGAGCAGTGAGGGGTCAGGAGGGTAGAACTTCACGTTGAATGCAAACTGCCAGTTGTTACCTACAGAAAGAAAGATTTACAATACAGCAAAATCAAACGTGTATCAGCAGTTTAACGTTTGCATTTTTATCCATCTATCTATCTGATTGTCCAATTCCATCCATCCCTCTGCCCATCTCCTTCATCTGGGTGTGTTTTTGAGAGACAGAGAGCAAGAAAAGCGGGTATGAGAGGGGGCAACTAAGGCAGAACAGGCTTTTAGACGGCACTAAGCCTGATACATTTTGCACGCAGGCATACACACACAAATACACCGCATATCTGGTATTGCGTAATCTCATTCTAGCTTCACCAAATACCAAACTATAATCTTTATCGTGGTCAGAAACAAAGTCACAGTCACCACCAGCAATATCAACTAACCTCATCATTGTATCACTGCTGGCCATTAATTTAATATCAATCACAATTTGGCTCCAATTTCCTTTTCTCATTCCCCATGCAGGCCATTTTGCCATGCCTGCCATCTTCTCTATATTCTGTGTTGCCGTGGCTCCACCCGACAACACACTCACATGCTCAATATAAGATGGAGAGATCATTTCATCTGGAAAATTCCATCCGGGAAAAGCTGACATCACATCGAGACCATTTCCTACGCTAAGGTCATACAGACATCCACGTATGCACACACAAACACACACACACACACAACGATAAATCCCCACATACATGCACACACTGACACAGAGCCTTGGCGGACGCTGTGAAATCCTGTGCTGTAACTCAACAATGACACTCTCTCACTGCAACTAACTGAAAAAAAAGAAAAAAAGAAACATGATGGAAAAGATGCAACACATGAAGTGAAAAACAAGTCAAGCATTAATTCATCATTTCATGCTGACATATCTCTTCACTGATTCCATTTTTGTCACTTCTTCAGTGCATGCCTCTGTGTGTGTGTGTGTGTGTGTGTGTGTGTGTGTGTGTGTGTGTGTGTGTGTGTGTGTGTGTGTGTGTGTGTGTGTGTGTGTGTCTGCATGTCTTTCTATCTTTGAGAGAACCAATTTCAATTGAAAACCAGCGTTGTGAGGACATTTTTGTGTTGTGACGACATTTTTGAGGGACTTGGTTTTAAGGTTAAGATTAGAATTGGGTTCCGTTTAGGGTGAGGCTTTGGGATTTAAGCATTTAGTTGTGATGGTTAAAGTCAGGGTAAGGGGCTAGGGAATGCATTATGTCAAAAAGTGTCCTCACTAGGACATATAGACAAACGAGTGTGTGTGTGCGCGCAAGTGTGAGAATTGTATGAGTGGGTATACATATATGAGTGTCTGAGAGTGAGATTGTGTTTGCATGTGGGAACTCTAAGTGCTTTAGGAGTCTCTTGTGACCGCTCGATATTTCTGCACAACCACGTGCCGCCCATCAATCCTCTCTCCAACGCATAGAATGTACACACACACACACACACACACACACACACACACACACACACACACACACACACACACACACACACACACACACACACACACACACACACACACACACACACACACACACACACACACACACACACACACACACACACACACACACACACACACACACACACACTCTATCCCCTCACTTCCCCAGCTTCACCCAACTCTTCCCCTCCCTCCACCTCCATATTATCACTTTCTCTTAACTTCCCTGTATTTTTCCACCTATGGTACCTAAAGCTTGTAGCCTTTCCTTGTGTTTATTAACAAATCCACATTTATACATATCTTTTTAGTTACGCTTTTATTTTTTAAGCTTTGTGATTAACGTTTTTTCTTTTTTCTTATCAAATGTGTGTGTATCTGTTGATCTGAGTGGCAACCCTTAAAAAAGGTATAAATAAAGTTAAATTGAATTTAATAAGTGACTTATTCCTTTAAAAGTATTGGGGGGCGGGGGTACATTTACATGAAGTAGTGATTTGTTTGGTTTGGCCATAAATCATAAAACTCAACCTTGTAATCCTATTGTTTAGCAAAGGCAGATGCTGTTACTTTTCATCATAGAGATTGAATTGGCTGCAAATGTACAATGATAGAGCATTAACGGTATCAGCACTGTTAGACAGTGACACTATACAGGTTAGTTTGATTATGTAAACACATAAGTGCCGCTGTTTAACATTAAATAAAAGGCAGTATGCAGGCTTGACTGATTCTACTAAAAACCAGACTCGGCTTATCTGTTTGGCCTCCGCTGACATTTAGTCTGGCTTTGAGAGCGAGACGAAATCTTGTTCTTGTTATCTGCCAAAGTGAAATCTAAGAAGATGCTCACTTGCTTAGATAAAGGTTTTACTTTAAGCGGTGCTTACTTTGGTCTCGAAGACTGGCAGTTTCATTGCAAGGCTGAATTTTTATTCATGCTTAATTTTTACTGTGGATTTGAGTCCAGAAAACTGCTTTTTTGGGGGATTAAGTTTCATTGTCATTGGCTCTCGGTCCAATTCTGATATCACATACTGCAGCTACTTGAAGTAAATTTTCTGTCCCAGCTTTTTCCACTTTATTCTTCTGATATCTCCTCTTGGGCTGATACATTTTCCTGACTTTCTAGCAACTGAACTATAAGTTCTGCAGCTCATTAGCATCGTCTGGGATGAATACTCGATCAGTTTTTTGTATTAACTTCTTTTCTGAGCAGATTTGCCTCATTTTGCTACCTTAAATGTAGTTTACTTGCGTGTTCTACTCTCAAACCACGATGCCACGGACACAGCTTTCCCCACACAGCTTTGTTCACAGTAACCTTTTCAGATGTTGATTGAGTCAATTACATTATTTCTTACAGCTGACCTTTACGACAACTCTATTTTTGATGTCTACTTTATATTACAGGCCGCTCCAGTAAGACTTTAAAAATAAATGTAGCAGCTCTTTCCAAAATGATTCAAAGACCCATAAAAGGTTCATGTTGTGCTCCCACCTAGCATGTAGTGATGTAGAGTCGTGATGGCCGCGTGTAGACTGATGGTGGCTTAGATGGTGTCCAACCTGTCATTTGTGGGGTACTATGTCTGTACACATAAACACACACAGAGGTATCCAGCTCACACGAACGGAGACCTACATGGTAACACAGTCCGTCTCTCTCACTATAAACATTTACACACACACAAGCATGTACACAGTGACAGATGCACACCCCTCAGCCGTGAACCACAGGCACACACAAAGACACAGCCACTAAAACACAGGCATGCACGCTCGCCACACATCCACACACACCCAACCTTACATACACTAATTCTAAAATAACACTTCACGAGCCAAAATGATATGTTTTTACTAAGCCCGCCTCTTAAAATTGCAACTTTTAGGCTGCCTTTTAAAGAACATGTTTGAAAAAAAAGAGAAAAAAAAAAGTGAGAGGCGGGAAATAAACAGCAAGAGAAGAGATGTTTATGTACAGTAACAGATTTTAACATCACAACAGTAAGCCAGTAAAAAGTATATTGCTCAGAAATCCTAAAGAAAATCCTCAAAAGATGATGATGCAAGACATCCTAATAACAAAACACAAACAGAATTCTAACTGAATCCTCAATAAATTAAAGAAAGAAAGGGTAATTTATAGATGAAGAATAGTTAGTAAAAGAGATTGATAAATAATGAAGGAGAGTGATTACACCTTGGTAACCTCTTCCTCTCTGTCTGACTGCTGTTGTTTGGTTTCAAATGTCTCTGGCTTTGTTTGACTTAATTGTGATGCGGTCTGTTTTCATTTAACCTAGGGAACACTTGCACCCTGTTATTAATTCAATATCTATATTTTATTCATTGCCTTTCGTCCCTGTATCATGTGAAACACCTTATGTTTAACTGTGGAGGCAGACTAAAGGAGAAAGATGGATGGATTGTGCATATCTTTGAGTCAGATTCCAGAGAAAGCAAGATTGTGATCTGAAGAGTAAAACTTACTGCGTATCTGTCTTTTGATTTCCTTAGTGGGATCCAACCAACACTGGAGCAAGAGGAAGAGAGGCACATAGCAAAAAGTCAGTTAACAGTGTGAGACACGATGCAGATGTCCACATCTGCAGTTTCTAAATGTGTACATTAGTGATTTGTTTGACATCGTGTGTATGTGTGTATACTGTACATACCTTCTGTTCATGGTTGTCAATGTATGATAGACCAAAGTAGTCTTTTTCCATTAGATTAAGATGCTCACATATCTTAAAGAATAAGTACTGGCCCTTTGCACGTTTCTATTGGGAGACACAGTAAGAAAAAGAAGAAAGATTCAGTCACAAACTTTAAAATTAATATGTTCAATTCATTCATTTACTGGAAAAACAATATCAAAAGCTACGATGCAATGTACAGAAACATAAATATGATGAATATGGCTTCCTGTTTTTTTAAAGGTCTAGTGAGACATATAAAGGTGGGCTTCACTTCCTATCTGATCGACTTTATCAACACATCTCTGTTTCTTCCACATTTGCTTAATAATTATCTTGCTTTCTTTCTTTCCCTCTCTCCATCAGTCTCTGGGCGACACATTCCTCCATAAGTCCAATGGGAGCAATGGTCATAAAATCCTCCACAGTGAACTATGACAATGACATTTAGCACACATCCATGGATGCGTGCACGAGAGAGCGCATGTACACACGCACATACAACGGCGGCCTTTAAACGGGCAGAAGGTCAGACGTGAGAGGATGGAAAATAAGGGGGGAAAAAAGATGAGAAATAATGAAATAATATTCATTTCTTTTCAGTTAGTCAGCACTGTCTCAGTCTAAGTGGCTTGCAGACATAGACACGCACACACACATACACCCACAGCAACTGAGAGTGTGTTACGCAGACAGACTTGCAGACAGGGACAGGGAGCGTGGTCAAAGTGGAAGCAAAGAGGATGAAAGACCGCATTTTTCTTCTTGTCCTGAGACAGCTGAAAACATTTGCGGTATTTTCCTATACTTGGTCAAAACGCATGCGCCGCATACACGCACTCACAGTTTAGTTGCTTTCTGAACGCCCAAAGAATGTAAGAATGTGACCTTTCAGTGTGTTTGTGCCTGTGCCAGAGTGCCTCCAAGCAAGGCATTACCCTAAAGACAATTGTCTGCAGACAGTTCCAGATTTCTGGATGATCAACTGACAAAAGGAAAACTTTCATCCACAAATTTCTGGACATAAATTACTTATAAAGCTGAATGAGCCTCAAATCCAAACTGCACACTGAAGAGAAATAAAACCCCACACAGGAGCTCTACAGATAAAATGTTTATCTGAATCTTGCTCTTCTGTGTATAAATAGGCGGGATATGCAGCTCTGTGTGTCGAAGTTGAGCCTAATATTTGCAAATACTACTTAACTCATGTCTGATTGAAACCGAAGGAAATTCTATGAAACCGCGCTTAAACCGTGTGACACTCAAATCCTGCTGAAACCGATACTAATGAAATTCTTAGAAACAGCATTAAGACCATGTGACACTAAGACTCTCCTTTGAAACTACCATTAAAGAGAGCCAGAAAATGTCTGGCCAAGGCTCTAAATACTAATAAAATATGTACTAAAAATGTGTATTACATTGGAATTAATAATTAATTAATAAACAGGATAGATGGATGATTGAAGAATAAGCTGTGTGTGTGTGTGTGTGTGTGTGTGTGTGTGTGTGTGTGTGTGTGTGTGTGTGTGTGTGTGTGTGTGGGGTATTGCGTGTGTTGGAGGCCTGTTGGGCAAAACAAAAAATGTAATCTCTGGAATGCATTGTGCATCTCTCCCTCTCCCGACCTAACTATGCCAGTGTGTGGAGGGAGGGATGGATGGATGGATGTGAGTGTGTGTGTGAGTTCAGGACAATAGCAGTTTGCTGCAGTATCAGCGTTATCTTTTGCGAGACAAAGCTGCCACTGTGTTCAAACCACGGGAGACACGCATAGGCATGCTGTGGGGCGTTGGCACACTTTAGATTAGGGGGATTCAGGTCTGTGGCGGTGAAGTTGCCGGTTCAAATCTCTAGAAAATGCTCGCTATTCTGTCGAGGAGCTCTTGATCCAGGCACAGTGGTTATTCTGGGCAGCTTTCCATTGAATGCAAGCGAGTATGGGAATGTGAAGAAGGGTATTGCTAAAATGTGCATGCTACTTGGGAAAACGCTTTTTTTAAGCACGAACCATGTTGATAATGAGAAAAACACACATGGAAATAAACTATAAGATTAAACTAATAAATAAAATAGCAGTCAAGAGACCATTTTCATTCAATTATTAATTCTTCTAATCAAAAAACAAAATACTTGTTTTTTTATTAGAATAGTTTCCATTACAACCGATTTTTGCAATGACATTCATAATTAATTGTTACAGTAGAGCCTGTGTAGTACATGTGGAGGACATGTGATGTTGTAAGTATCTATATGTTTTATTGTGTGTAGGTGAGGGGGGGGGGGGGGGGGGGGGGTGTCTTGGGCACGTGCTTGTTTAGGAAGTAGCAGATGCTGAAAACTAATCTGGTGCGACCCCCATAATCTGCCATGTTTCTGTGTGTGTGTGTGTGTGTCATGGTCACCAGACAAGCCCCTGCAGCGTGCTCTGCTTTGCTCTACATTGATCCCCTAAGCCACGCCCAAAACAATGTGAGCGGGTGCTTCTGCCATAACTGCACTTTGAGTCAGAAAGTTAAATAGCCCCACATTCATGCACACGGACACGCACCAGATCTGATCATATTAGCGATTACATCATTGACAACCTGGCACTCACGTGTGGCCTACATGAATAGCAAAGGAACATAAAACGGACTGTGTGTCAGTTGAAAATTCAACAGACATGAACTTGCCGATTTTCCCATTAACATGCATGAATTTTGTACACTTAGCAAACTCTTTTTCGGGAAATGAAAGCTGTCATGTCAAATACAGAAATGCAGATGGTTATAGAGGCTATTTTATCTTGCACCATGAATACATTCTCCATGTTCTATCGCATTTCTGCAATTTTGTACACATTATCCATAACACATTGGTTTGATTTCATGTGATCAGAACAGAACTAACCTCTGTCCTCTTAAGAGTATTTATTTCTTATCTAAAAACATGTGAAGAAATTGTAGGATGGTTACTTCTAAAGTGTCAGAACACGCCCGTCCTTCATTGGTGTTGGAGTGTCATCGAAATCCTTGTAAGACCTTTATGTTACATATTAAAAACCATCAGAATCTGCAGAACCTGCATTGTGCATGGCTTAAGTCTCACCTCCACCTCACAGGTGAAATCTGTCCCGTCCAGGAGGGTCACGTGACACACCACCAGCTTCATCTTGGTCTTCCTCACCAAACGGAGGGGAGACTGGAAAATGGAGGTTTGGCCTTCTCCCTCTGCTTCCTCCGCAGCCTCTCCTCCCTGCTCCTTCTCCTCCTCTGCTCCTTCACCCACAGCTGTTGACTTGGTCCCTTCGAGACTTTTCTCAGTGCTCTCTTCCACCTTCTCTTCCTTGCAGGCTGAGGGAGGAAAGAAGAAAAACCCATAAAACAAAAAAGTCAAAGCAAATTTCCCTATTGTGGCTCACAAGTAAAAACTTCAGTGCTTGTCAAACAAAAGTCACGATCAAAGTCATGAAAAGAGCGTGGAAAACACTTTTCTCTCTATCACTCTTAGTGTTTCCCCTTCTAGTCTGAATTTGTTCTTATACAGTGCAGGCGTTTCTTTTGGCCTGATTACTGAAATGTTGATGTCACTGGGTGGGCCTGGGTAGCTTAATGTGATCACTGGGAGGAACAGTTTGTGTGTGTGCGTGTGTGCGCGCGCGCATGTGTGTGTGTGTTTCTTTCTTGGCTGAGCATTTTACATTGTTTGAGTATTGTGAAAAAGACTTAAATTATGTAACAACATCTCATCATCTCTGTTTCTTGTTTTTGTAAAAAAAAAGAAAAAAGAAAAGCTTAATCAAGTGTGGGTACAGAACAATACTGTGTGTGGCTGACTAACAAAGGTAGAAAGCTGTTTTGGCAAACTACTTTTCATATGTTCACTGTTGGGTTTGGCAGTGGTTTAACCGCTGTGTGTACTACTGTAAATGACTAGCTGCACTGCGTAACATTCACATGAAATGAAAACCTCTGCATAGCAACTTCAGACTCTGCAATGTCAACAGTAGATGTAACTGGATTTTTCTGTACATTTCAAAGACTCCAGCAGGTCACTGCACCCGGCCAAGAAATGGTTCCAGCACATAGCCTCCTGTAGAGCCACAGCTTGTAATTTTTACACTTTTTTGTATTTATTAAACCAAGATAACATGTGTCAGTTTGTGCTTCAGATGTTTACCTTTGAACAGAGCCAGTGCTGGCTTTTTTCACTTGCTTCCAGTTTTCATGCTACGCTAAGCTAACTAACTCCCCCCTTTTATTGAGAGTTACAGGAAAAGAGTTTCATATGTAAAAACATTGTGATACCACTCTAATGTTTTACATATGAAGCTCTTTTCCTGTAACTCTCAACAAGTGGGCAAATTGATTTATTTCCCAAAATGTCAAACCATTCCTTTAAACACAAGAAAACCATTAGACCCATGTATAATGTTACAAAGTACAGTGCTATTCTCCACAGAACCTGACTGGTCCTATCATTCCTTGTACATCATACACAATACCAGAGAGTACTGGGTTCCTTTAGAAGGCCTGCACACTAATTTATTGGGCTGCCAGGTTTTCTCCTTGTGTTGACTGAACTGATGAACAGCAGACCAACTAACAGCGAGACGAGGAGATAATAAGGACAGTACCTCAGTGTCAGCACTAGCGTTGGAATGAGATTCTACTTCTTTTTCCTTCACTTGCTCCGACTTGACCTCCTCCTTCTCTTCCACTTCCTCTGCGTGACCGTTCACTTCTGGGGCAGGCACCTCCTCGTCCTTTGTCACCTTGCTTAATGCCTCCTCTGTGGATGGGACCTCCTTGGTCGGCGAGGTCTTCATGGGTCAGGGGGGAAAAAAGTGTTTTGATATGATCGGAACAGTTTAAAGTCAATATTTACTACTTCTTATTATTCATGTGAATTTGATGAAACATTATTCCTGCACACACACAAACCTGGCTTTGAGACTTCTGCTTCTTAAGCCATGTTGGCAGATATCGAGAGATTCCTTTGCCGTCTTTCTCCTTTTCCTTCTCTTTATCTTTCTCCTCTCCCTCAGCGTTGGCAACTTCCTGGTTCTCTTCTGTGGTCTTCTCCGACTGGTCCGACTGAGCAGCTGACTCTTCCGCTTTCTCCTTCACCTCGGTCTCAGAGCCTACTTCTGTTGTCATTGTGACCCGTCAACCTGCAGAGTGAGAAAGGAGAGCAACAGATTTGATTTTTAACAAGTATCACATATTGACACGTTTTTATATATAAGTATATTATGACTAGGGTTGGGCGATGTCCAGGATTTGGACGATCTTCAAAGCAAAACATCGTGATGGCCGATGGCATCGGCGGGGGGGGGGTCGATCTAATAAGCGGCAACACAGAGCTTTGCTCTCGCACGCGCTGCATTTATAGTCACTGTACGGTTTTTATTAACCTAACTGTGTTAAACTAACAAATCCCACCGCACGGGGTGTGTTTGACCGGCGAAACAGTGTCACACTCAGCTCCGACACTCAATCTCTGTCTTTTTCACGTGTTTATTTCTCTTCATTAGCAACTCCACACATGCTTTTCTTTTAGTACTTAAACAGGTAATCAACTGAAAAACATAACATATAAACATAACTACTTTAATGGCACGGACATATTTATGATATTTAACACAAGTTACAAGCACATTGTATATCAACTCAACCAGCTCAACTGCATCGGCGATGCCTGACAGCCATCGCCGATGGACGAACCCTAATTATGACTAAATGTCATTTAGGGTTACATTTACTGATTTACTATTGTTCATTCCATTAGATTATAATTTTAAGAGGATATGCCAAAACATACTTTAAATAACAGTTTGTTATGGCTGTTGGGATATCACGGACAGGTGGAGAGAAATAAGGCTGTCCCACAAATTTTTGGCACCAATATAAACTTGGATTTTAGTCTGCAGTATCTTTTATAAATGAGCCACATGGTTTCTATCTTCTTCACATCTTCTAGAGATGAATGTTTCCTTTCCATTGAGCAAAACAAACTGGCAACTTAAGAAAATATGTCTGAAAATATAAACGCTAATCAATATATAGTGTGATGTAGTTTAGTCATGTCATTTAAGGAGTTAAAGGTGTACAAGCTGCAAAATTAGTTTAGTAGAAAAAATTCAATATATAAATGTTGGCTCACAGCTGTGAACACATGAGCTCATAGCTGTTTGAAACATTAGCTCTCGACTTGGACGCATGTCTGTTTTACACAATTACACAAAAACACAAGAGTTTAGGATGTCATTATGTCACACTATGGGTTTCATCTGGGTCAGCAGCTTAAGAGCTGGTTACCAGCCGTCACGCACGTAGAGAACACTGAAAGGAGGAGAATTACTTATAATCTGAGTCGTTGCTTTTACCCTGCAGCTGTGCCCAACACACACACACACACTCCTCAACCCAAATATCTTTGGCAGCGCTGTCCACACACGCCTTATCACGGAAACAAATACATTCATTCAGCGTGACACTAATTTGTTGGTAACGCTGGATGGCTGTGACATTGGTCTTGAGGGGAAGATGAGGTCAGAAGTCGCACATGACGGGTGTCTACCTGCATACACAGCCTGCTTCGGTGTGGTGTGTGTATGTGTGCGACTGTGTGTATACAAGAAGCTTTAGGCAGAAGGTTCGGCGTGATTTATTCACTATTCGTCATCGTCATCTTCAACTCCTGTCCTCTCACTTGCTCTGAATCTTTCCCCCTTCCTCCTTTTCCTCCATCACCCACACTATGTCTCCCAAGCCTTCTCACTCTGGTTCTATTATTCATCACGTCGTCTGCATTTTCCTTTCTGACCATCTCTGACTCTCCTACTTTCTCTTTTCTGCCCTGCCACCTTCAATAAGAGCGGACACACACATAACATGCACACAGCCACAGTTGCAGCAGTGGTGTGTAGGGAGGGGCTGGGAATAAAAATAGAACAGGACTCCTTACGCATGATCGACTAATGAGGTGTGTGTGTGTGTGTGTGTGTGTGTGGGGGGGGGGGGGGGGGGGGGGGGGGGGGTTGGGCAGAAAGAGGTGTGTATGCAGGTATTTGCAAATGTCAGAGGGGCAATAGACTGTTTGCTCTTTTACAGATAAGGAGAAAGACAAATAAAGAGGGAATCCCAGTGATGTAGCTCGACAAACATAAAACCAGAAGACCAACTGTAGACTGTACAAAGATGGAGAGAGCCAGGTGTGATGCGACCCATTTTGTTTGCATTGGAGCAGGTTTAAGGCTCAGAGCTGCAGCTTATAACTGAAATAAAAGACTCTCTGGAGAGAAGATGACGCTTTTTGGGAGTAAATTGGGATCAGGGACTTTTTTACAGTCAGCATCCAAGCAGCCGTTAGTTCAGCCTCAAGCTGTGGCAGCTACTTAGGAAAAAAAACAAAACACTGCATCTCAAGATACTGCGGGTGGTTAAATATAGCAGTAACATTTTATCAAAACATCTAATGGGATGTCATTTGGGATGTCCTGTTTGGCAACTTGTATTCTCAATACAAGACAATCAGAGATCTCCACTTACCGAGGTCTGGGAAGTTCTAAATGCACGCTAGTTGCATGAACAGCCGCAAGAACAGACGCCAACAAACTACGCCCTTTACATTTTGTTAAGATCTTACTGGAAATGATGCTCTAGCCTCATTGTCCTCCAGCCATACTTATTATATCCACTCAGTTTTAGCAATGAAACCTGGGAGACTGTCCTCAGTCTCTATGAGCAAAGTGTGTAGAGACTGACGTGGGTCTAAGCAACTTGAATGTACCTGAACAGGTGATCCAGATACTCTGACCAATAATCTATCATAATTCTGTAGTTACACAGGCTTTAAATGTGCAACAGTTTGTGAATAAGTTGGTGCGTTAAGACTGAATAAGTTGGTGTGTTAAGACTGCTACCTGAGCTTTGAATTTATTTATTTTTTTACATGTATAATGTACTAGATTTGGTCCATTCACCCAACTCTACCATAGAGTTCCTACCTACTTGCTGCAGCTCCCTGTGCTCTGACACTGTGCTTCTCAATGAACAAGCTCACAGCATGTATGTGAGCTGGCATCAGACCTGCAGCTTCGTCACGGACACTTAGTCCTGCTCTACGCTGGCCCAACACCGAGAACCTTGTCCTACTGCTCTCATAGCTTTCTAACTCCACCTTCAACTCTTTACTTCTTTCTTCTTCTACCACCCTCCATCTCTTTCCATCTTTCTCTTCCACTCTCCAGCCCCTGGGCGCCTCTTTCTCGTTTTCATTAAATCTTTGCATTCATCTCTCTTCTCTCAATCCCTTTCTTCCGGGCCCCCTTTCAATCCCCTCCAATCGCCCGTTCGCATTATCTCCCCCCTGAAACCCCTCCTCTTTCTCTCTTCTTCCCACAGTCCATATAAACAATAGCGTGACATTATTATGGCCTCTTTTCATATATACACACATATATACACTCACTGACTGGTTTATAGCAGTAAAACCATAATACCAACCTATGTAGCATTTAACTTGCGTCAGTTTTAGGAAGCTGGCAGCCATCACAGTACAGTAATCTTGTCCATGGCTGAGCTATGACATGAATGGGGTCAAACATGGGTTGAGTGTGCATTAAGTAGACCTGCGTCATCACCTAACATATAAAATCCAAAAGTATCTATGGATGTTATGTGCTTTGTTTGTTTGTTTCCATTTAAGCATTAAGTATCTCTTTATTCTTAGAATCTGTCCAGAGGCGAGTACTGTATTACTGGCTGTGGCTCATCTTATCAGAGTATTTCACAGTCAATTAGTAGTGATCAACTAACCCACTTGTCCAAAATAGGCAAGTTTAAAAGCCTGCAGATTTACAATACACACGAACACACATGCAGCTAGTCCTGCCAATTATAGTTGGTGAGGCATTTCTATGTTTGTACACATGCATGTGATTTTCTGATTCAACTTGACTCCATATCTCTCTCTAATGCACACTTAAAGAGGCTCTATATCTGAGCTCATTTCCTCATCTCTCATCAGTAAATATTTACTACTCGCTTTATCTGGATTTATCTTGATTTTAGCTTTTTAATCTTACATGCTTGACTCTACCGCAAACACATTCCGTACAGCATGTTCAACGAATGGTTGCTGCACATGACCGTCACATCGGCAACATGAACAATTATTTTAACGACACCGACTTGACACTTTAACCTCTGTAAACAGCTACCCTCGGGCTTTACTGTTGTGCGGCGCGAGACAGTAAATACCTCCTTACATCTTTTCTCAAACAATCACGTGTTGCTCCTGTTAAGTTTTCACAATGAAGGATTAAATGAATGGGGAAATGAATGGATGGAACTTGTACCCTTACCTACTGTTGGTTCTGTTGCTTTCTTTTCCTCTTGTAACTCCTTCCCTTCACTTCTTCTCACCTCCTGTTTCCTTATTCTTTGTTTTCACTTTTATTTTGCCCTTTAGCTTTAGTTCTCTCTGCTCCCTGCTCTTCTTTCTTCCTTCACTTTCGCTTCCCACCTCTTAGCAAACGCCTGCCCTACAAACTGTCATTGTCATTTTCACTCCTCCATCCTCTCCTCTCTCTCTCCCTCAGAGCTCTGCGCTTGCTTCCCCCGGGACTATTGCTCTGAGAAACGAGGGCAGAAAATGAGAGAGAGAGCGAGAGGAGGTGGAGAAGGAGTGTGTTAGAGAGAGTAGGAGCAGAGCGAGGGAGGACAGAGAGATGGAGGGAGGTGAAAGATGGATGGATGAAAGAGAAGGAGCGAGACCCCACCTACTGCGCAAGCTGACTGTGCCAGATTACTAATGGACACGGCGAATTACACTTCCTCTTAATGCCAAGTCCTTCTTCATTTCATCCAAGGAGAGCTCGCATGGGAATCACTCCTTTTTCATCCTCTCATCTTCAATCTTTCAGCGCATAATCTTTTACACCATTCCTGTATGTGCACAATTTTGTGTATTAAAAACATCAGAAACAGTCAGTAATGAAAGCACCTCCTTTTCTCCCACCTCTCTTTGAAACACATCATTCTTGTTTTCTCATTCATGATCCCTCAGAGAACACTGAGCCATTACTTCATGTCTTTGGCTTGCAAAGCTTTGAAACAGCATTTCACATTGTACAGGAAAGAAAATGAATTAAATAAGCACACTATTGCTCAGACAATAACACCAGGGCAGATGTTACACCCACCTTTTTTTCATCTTCTTTTTTTTTTTAATTCTGGCTAAAAATCCTGTTGGAAAAGAATACTTTTAACTTTTATACGCGCTGTTTTTAGAGTACATTAAAGAGTGTTGCCGTTTTTGCCTCTCACATCTTCACAAACACCATATTGCAGCCACACAGGTCACAGAAATGCAAACACTGCAGCTCCCCTACTTACAACTTTATTGCTGCCTGTCTGGGTTTTAGGGGTCGTCGTCATAGCAACAAAAACTTCCTGATCTGGCCTGTGGCCGGGAGATAAAATTTTACGAGAGAGACTCACGGGGGTGAGTGCAGAAAGAAAGAATGAAAGAAAGAAAGAAAGAAAGAAAGAAAGAAAAGACAGATGTAACTTGTGTCTTAAAAGGTTTCACATTTGTGTTGTTTTTTTTTTTAATTATCTGATAAAAGTGATAAAAAAGGAAGAAAAAAAACATACCCACCCACCCAATTGTATGGGGCAGAGCAGGGAGGAACAGGTTTCCATGGCAATGACATTCATGGACTACAACAATAAATCCCCATGGAAACAAGAGATTACCACGGCAAAAAAATACAGATTAGTGAGCTAGCATAGAAGTGACAATAGAGATTATGACCGTGCCTAAACCCGTTTCAAACCACGTTAAATTTACAGCTGATATTATGCAGACCTACAGGAAGCACTACTCTTCCCTCCCTCCTCTCATCCTCTGCTAACATCCCACTCATGTGCCACACCCACACGAAAGGCTACTCAACTCACAGCAGATCACAATTTTTCCAATATCTTCCCTCTCAATGTTATTTTCTATCATTAAGTGGAAGCTGTTATCTTCGAAAAAGTAAATTAAATAACATGCATCCCCCTTAAAAAAAAACTCCTGAAATACCAGACCAGTCCAGATGATTAACTAAACTTTTCCCAAAACACATAAATACTCAGGAAAGGGAAAAAATGATGGTCGTCTTTTGAAAAAAAATATTTTTGTTTTTTGTTTTTTTAGGCTCTATTCCAGTTAAGTGTCATTTCCAAACTAGCCCCACCTAGAAAAGCTTTGATTGGTTTGGCTGCTTTTCTGAACAATGAGAGTCAAAAAATTAGATGTGGGCAGCGAATCAGAAACCAGCCTTTGGAAAGTACTAACAGGTGTTATTATGTCATAACATTATAAATCTTACATGTCTGTGTGTGTGTGTGTGTGTGTGTGTGTGTGTGTGTGTGTGTGTGTGTGTGTGTGTGTGTGTGTGTGTGTGTGTGTGTGTGGGTGTGTGTGTGTGTGTCTATTAGCTGTCAGAACCAGCTGGTTTCTACCTCACCTACACACACATACACACACACACAATAAGTGAGATTAATTAAAAAATGATCTACAGATGAATCAATTACTTACAATCTTGAACAAATAAAGATAACCTAACTAAACTAAACATACTCAGTTTTCAATTCAAGTACTGATAAATGTTCTGATCAGGTTAATATACGTCCGCTCCCAAAATTGAGTTGTGATTGTTTTGGGTTTTTTTCAGGATTAAGCTATAAATTGCAAATTCAGAACACTTACAATTTAGACACAAGAAAATTAAGATCTGGTTTTAAAGACATCTTAATAGTTCTGCATTCATAACCTGCATCATAGGGTTTTATTCATCTTATGGTCTCTTACTCATATTTTGAGGCGCGCTAGCCACAAGAGGAGCCCATTTACTGCAAACTGTACGAAACTTCAAACAACAGCAGTACTTGTATACACTCGGGTGTGTTTGACCTGTAAAATGTTCCGGAAATAGACACAAAACATCCATTTTAACCCTGACGCTGCTTTGCTTGCCGCCTGTGTAGATGTCTCATCTTAATTGCTGTTTGTGTCGCTCCCCGCTTCACTTCCTCATGAAACAGCGACAATGTTTCAATTGTGCTACAGAGGTCGTTTCTGACAGCTGCTGTACACCGAGCGCAACGGTCCCGATACAACAAAGCATCAGACGTCGATCGGGCCTTCGAGCAGCTGAGACTAACGAATTAAAAATCCAATCTGCATATCGCACTGGGACGTCCCAAATGCTGATGCAACAAGCTACCAGCTTCTCAAACTGTCCCACCGGAGTCCAGCAGCTGACCGTCACTGAGCCCTGCTTTGGTTTGGAAATGACCATAACACACACACACACACACACACACACACACACACACACACACACACACACACACACACACACACACACACACACACACACACACACACACACACACACACACACAGGGTGCAGAGTCCTAATCTGTGCTGTTCTCTTGTATGAAATGTCCATCTGTCACGCAATGCAACACAGAAACATGGACACACACATTTAAACAGATTCTAAAACGTGTGAATGCAAACTCACAGAATGACTGATAAACACACCAGCTATGGATTTGTACTCTTAATCACACACACACTCAGTCACACACACACACACACACAGACTGCAGTGGTGGTGTGAAAACTCTGAACATGTCCTTCCCTTTACGCTGCACTCTGATCCTCACACTGAGGATTACACAAAGGATAATCCCTGTGTATGTTTGTGTGTCTGCCTGCCTGCCTGCCTGTCTGTCTGTCCATTCATCCCTTCATTTTACTCTCCGTCACTGCTCCGTCTCCTCTTCTGCTCCCAGCTACACCTGGTCACCTGATCACCTGATTTCATCACTACTTCCCCGTCCTGACATAGCAGGTGCATCGACACAAAAGGCGCTCCCCCCCCGGTGTCTTTTTGTGACCAGATCAGTTTATAAGTGATGCTTAAAACGACCAAAAGTGTGTCATTACTTCTCCCTAGTGTGTTATTACTGTTGGCTCATAACAGCTATTGTCTGCTGCACAATTCTACAGGATGGCAGTAACACTGTTTCACTTTTCCAACCCCACAAGGACGCTATATACTAATAATATTCAGAACTTTACAAAACTAATAATGTGACTGCATTTGCATGTTCTTCACTGTTTTCTGACGTTTTACACACCAAATGACAAACCGATTCATCAAGAAATAATCCACAGATTATAATTGATAATAATAAGAGTGTAATGGTTTGTGTATTCATCTTGAACTGTTTGGTACAGGATGTTCAGTTCAGTATGTGAATATCCTTGGTTCAGTTTGCTCTCTGACTCCGACCCAAACAATTACTGTCAAAATAGTTTAATAATCCACATACTCCGACGTGCAGAGCAGTCATTTTAGAGCTCGGGTTCCACCCTCAATGCTTTGGCAGTGTAGCATTTAGCTGTATCATGCTTCAACAGCTGGACAATTTCAGGCAAAATTACATAATATATCGCTGACTACGGTTAGTGCAATACAATGACAGACTATTAATTACTCACATTGTATATTACACCTGTTTTTAAATTTAGGTCAACTTATATGTTGATTGTGCTGCAAATGTGTGTCTATTTTAACTAGTAATCTTATTTGTACCACTGAGGATTTGCACTAAATTTCATTGTACAGCTGTGCAATAACAAATAAAAGCATGCTTATTCTATTCTTATAGTAACCTTAAAATACATGTTCATGGGCTCACCAGCTTAGCCTGGTTACCCTGGTTACGCATACTCATTAGAGATATCGCTATCAGATATCAGGTCAAATACTGACTAAAATATTGGTGGCAATGGACCATACTTATTTAGCATTTTTGGCATTTAGTTAACACTTTTCACACACAGTGTTGACAGTATTCCATTCATTCTTCTCTCACTTTCTCAAATAGTTTCTTTAATTTCCATTTTGGCCAGTCTTTGGCACATGGTCTTAAATACACGTCTGATGCCAGGAAAACTGTAGATGACTGAAAAAATAATGGTGATTACAATACAATCTGTTGATGCAAGACAAGAAAATGTCCTTTTTGTGCCCTGTCTTTTAATGTCATTAAATCACTCTCTTTTTTGTGTGTCTGAGAATAATTCAGTCCCTCCAGGAAATTGCAATTTTGAAATCGCAATAATTAAAGCACGTTCAAGAAACCGTGCAATATTTGTGAGAGCTTGAAATTTTGCAACATTACTGCATATTTTCCGTATAAATTGGCCAAATCAACAGACAAATCTGGACAAGACTCACCTGCAAATGAGGTTTACATTCAGTTAGTCAGAAGAATACAAGCTGATGTGTTTTCCAGACAGCAAACATGGAAATGAAACTATATTTTTATGTAATAGTTATATTTTAATGGCATTATTGACTGATTTTATTGGGTGCTAATGTTGAGGTGAAAGTTTATTCAATAAAGTCTTATAAATGGAACTCAAGTCCACTATTTTCTTTTCCAAATTTGAACTCATCGTTCACATGGTAATAAATTATTTATTACATATGATTCTTCGTTGGTAGAGGTTTTTAAAAAATGCATTATTTTCCTTTGTTTGCATTTCTTCCCTGAATTCCTGCTATTTTACCATAAGAAGAGCACATAACACATTGCAAAATCAAATTGCAATTTTTGAGAAAACTGCTGCAAAAATCGGATTTTTTTTATAGCTACAATTATCACAAAAGAAACTCTGTGAAATCCTGGAGGGACTGATAATGGGTCAGCTCATAACTACTATTGTTAACTGCTAAAACTCCCCTATTCAACGATTAGAGCAGTCAGGCGCGAGTGCTCTGCCTCTGTGTGTGTGTGTGTGTGTGTGTGTGTGTGTGTGTGTGTGTGTGTGTGTGTGTGTGTGTGTGTGTGTGTGTGTGTGTGTGTGTGTGTAAGACATAGTGGGAGTGTGGGTGGGTCACATGGGTGCACAGGACATATACAGATACAGTTTATTGTGCGTGTGAGAGTGACAGTGGTGAAATAGAGGGAAAAACGAAGAGAGAAAGAAGAAGAACGCATTAGGCTGTTAGGCTGGGAGGAGAGAATGAAATTAATGTGAAAGATAAAGAACCCACCGCACATGCTAACACGAGCCTCTCACTGACAAGCAGTGGGTGTGGCGTTGCTACGGTAACGCACATCCCATAGAGGGTGGGTAACAACAGGTGCCTATGCAAAACAAATGACTTCATGGGTATCAACTGGACTCATTAGTACAGCTGGATAGCGTGGCAACGAGATGCAGATGAAAGTAGCTGAAAGCAGAGATGTGAAAGCTTTGAACTGTGTAAACATGGCAGTTCTCCATTGTAAGAAAAATGTAATATGATACCTTTCCATCCAAAGTGGCCGCTCTCAGTTTAAAGCTTTGTAGTCACTTTTTTCAACGGACGATTTTATAGGTTAAAATGCACTTTTAGTTGTACATCAGTAACTGAACTCATCACATTCATGCAGCCTGAAGTTGACCCTGATTCTTCAGGTCAGTAGCATGTTTAGTCTGTTTCTGGTCCGTAAGACGCCTGAGCCTTTTCATTTCTATTGGCCCAACGCCTTATTTTATTTAACAGGGAGTCAGCTACCCCTCCTACACACAGGCACCGTGTTGGGGATGTGATAATGCAATCAAAGTCTGGTGAGTTCAAACACTCGACCGGGGCATCAACCCGGGGATTTTATAGGGTCTGGCAGCGTTTTTTGGACTATTTGTCTTGGAATTTCCTGATAGAGATGCTGAAATATTTAACTACGACTTGCCCAATTAACAATCTCTGAAATATATGTATTAACTGGAATTTTTTAATATTTTTTTGTTTGTTTATTTATTGTTTTTAATGTCTCTTTATCTTGTGGAAGTCGTTTGTACGTACTGTATGTTTTTGCATATAAAAAGCCAATACAAATATTTGGATAATAGTCTGTTGCTAGTCCAAGCTGCCACATTCCCTTCAGTGCAAAACTAAACGCTGCACATAAGGTCAAGAGCTCAGTAGCCAGATTATGATGTATAATGGTCTTTTAATACGCTAGTGCTATGCTAGTAAATACTATATCACAGCACTACTAAAAACCTACTGATTTCACAGTGACAATGTGTTCAACACCCCTACAGTCATCACCATTTACTGGCCCACACAATGTACACCTTAAAGTCCAATGTTGGATAACTAATTCTTGTTTTTACATGATGTCAACAAGAAAGCATAGGTGTGTTATTCTTTATATGAGCTATTTGATGCAAAGGCTTGATGCAGCTACAACATAATATTCTACATAAAATATTCACTAATAGTTTAAAGTAGAACCAATGTGTCATTCGTCAGTCCATTGATACAGAGACTATTCATTGGCAACTTTTTTAATATCTGGTTAATTGTTTAAGTTTATTCTCAAGAAATGGCAAGTACTGTTTCACCCGGTGGTCTTGGGGTTCAAGGTGCTGACCATGAACCACAATAACCCCAGTTTGAGTCTTGTCAGTGACTGTTACTGCATGTCTTTCCCAGTGTCTATCTCTCCTGAAATACTTTAAAAGAAGCCAAATATTTCCCAGCTCCAGCTTCTGAATTGTGCAATTTTGCTGCTTCTGTGACAGTAAACTGAATGTCCTTGATTTTTTGGACTTTAGGTGTGGAAAAAAAACAACAAACTTTTATGACTTCGAGCATTAGGACAGAGTGACCGGCATTAGTCACTGTTTCCTGAAACAATTAGTCAATTTATTGAGAAAAAAACTTCAAGATGAATCAATAATGATTAGTTTCAGCTGTAATCAAGATTGGTTAGTAGCTCTGGATCTCCAATTATGTGTGTGACAATATGTAACAGTGAGAATGTAAAGCATTCAACTCATAGCTGCCTGCCTTTAATTTCCTAACTACTAACCTTAACCCTTAACTCTAAAATTAGACATTCCCCTTGTGAACACTACGAGATGTCCTCATTTTTAGAACATCCTCCTGTTTTCTCAATTACTGCGAGGACAAGTTGCCTTTAAAGTCCGGACGCAAGCTCGCACATCATTACAATATGTTGCGGCGAGCGGCTCTTCTCAGGCAGCAGTGGTGAGGTCAACGACATGACCAGACAGGCTGTTTAGCCGCCTAGTATCAGTTAATCCCAGACCAGCGACCTCCGACCCCTAATCAGGAAACAGGAAGTGTGGCAATAAGGCAACTCGGGACCCTCCTCCTGTTTTCACTCCTCAGTCAAGCTCTCATCCACCATCTTTATCTTCAATTCTCTTTTTTTTTATAGCACAAACTGTGTGTGTCAGTATCTGCGTTTGTCTGTCATTAGGAATCTGTCAACATAAAAACAGGAAATGACTGAGAACAAAACATCCGTACAGTCACATTATTCCTCATTTCTCCGAAGAATTACATTTCCTAACAAAAGTCTGAACAACATATCTATTAAATCCATCTATAATGTCGGTAAAAATATCTACACAGATGTCTAAATCACCCCCACAGCCCCTGCTCCCCCAAGCGCCCCTAAGCCCCCGCCAATGTGTATTTTTGACCTGTGGGAACGACTGAATCCCCCCCCGACACAAACACACAGTTCACTGAGTTCTTTACGCTCTTTTCCAAAATGCTTTGCAAACTTCTGAGTTTCCTCAAAGGCAACTAATGAGAACAAGTTTTCTAGTCTGTGCTCCCTCTCGACCTTCTTGCTCCAGATACTCCTCTCCTCTCGCTTCCTTTTCCACCCCTCATCCCTTCCTCTTTAAGAAAAAAAAAAGAAAAAAAATTGCTCTGCCCTGATATCCCACCTCCCCTGGTGCTACCTCTCCTCCTCTCCTCTGCCCTACACAAACCCTCTTCCTGGCTTTTTTTTTTTGACATCCCGTTGAATGAACATATGAATGAATGAACAGCCTACACATGATATGATGAATATAGTAAATGATGGATGAATTAATCCCTAAACGAAAGAATAAATGGCTAATGACAAAAATGAACGCTAGGATTCGGGTTAGGGTTACCCAATTTTGGTGGTTCCAGCTTCACAAACGTTAAGATTTAGTGATAAAATGTGATAAACTGAATGTCTTTTAGCTCTGGACTGCTAGTTGGACAAAATAATACAGAGTTAAGCTGATCACCGCTTCACTGCTGCAGCTAAAGTGATGGGACGTTAGTTATTCTCTCAGGTTTTATAAAGAATAGACTCTAAAAATTTTACCAGTATTTAGGGATCAATCATTTAACATCTGACTTTTTATTTTTGTTTTAATGGTGATCACCGTGACAGTTTGAATGGCTTCGCTAATTTGTGCGGTTAAGTAAAATCACTAGCACGGCAGCTCCAGCTGTAGCAGATTATAAAGGGTGTTTTTATTATTTTGTCACATGCAGATTAACAGATAATGAAAATAATTGCTAGCTGCGGTCCTACTAGTGTCAAAGACAGGTCACAACACTACAAGCTTAATATTAAAGTGTAATATTATCAAATTTTCTGCCGATATAAAAATCTGCGCCAAGATTTCCTTGCATTGCTGCCCAAGAATTGGCCTTTGAAAAAGATGAAGGCTCTGCCCCGCCCTGCTCAGCCTCTCTCTGTGAGAATGTGACCCTATGCTGATTAATCTGTTTTTAACTATGTTTGGCCCCCTGCCAAAGCCACAGGCCAACGCTCTCTCTTTCTCTCTCTGGATTTTATTCTATCGTTTCTTTCAGAGCTGAACACTTGCTGGGGAAGGCAGTTTGCCCTCTCTTTCCTTCTCTTTCTTTCTCTCCCTGACATAAAACATTACTCTTCAACACAAGGGGTTTCTATTCTCCTCCTAATGGATCTCCAGCACCAGTCAAAAGTTTGGACACGCTCTCTCATTGAAGTGAATGGCAGTCAAATGTGTCCAAACTTTTGACTGCTACTGTACTCTAACCCATGGCTATTACACTAGCTAAATAAAAAAAAATATATATATTCTTGTTTCCATTTTTTGGCATTTAGCTGACCCTCTTCTCCAGAGTAACTACACTCCATCATGCACGTCCTCCACATCTCTATCACTCTTTTTCCCCCCTCCCCAATCTCACTCTCTCACCCGCCCTCCTCCCCTCTCCTCTCCTCTCACTGTCTCTCTGTAGCGCTAATAAGCTGAACATTGCATTACAGTTTCCATTCATTCATGGCTCTCTGATCTTCTCTGTGTGAATCCGTGTACTGTGGTGACCGCTGGCCAAGCAGGCCTAAAAGCTAGAGGCTAATACTCGACCGCTCGCTCACTGCTGGCTGCCAAAACTGTTGAATGTCCACCTTTCTACTAATTTTGACTAATTGTTTTTATTGAATTTTGTCCTGGAGTCACTGAAATTGTCGAGATTAAAGTCTTGAATTTGGATCACTTTCACAGACTGGACATTGAAGCCGAATCAAAACCTTGACATTTAGATTTTCAGTTTGTAAAAAAAAAAATCAGAAAGAAGATGAGAAGTCAGTATTTTTTTTGGTACCTGCATGCACATAAAAAAACACAGCCATCGTTAGTCATGCAAAGCGGTGTGTGTGACAGCGGGGCAATCTGTGTGTGTCTGAGTTGATGTGACGTGCTTTGCTCCTGTTGAACCGACAAGGTCAGGGTGAAAACACACATACTCACACCAACACACGCACACACGGGGATGTTCCCATAGCCTTTCCGAATGGTTAAGCAATATCTCTCACTCTCTCTGTCGCTCCCGCTCAGTCTCTCTTTTTCCTCTTTCTGTCTGACTCTTACCCACTTCCTCTCTGCTCAGCTTTTTTTTTTCTCCTTTCTACTCCCTCCCTTTCTACTTCTGCCGCTCCATCTCTACTTCCTATCTTTGTCTCCCTGTGTCTCTCGACTTTCCCTGCTGTCTGTCACAAGGGGAGGGTGAGAAAAACATACAAATGAAGTTCACGTGTACTGTTTTCTTCGCTCAATTAAATCAAAATATTAAGAAGCCATAAAATGCGAAAGATGAAAATAAAAACTGACCCTCTAAGGGAGGGGGTACTGTTAAAGAAATTAAGTGTCCAATTATGTTTTGCATCTGATTCATTAGGCTAATTCCTTTTAATTTTAATGTATACACAGGGTTTTGGCATTAGGAAGAACCAAACCACAGAGATATTATTTCATAAAAGACACAGAGCTCAAATGAATGGAAACGTAAGGTTTGTCCTTGACAACAGCAATATTGAGAAGAACAAAAAAAGAAAATCATGCACTTGTTCTGGCATGTCCCAGAGTTAGTTCCAGCTACCTTTAATGAGCAGATTCTCCCACCAGAACAACCAATTAAGGCCTTCTCATTAGTGGGTTTGACAGAGCTGCCACTGTTCTACACATCCTGAGAGTCTGAGAACCAACATGACACCGATGATTATAGATAAACTATACACAGAGAGAGGGGGGGTGGGGGTACGCAGGAAAAACACACCAGAGCAAGAAGACCGACGTGCTCACTGCTTACAGAAAGCCTTCCTGTCTGTTTACACATATTTCGAGGACAAATTTGGTCAAAAGAAGACAAATTCTTTACCGTGTTGTAGCTATAAGAAAGTTATTGTGTCAGCAACACCGTTTTCCTACAGCGGACCGACACCTGCTGCACAAAATAACCTGCACACCTGCAGCTAATGATTATCTTCATTATCAATTCATCATATTTTTCACAATTCATCATTTAAGCTATAAAATGACATGAAATACTGGAAAGCTCCAACGATCAGTCGATTAAGGCAAGGCAAGGCAAGACAGCTTTATTTATATAGTGCATTTCATACACAATGGCAACTCAATGTGCTTTACATAAAACAAACATTTAACAGTAAGAATTGGAAACAAAAAACATGCAACTTGATTAACTGAGTAGTTGATCGACAGAAAGTTAATCACCAACTATTTTGATCATCGATTCATAGTTTTGAGTGATTTTTAAAACTCAAAGCTCGCTTCCATGGCAACCAACAGTGTAAAACACAAATTATGTTCGATTTACTAGCATAGAAGACAAATAAAAACCAGAACATTTACATTTAAGATACTAAACTCAATGGGTCAAGCCTAACCCTAACCCAATCATTTTAGCTCTACATGTAACCTACTACAACACAATAGCCCTGCAGAAAGTAACACCTTTGTGAAGCGTGTGATGTTCAATTTCTGCTGTGCAAAGCCAAGTGATATAACAACTGTTATGATCTGCTGCTTAGGCATTGAGAAATACCTGATGTCTGATGATTTGATGCCCATCACATTAAAATAAATCAAAATGGGAAGTCAAACATGATCTCCAGAGAGTACTGACCAAAAGCTGAGCTGTGCTGATTAAAGTGATGAATAGATGGCCACACACACACAAACACACACACACATAATTAGTTAGAGCTAGATTTAAGGATGATTGTTAATAGCAACTGTGTTATCAACTGCCCTCATATTACTCTATGAGTCTGCCTGTGTAGTTCCCAGTCATGTTGCGGCACACATCAGAGACTGAATTGCAAAAGACCCCTGACAAAAGGTTACTGATAAAGCCAGATAAGCATAGAAATAGAACAAATATAACAGAAGTTACTTGAAAAATGGCAAACTTTGTTAATTGTGAATGTGTATTCCTACACTGATTTAGTGCATTGGAATTTGATAACATTAATGAAATGGATATGTTCGCTAGTTACGTTTTACATGTCAGCATAATCTCAGATCAATGCAGTCTGTCCCTCAATTTGACAGGCCGGCCTGTCTATCTGTCTGTGAACTAGCTGAGCCTTTACCATCTGTCAAACAAATATGACTATGGGTATGTCTGCGAAACACATGGAAAGAACAGTATGTGCTTTGCTGGAAAGAGAATGAGTATTATGGAAAGAGTAGGCACATTTAGATAAGAAGTGGGATGCAGTTAAGAGTAAAACCATTTAAACTGGAACCAAATCTGAGTTTGTGACCCTTTTTTAATAAGCCATTAAGACACAGCTCAAAGAAACCTCTAATTGCATACATTAATGTGGTCAAATCACAGCTCAAATGATCATCTGAGCCATTTATGAAGCAAAAATGACTGATAGCAGATTCAATATTGAAATAGTCTCTTCCTTTTCTCTGTTTTATATCTTTATAAATAAACTGAAACTCTTGTCAAACTAATTAAATAAGCAATCTAACCACATTACTTTGGGCACTGCTAACTTGTTTTTCTTGTTCTAATCTTGACACATAAACTAATTGCTAATATGAAATACTATCTCCCCATCTTTTTTTTCATCATCTTTAAAAAAAAAAAAAGTATTTCATCACCAGTCGAAACCTTTGGATCCAACAGTTAGTTTAACAACCTACAACAGGCCTTCATTTCCCAGACACTTTTGTAAAAACCACGTCCCGAGCATGAAACCAAATGAAACAAACATCACTCATTTAAAAAGCACTAAAACATGTGCTAGTGCTGCTCAGTTCACTCCTGCAGCAGGCAGTGACCATGCAGACACAACAGGAGGACAACATCGTTACACAACTACACAGATAAAACGCCTTCAAACGATTAGTGGTCGATTTAAAACAACTCTACTGACTATTTACTAACTTAGTGGATGGATGCTGAGAGAGACGTGCTTTTAAACAGACTTTTACGTTTACGGTGATGAGAAGAGCCAACCTCCTACGGTAATATCACGCCGTTAACGTAGCGGTACACTTCACCTACACCAGGAAATGCAACCACAACGAGGTTTATTCGTTCAGAAAAATGACTTTTAAACATGTGAGTTAGTATTGGCTGCTTTTGCCTTAAACCGAGCGTATATCCTCGACGCTCACGGCGAGCAACACATCCGAGGGAGATACGGCGGGACATGAAAGTAGTTTAGGTGATGATAACTGGGATAATGAAGATAGGCGCCATGAAGCCCCTTAACGACCAAGGCGCAATATAATGGATTTCGTGTGAAGCTGCTGTTTGCTTGACCATTTTAAAAATGTGAGTTAATGTGGATTTAGTGCAGTTGTAGCGCCTATATATATACCCCAACAAAATGTGCTATATATGCAATGAAATGCGTTCAAACAGCATTGTACCAGTCGCAGTCGATGATGCATAAATCACGTGATTCAAAAATGGGCTAAAATGAAGCGTTACCTGTAGTAAAATCCGACGATGCGTTAGGGGAACTTCCAAACGTGGCCTCTCCGTCTGTTCTCCTCCAAAAAATAACGTACGTCCCACGATATCAGCCTCCAAAAATCTTCACTACAGTCCACACTGAAAAATCTGGCTATGGCTCAGAGTAGACGTGTCCATCATCCCCGAGACCCGCCCCATACAGTGAAAAACATCTTTTAGCGCTCTGCCATTGGCTGAGAGGAGTTACTGTATTAGATTCTAAGCTGTGATTGGTCGCACGCGTTGTCTATCCGCGTTAGTGGGACGGTCGATGCAGATGTGGCAGTGCTAGTGTGGCAAAGCAGCACCCTCTAGAGGATCAAATTAGTCACTGCAATATGTTGACTTTATGTTTATTCCCCTCCCCACATTTTTCACTTTAGTGTTTGTATTTTATTTCACACATCTCTCCTATGTTATTTTGTTATTGTTGAATGCATTGCCTTGCTGTGTGTACTGGCTTTTTCTTAGCAGCGTCAGTGACTTTGAAACTACTCTAATTTTATTTGTATTATTTACATTGTAAACCGAACCCAAGCTTAGAGAAACACTGCAGTGCAATCATCTTGGGTTGTGGCACCTTAATAAACCATAAGAAAACATATTTGAATACTTGAAGAAACAAGATACTCCCATAAATCTGTACTGTGCATGCCATGGACTGTAAATATTTGAGTGTTTTGATTCATCATTTTTTCTTCACTAATGGCTCATTAGTGAGCCATTAGTTTGCACACACAAACACACAAAGGACACACTGGTCATTGCATAACAAAAAGCACGGCTACTGCCAGTGTACACTGTCTCTATCTCTTCTGTTCGCTCACACACTCACACACACACACACACATACACACACACACACACACACACACACTTCTTATATGTACACACCCACACCCAGATTACAGAAGCTCAAGTAATTGGCTTATAGAGTAAGGCAGCGTGGAGATTCGACATCTACAAAAGAGGAGGAGTAAACAACCACATAAGAACGACTAATGTAGGAAAATTATAGAGAATAGAAAGCGACATAAACAGTTTGTTAGTAAGCAGAGGGGACATGGCAGTCAGTCATCACATTTTACAGCTTCGTGTGGGTCCAAAACTATATTTAAGTAACATAAAGGTGTATTTAGGGTGTTTTTCAGTGGACTCACCATTGGCAGGAGCAGCATGGATCCAGCAGAGAAAACCCAGCAAGCCAGTATAGTATGCACACACACACACACATAGGGATGGAGAGCAGAGTAATAAATAATCAGACATTGCTTTGAACACTGTAAGGTATTTCACATGACGTTAATATTTTATGAGCTGCATCTGCGACAGCTGCATACTTCAGTATTCAGCATACTTAGAAAATCCAGGTCAAGAAATGAGGGATTATAATATAATTTCATCCAATTATGTTGCATACATTCGATTAATTTTCGTGACTAATCATTTTGCCAAGTGTTTTTTGAAAAGCCCTTGGTCACGTTTATAGTTCATGATGCTTACATTATGAAGAAAAAACATTAAAAACCACCAACAAACAGGTCCTTCAAATCTGAGATACTTATTGAACAACACACAAAGAGAATTTAACCAGTGACTGTTTTCACCTCATCTGCTCATCTGTAGAAATGACACTGACACTAATTCCTGTTGACACTCTGAGCGCCATGAGGGAAAAAAAGTCAACACACAGCAGATCTCTTCCCTGGTGTGACAGCAAACAGTCTTGTATTAATTTCATTTTATTGACATAATGTCCACAGGTTAGCAGAGTGAGAGGAAACACACCCACACAGGAACATTCATGTCACAAATAATACAGAGCTATTGAATTAGAGTCATCTCCCTCTGTCCCTGGAGTCCTAGACCCTTTTCTTTCCAGGCCTTAAATTAAAACCTGATTGCAACGTACTGAGGAGGATGTACACAAAACATCATCTTTCTCAGTTTGAATTAAGATTTTAATACAACTAATAAAGGTTGTTTAAGGGATGTGCCATTTCATTTTCAGTGTTATTATGATCTCTGAGGTAGCAACTGTACAATGAAAGTTTATCTTGGTACACAGGCTGTATTATAGCATACATTCCTCAGATTTTACATTCAGGACACCAATAAGATCACAATAAAAACAGCACTAAATCAAACTTATATGCAGTGCTTTTCTAGATCACTAATAACACATGAAACAAATAAATGAAGTCAGAAAATTATACCTGATTTCCAAAGGTTCCATATTGCAAAAACAGTTCCCACACCGAGATTAACACAATCGCAACTCTTGACTCTACGCGTAATCAGTTTGATCTGATCTACGGTGTCTCTATCTCTGTCTTTCCTGTCTCTCTCTCCTCTATCTGCCTCTCCACCTTTCTCGTCTCCTATGTTGCCCGACAGAAACCTCTCAGTACACTTGTTGCAAAAGGCCCTTTTCCATTATGCTGACTGGCGAGGCTCGCAGTGTGGAGCTGATCCACCGCGCTAGCAGTGTCCTCACTGTCAACCAACAGATTGCGCCAGTGTTGATAATCTAACAGGCTTGACTGTGAGAAACACAGTGTCCTAGAGCCAGGGAACAGTAGTAGGTTAGCTTTTCGGTTTCCCATGAAGGCATGAGATCAAGGCAGTGCAGATTCTCTGGAGGATTAGTAGCGAGCCCTTCTGAGGGGAATTATCCTGACACAGCCATCTGGACAGAAAAAATATTGCCCACTAGCCAAACTACAGCCCAGATAACTCTATATCCTGATCTGAAGTAAACACTCCTCTACCCTAACCTGAGAACAATCATTCAACCTGTACTCAGGCAACCTTGTAGTAGGTTTAAAAGACACCTCATCTCACCAAAACATCAAACAAACACTCCAAGAGTGTACAGCTACACTAGCAGCTCTATGAGACTGTATTTAGGCACAGTGGTGCTTTGCGTTATCTGCTAACATGCTCACAGTGGCAACACTAACTTGCTGATGTATAGCAGGTATAATGTTTACCATGTTTACCATCTTCACAAATGATCTCTAGCAAGCTCAAATGTGCTTATTAGCACAAAGTACAGCTGAGACTAATGTCATTAGTTTTGCAAGTATCAAGTCATAAACCAGTTACACAAAGGTTTGAGCTGCTGGTGGTACAAGAGGAAAGGTCAGAGGTTCACCAAATTTAGTGTCGAGAGGTCAATATCATTATCATCAAATGAGTCAAAGTCCTAAAAGTTTTAAAGATTCAAGAGGCAACATTGTGAGGGTGTGGTAGGTGTGTCTCCTACTGTGTGGATCTTCTGCAAACAACTGCGTCTTCCAAAACCCTGTGTCCTTTTTTTAATTGCACGCTACCAACATCTGTTTGAGAACATCCTGTTCAGTAATGCACAAACATGATATAATGAAGGTGATGGATTTAAAAAATAAGTTGTAACAACCTATTCAATTATAACTTTGAGTTTGGTGAAAATACACATTAATATGCAGAAGCCAGACATGCAATACACTACCAATGAAATTCAGCTAGATAGTGTGCAGTCTGTTAGTGCAGAGATACACCTGGTATGCTGGAGGAAACAAGTGTATGGTTAATCTGGTGTTCAGCAGAAATACAAATCTCACCACATACCTCAGAGCTCATAATGCAAACCACTATTTGTGGGTATACGCATCACTCGGTTTTATGCCAGTGAACCTTAAAATATGGCACAAGCGGCCAATGTTTGAATCATAATCTGACATATCTTCAGAAATAATATAATAGTGTATTATATAATATTTAACGGTTGCTTGTGGTACTCTTAAAACACTTGTACCCAAATGTACACACCCAGCCAGAAGACATGCACAAGCTTTTAACCCTTGTGCTAAAAGCATGATAAAACAGTATAATACACATTAATTAAGCACATGCGCACACACATCAAAGTGTATTTTTTACCTGACAAGCAGTGAACCAGTTGATAATCAGCTGGAATAAGCGGCTTGACTGGACTGAGTATTTCCTTGTTCGACTCTCTGTCTCTCTGTCTCTCTCTATCTTCACGTGTGCCGAGCAAATACCAAGACACTGAACAAATACTTCTCTCCCAATTCACACCTGTTTTTTTTTAATGTAATGTCAACCCCCAGCTCTTTCTCTCTCTCTTCCTCTTACACTTCTTTGTGTGTGGTGTAACTCTAAACTCCGGGATCAGGTGTCAGATAAGGAATAGGGGGGGAAGACAAAGAGAAAGAGAAAGACAGGCTGAAAGTCAGACGATAGATTGAGAAATACAGTATACGGAGAGGTACCAAACAAGAAGGAAACAAATAGAGAACGCTTTTATAAAGGTGTACTCATGGGTGGCACCATCACCTTATCGCTGGCAATAAAGTAAACGTTAGTTTACTCTGAAACTTGTTCTTCAGTAATCACACTTGTGGTACAAGAATATCGTTTTAGTTAAATTCACCAATGTACATACAAGGAACTTCATGTAACCACAGTTACAGTTATACATTTCAGTTTAATGCTACATATGATGACATCACATTTCCTTTCTCGGGACTTTGGTGAGAAAGTAGTGTAATACAAAAGAAGTATTTGAAATTCAGAAGAAAGAAATGAATGTATGTAATCGCTGTGCTTTTAGTACAGATATATATATATATATATATATATATATATATATATATATATATATATATATATATATATATATATATCAGGTTGTCACTGTATTTAAAAGGTGATCTCATTTCATAGACTGAAAGTTGCATCGGCAGTTAGCTTACATTTGTAGATATTAGTCTTTGTCAAGTTGTTATTTATGTTGTTTTATTCATCATTATTATACCATTTTTACATGGACCAGAAATCTGTAAACATTTTTATTTAATTCCTAGAGGAACCATACACAACTTATCCTGCAGCAGCAAAGATTTAAGTTAGTATCAATGGCAGAAAGTAACTAGGTACATTTATGCAAGTAGGCTACTGTACTTTAGCACAATTTTGAGGAATTTATACTTTACTTGAGTATTTTTGTTTGATTTTACTTTATACTTCCTCTTCACCACATTTTAGAGGGAAATAATGTACTTTCTACTCCACTGCATTTATTTGACAGCTTTAGTTACTTTTCCGATGCAGATTGGACACAATAGATAATATAACAAACTTTTGAAATACAACAGTGTTAAACATGAAACCAGTGCCTTCCAACTTTTTTGGCTTTTGACTGCAGTGTGTTTTTATACTTAAATAAAGGATCTGAGTACTTCGTCCACCACTGGTCAGAATCAATAGAAAGTTAGAGGGATTTCTCTTTCCACCAACTGAATCCTTGTAAACTTCACTGGGATGGATAAATACCTGGTACCTGAATGCACCACAATGAACTGGTTTGCATTGAATGGTTGATAAGCTTCACTATGCAAATTTAAGCTGAAAAGATTGTCTCTTCACTTTATGAAGTTATTCTTTATGACATGCAAAAAAATCTTTTAAATAGGCTTTATGATATGTGTAGACTATAGGCTTGATTCCTCTTTAATGTATGTAATGAATGTTCATATTCATAAAATGGATTAATGTTACGTGATTGTAAATATCTGTATACTGCAACGCCTGTTTATTCACCTATGTATTTGAAATGGTATTTTTAATGGTATGATGTTGATTTTTAACTGTAAAAGTTTGATGATTTTTCACTATTTCTTTCCATTTCCTCATATTGTTTATCACTTAGTTTTGTAAAAGCTCAGTCCACGGTTCAGATGAGAAGTGGTTGTGATTGTTCACTGCCTTTGTGCAGCCTATGATGCATAATACTGAGAGACCACTAGAGGACAGCAGCCCATCTTTGAAATCTTGAAAATACATGTATGCCAAGAAGAAAGATTGTTTTGTTTTTTTTTAGTGGTTGACCACTGGATGTGGTTGGCAGTGTTGGAAACTAAGTACATTAACTCAAGTACTGTACTGTACTTAAGTACAATTTTGAGATACTTGTACTTTGATTGAGTATTTCCACTCTATGTTACTTTATACTTCTACTCCACTATATTTATTTGACAGCTTTAGTTACTTTTCAGATGAATATTTGACACAATGGGTTGTTAAAGATGAAACCATTGGTTTCTAACCTTTTTGGCTTTTAACGACTTACAAAAAGCAGTGTGTAATATAAATAGTGATTTTTCCCTCTTAACTTCTCACATGATTTCATTTCAATAAATCTTTAAATGATGCAATATTTCCTCAAGATCAAAGGTTACATAAAATGTTGAAAAGCTGAAAACAGATTTGTGTATCTGGACTTGTTTTTTTTCTTTCCAGGACTTTTACTTGCCATGGAGTATTTTTACATAGTTGTATTCTGAATACTTCTTCCACTGGTGGTCGTGTTTAGTTTTTTTTCCATTCTTTTGCTCTGCACAAAGTCACACAGTCATACTGAAGCCTTCCCAGAAAAATGTGAGGAATTTTGTGTATTTCATACCAAGAGAGAAGGGGAAAACTTCATCACATCTCACCCCAGCTGAATACAGTACTATTGTAGTTGTTTACTATGACGCTGACAAATTTCATAAAACATCACTGATAGCGTCAACATATTGAAAAAATCTATCTTTAAAATGTTGATGCTGTAAAAATAGTTGTATTATGGTACTTCAGGCATTTGATATGTAAATGACACCCCTGACTTACTTAAAATAGTGGGAAAAGGAAAACATTTATGACATTGTCAGTTGAAATGTTTCTGACTTTTGGACCCCTTTAAAATGAATTTATTTAATCCAGTTTTATTCCAAATCATTCAAGAGTTGATCAATGGTAAAGCAAGCCAGATTACCAAACCACCTGTTGTCCTGACTCTGCCCCCACTCATCTCAGACAAACTTGAGTGTTTACTGTCTCAAGTGGATATACTGGAAATTCTCTCTTTCTATCTCTCTTTATCTGTGTCTCTCTCTAGTATCCATGGTAACAAGCTGATCCATTATTGCAACTTTCACAACCAGGACTGAATTTTGACTCTGAAATTTGAATATCTACTGAGTCTCTCAGGAAGGTTGTATGATTGCCTGATACTAGGAGGGATAATTTATATTATATTTATTTAATATTACCTTTCATCCTTTTAAAAACCCTGATATCCTGACTGTATTTGGAGCCTTTATTGTCTAAGCATGATCATACATCAATAAAATGGACAATGGTTCAGAAATTCAGAAAGTCCTCAATCTGCTCCTTCAACATGATGCATACATCCACACCTGTGGTCAACATCTCCACCCCTGATTACAACCATTCTGGACCTCACCCTCCAGAGTTATCTGATGGTGGTCATGACCTCTTTGAGGCCAAAGTCCTTCTCAAATCTGAGTATTTGTTTCTGCGGCTGCTTGCCACAGGCCTTCTGGCTTTCTTTATCTCACTGTGTCAAGTCAAAAATCAATCAAAAACATGAAAACATGATCAACTAGGCACATTTGTGCAATTCAATGTCCTCAGGCTGCTGTATTTCACTCTATGGATAGAGAATTAATTAATTAAAACATTTTTTTGACTTCATGTGTATGTGAAAAATGTTCAAATTTGCCCACTTTCCAATTGGAAATAGGTAAATTTCAAAATATCAAAGCTTGAGGTCAAGACAATTTATTCTTAAAGCGCCAAAACACATCAGAAGCAGGTCTAGACTGTACACCTGAATTTAACAGAGACCCAACACCCAATGGGAAGATACCCCAATCAGAACCGGGCTCTATGTGGGCAGCCATCTGCCTTTAAAGAGGATGGGGGAGGACGGAGAGAGACACAGAGAGGCACAGAAACAACACCAACAGTAATAGAAATATGACTAACAATAAAAGTGGTAGCAGTGACTAAACATGACTAATAATAAAAGCAGGGGAAAAATATGACCAATAATAAGCACTGGGCGTCAAACTGGACCATGGGGACAACAGGTGGGACTGAAGTGAATAATAGTCATTTACTTTACTTGTTAAGCATAAACAATTAGTGTTAGTGTTATAATTCTAGGCAGTCTTTTCTGTAGTGAACCTGGGACTGTTTGGCCCCTCTGTAGGTCTGTCTGGGGTCTAAATACCACTTCAAGGTCTGAGGTTGGGGAACCTCTATTATTGTTAATGGACAGTATTACTTCATTGACTGACTGTGCGTGTACACACACACACACACACACACACACACACACACACACACACACACACACACACACACACACACACACACACACACACTAGTGCGCGCAAAGCATTTCAGTGTTTTATCCTTCCAGTGAACCGAGAGAGAGAGGGAGAGAGAGGGAGAGAGAGAGAGAGAGAGAGAGAGAGAGAGAGAGAGAGAGAGAGAGAGAGAGAGAGAGAGAGAGAGAGACTGTCTTGTCGCTTCCGGCTTCAAACACACGGACAAACAAGGCTTTACTACGAGCAGCAGTGAGAAGTGTCGGGCAGCACGCATGACAACAGAAAGCAGCAAAAAAACTATTTATCCCGTGAGCAAAACTGCGAGAGGGCTTCACTACCCTAAAGTTTCCCTGAAATAACCAGAGAGAAAGAGACAGAAAGAAAGAAAGAAAAAGAAAAAACTCGTGGTGGAGAAAGACATTTTGAAATCTTCTTCTGTGGAGGAGGAGGAGGATTTTTCTTTTTCTTTTTTTCCCCCTTTTTTTTTTTTTTGAAAAGGTGAAAAAGCAAAAAAGGGACCGGGCTGTGGCGTCGAACAAGTTCGTCTGTGGAAGAATCCAAAAACGCACAAGAGGAGTAGAGAATAAGTTTATTCGGCTGCACAAGAAGACGCGTTTAGTGTGTCAGACACGCTCACAGACAAGACAAGAATCATCCTCCTCGGGTTATTACTGCTGATATCAGGCTGTAATATTCCCAGACCAATACAAGTGTCCTGGAGAAGCCTCGCAGAGGACGCTGAGGTAAGATCACACATGTCAGGACCATCTGCACAGATTATTGTTATTGAATGCAGTTTATTACTCTTTTTGTGCAGGTGGACAGGTTACAGTGAAAGTTGTGAGGATTATAGGCCTAGTTATCCTTTAGTGAATGATGATAGGTAAAGCAAAGTATTTGTGTAATGTTTCAACAACACCAGATTCATCATTCATCTTTCCACAACACGTTTTGTAATGATCTTAGACAGGGTAAACTAACAGCAGCTTTCCAATGACATCCTATGGAATACTGTATATTCATTTTCATCCATTTGGATAAGGTTGGAGTTGGGCAGCAGCACTGAATCTAGAGTTGAATCTGCTTATCAGGGCTGAATCATTTTAAATAGCTTATCTAATCTCTTTAAGTTTGCCTTTTAACAGCTGTATGTACAGAGGTTGATGCTGAAGACGTGAAACTCAAATATTGACATGTAATATTTGGATTTCAGATAACTACACAACCAACTAAAATCCAGGTTTTTACAGTATTAGTTCAAATTTGTGCTTTTGATTAAATGCCCTACAGAATATTTTGTACATCACGCTTTCACGCTCATAAACTGAGGAGAAGACATAAGATTTGATGAGAGGTTTGTTAGATTTAGGACATAAATTATTTCACCAAACTGGATCCAAAATGGAACCAGCTATATGAAGCCAACACTAATATTATATAATGAGACTGCATTAGATTTCAAGTAATTTCTAGTTTCGTTTGGGTCCTCCTCAGGGTCCGCTTAAGGCCTTTACCCTTTCCCACAATCACTGAGTGATAAGCGTGGTGCTGTATGCTTTGAGTGTCCTGTCTGCTAGGAGTTAGCTATATGGATAAAATCTTCTATTGTGGTATATGTAATTTTATATCACATATTTTGCAATAAAGTTTCAATTAAGAACCTGTTTATGGAAATAGATAACCAGACATAAATGTCTGTTTTGGGGAAATTGAGTGAAGTGAACAAGTGATAAAATAAATTATCATATTGATTACACTGATGCAAAAATCATATAAAATTCCACTACTACCATAAATCAGTCCTGCTTATTGATTTACAGCATTGCCACCAATGAATTAATAATATCACATAATGTAGCCATGACAGTATAAACAGTGCAGCACATTCTCAAATTCATGTTGTCTCACTGTACATATCATTGGCTGAAACTAATAATTATTTTCAGTATCAATCAATCTGCTGATTATTTTCTGAATTCATCAATTAAACTTTTTGTCTATACTATGTCAGAAACCAGTGAAAAATGCACGTTACAATTTCTTAGATCCAAGGTGATGTATTCAAATGTCCATCGGGCAAAATTCAAAGATATTTACTGTCATGTACGACAGAATAAATAATAAAATTATCACATTTAAAAAGCTACAACTAGCAAATTTGGGCTATTTTTGCGAAAGACTAAAATGACCACCCCATCATCAAGATTGTTACAGTCAAAGTTTATGTGAATTAACTAATTGATCAATCGGTGCAGCTCTGTATATCATTATCTCATCCTGCGCTCCCATCTGCTTGTGTACATTTTCTTTTTTTTTTAAGTGTGTAGGTTTATTGCCCACTTGTGCAGGCAAGTGGGCAGTTTTAAAACTCCCAGTCCCACTCTATCTGACATCAGGCTGTGCTCATACACAGACAGCACTCTGACCAAGCTACTTTACATGTGTGGTTGTACTGGTCGTATTCAGTATTTGTTTATATTTGAGTGTTTTCGTGTGCTAAAGACATTATTGCGTGTTGTTTTGTGTGCAACATCAGCACAGTTCATGTCAGGGTCACGGTTTACTTAACTGTTCTGCGCAGTATTTTATCTTTTCTAACTTCTTTCTGTTTAACGTAATGTTTTCTCAGAAGAAGTATACTGCATATCTTTAAGATGCTGAGGATGCAATCGATGTGCTCTGATATATGCAGTTCTAGTCTTTATGCTAATCTCTTATGATGTGCTTTTAATTGCTGTACAGGCCACAACTAAACATTCAGTCAGAGTTTAAATAGTTTTGAGACTTTTTTTTTTGTACCATCTAATTGTTGATACTTTGATCCATGTGGGATAATTGGATCCTTTGGTGAGCACAGAATCCAGAGCATCCAGAGCTGTCCTATAGTGCAAACAAAAATAACAAAAAAAAAGTCTTTGGGATGCAGCTAACCATGTGCAACATGCAGTGTGAAAAGGCTTCCTGGTGCCCAGTGCTGCTTCATTACAGCAACTGAGCCGTCTCACAGAAAGTAAACCCACTAATTCTGCATGAAAGATTCATAATAGACAATCAATCCAAAAATAGCCTGTAAACACAATTTTTCCCTTCATCACTCCTCTCTCTTTCTCTCTAGTCTCCCCTCAGTCCTGCACTGCTTCCTTTACTTCCTCTGTCTTTCTAAAACTTCCCTCGTCATTTGCGGCACTTTGTGTTTTCATTTAAATTTGTGGACGTTGGTGTTTAAGCAGAGAGACGTGATTATTTAGTGTGAACAAAGCTGCACCGGCGGTTAGTAAGCTACTAGAGAGATCAGCCATTCAGATTATTTCCTGCTTTCTCTCTAACTGCGTCACTCCCCTACAAGGAAATCCCATGTTTACCCTGTAGTTGATGACCTGATGTCTTAACTCATCTGGAATCAAAACACATCCTAAAGCAGTTTCTGGCAGCTCAGTCAGAGCATGACAAGAATACCAGCATGCTTGTTCGAGCCCCACAACTGAACTGGTAGGGTTTGAAAAGCTCTTGTTTTTTCTAGACATGCAGTAAGAGTTGCAGTTTAATATTGCTAATCATCCTGCAGAGGCGTTAACTTGGTGTGAAAAACATAGTTTGTTTCTGCATCTGTTTCACTTTGACTCTGGTGGCTCTAGAAAGAAACCCTCGCTCTTTCTGAGAAACTAACAAAAGTTTAAATTTTCAAAGCACAAACAAAACATAAGAAAAATTCTACCAAAGACTAAATAGCAAAACAGCACTGTGATAGAAAAAGGAATGGAGGAAATCAGGAAATCCTTGAGCATTATGTGGGAGAAAGTAAATAAAGTCACCAAACTGATGGAACTAATGAGGTGAAACACCTCAAAATACTTGTCAAGGAAAAGAATCGGAAGATTGAAGACTTGGAAAAAGAATCAATGACATGGAACAATACACTCGAATGGAAGACTTGATTAGAACCAGACTGCGAGGCCGGCGTCAGTCACAGACAAGTGTGAGGATGCCCCTACGTATGAGTTACAAAGACTTTTTGTCCATTGAGAGGACGGCAGAGTAAAGGCAGTCATTATAGTTCATTTTGTGAATTGAAAGAGCGTGATTGAGCTATTAAGACAGGCTGGGGAGCTGACTGGGAGGGGAGTGTATCTGAATGAAAACCTCACCTGAAAGAATGCTGGCACGCATTCGGAAGCAAAACAAAACACAAGCTACTACAAGCCGTGGTGTGGTTGTGGCTCAGGAGGTAGAGTGGGTTGTCAACTAAACACCTTGATCCCCTGGCTCCTCCGTGTCGAAGTATCCTTGGGTAAGATACTCAACCCCAAATTGCTCCCGAAGGCTTTACCATCAGTGTGTGTGAGTTTGTGTATGAATGATTAAAAACTCCTCCCAATAAGCAGGTTGGCAGACGAGCAGTCTCTGTCATCAGTGTGTGAATGTGTGTGAATGGGTGAATGTGACATGCAGTGTAAAGCACTCTGAGTGATTGAAAGACTCAAAAGGAGTTATATAAATGCAGTCCATTTACCACCTGAACAAAACATTACACAGTGATGATTCAGCTGAATGGATATCCCGAAAACTGCAAAAGTGGTTATGGTAAGAGAGCTAAAAGAGCTAGATCCTATCCGTTAGACAGTGATACTGATGAACATATACAGCAGATGCATGTGGAACTATTTGAAGTAGTGCAGTGCCGAAAACATGCGAGAGGCGAGTAGAGTTGTGAATGAATGACAACAACATGAAAGAAACATTCACAGAATTAATAGGCCAAGTATACTGATTTTTTCTATTTCTTATTTCAAGTTAAAAAAAAAGGGCCTCATTTAAATATAAACTAATGTGCGTCGATCATACTAGGTTCGTAAATCGTTCCTATTTTCTGTGCCTTCAGTTTGGATTTGAGTGGTTATGTTTGTTCCAAAGATTTGTGCTTTGTCTGTGGTGACGCTTCACAATCACCATAGTCTCAGAGCATTTGAGACAAACTGGATTTGAACGGTTTTAGGCACTTAACTACAGTCATTGTGTACTGGGCTCTGTGTGCTTTCAGAATGTGGGTGAGCTACGCTCAACCATGTACCTGAACGCCTCCTGTGTAGTCAGTTGCTGCTGATCTGCTAAAAGTGCTGCTAACGCTTAAAAGCTTTGTTTTCACTGTCCATTTTTCTCTCTTCAAAGCACTTGAGTCACGCCTCGTCTCTGGTCTCTCTTTCATGTGCAAGAGTCAGTGGCTAGATTCCACCAAGCTCGTGCGTGCTGCGTTCTGGCCCTGACACGGCCGCAGAATAAATAATAAAGTACAAATCATGATAAATAATGAAGCAGAGTTTATGTAAATACATTTTAAATAGTTGTTGTAGACCACAAACTATGCTTGAAACCACATATAAATCATGTAAAGACAAAAATGTCAATTCCGTTGCAATATTGCTAACAAAAGACATTCCCAATCTAAATTCAATAAATGTATTGTACCATTCTTACATACATTACCTACTGTGTGGAGGTTTGGAGAAACGCATACAAAACAAGCACAAATCCAATGTTAATGCTACAGAAGACAGAACTGTAAACAGAGCTGATTATCATGAACCAACCAACATAATTATAAACTCACATGTTCTCAAATTTAGAGATTTAGTGAACTTTAAAACTGCACAGTCAATGTATAAAGTAAAAAATAAGCTGCCTCCAGTCCAGACTGGATCCAGAAGGTTTTTTCTAACTAGAGTGAGCCAGTATGAACTAAGACAAACTTGCATGTTTGCAAAAACAAAGATTAGAACAAATGCAAAATTAGATGTATGTCAGTCAATGGAGTTAATTTGAGGAATAGTTTTGAAAAGGAGATGAAAATGTATAATACACTTAATAGATTTAAAAAATGTATTTAAAATGAGATTAGCACATATAAAACTGAGAAATGAACACTAGTATATATTAATTTAGTTTGAGACTTTTGGGGTATACATAATATACATATATAAAACATATACATATGTAAAATAACTCCTTTTTTCTTCTTTCTTTCATTTTCAGTGTATAAATCTAAAGGGATGTGTACAAAATAAATGTAAAAAGGGTAGCTGTAGTAAGCTATTATTACTACTTATTAGTTTGAGTTGTATAGGTTGAAAATGACTACACTAAATTGACCTTAGTGTACTGGAATGTTTTACTCAAGTATGGAAAAAAAAGTTTGACTGTGAAACAGGTTTTGGTGACATCTCATCTCACAATCATAAAACAAGTTTGTTGTTATGAAAACTAATTGTTCACAGCTCTGTACACCAGTAATCTGCCAATCTTTATCTCATATGTCATCACCCAGTATGAAATACGAGACTTACTTACAAGTAGTTAGCCTAAAAAGTGTTTTAGGCTGTGTCTAAGTCCAATCTGCACATCTGCCTGTGGGAAATGAGACTTTTTATGCGAGTGTTGCGCAGTTGACCACTGCACATCAAATGCCAATTGTTGCACAGCTAAGCTTATTTGCATATAGCTTATTTCAATTTTCAGTCACTACCTGTTTGGAACAGGACTTGATACTACAACCTGTTGTTCTTGTTCATAAACATACTGAGTGTGACCTTAACCACATAAAGCATAAAAATAAGGATTTACAACTGAATTCATCTGTATTGTAAACAGGACCTGAGTGAGTCTCTCTGCAAATAGGAGACTCTAAAGCACTTTCACCTCAAAACCTACTTAGTGCATGAGTCGGTCATAGCAGAATACTTGCACAATGCACTGCGCACTAGAAAGCCCCATACTCGAAATCAAGCTTCTTTTTTTTTTTTTAAGCTGTCCTGTTTATTTAAGTATATTTTACATTTAGGGCTCACAAGATATTTGCAGTTGCTTTTGATTCTGTCTTCTGTCTTGTTGCATGTTACTAAACTGTTCTTATACATTTAGAAAATACAGATGAAATGACCTACAGTCTCCTCAGAGTGTGCTTGTTCAGTAACTCGGAGCGTGTCTACACGTCTTTATCTGTTTCATAGAGGTTTTCTGCCTCCTTTCCTCGCTTTTTAGTTTTTAGTCGTCTTTTTGTCTTTACCCCTTGGTGTTTTATGTCATGCCTCGCTTTCCCTATACCTCCTGCCCTTTTTCATTCTCCCTCTCTGCACGTTTCTCTGTATCTCCATCTCTCTGCCCTTTTCCATGTGCCTCCCTCATTTTGTCACTGGAAGAATGTTGCCTTAAACTTGTTTTATCTTTAGACTCAACCGTTTCAAACAAACAGTGTGCTATGAGATTGTGTGGAGCAAAACATTGTGAGAGTTTGGTCTGGCTGAACTTTGGCCGTTGTGTTGTTGCAGCTTCTGTAGAACAAAGACATGTTGGGTACAACCATGAAACCAACAGGGCCAGGTTCATACATTTAAAATGTGGAAAATTCAGCTTGTGTCATTTAGTTGAATAGGAGGGAGATGATTGCAGTCGTCAAAGATGTAAACTCTATAATTATTGTGCTCTGTCATAAACCAGCATAAACCATTCAAATGAGCATTATAGAAATCACAGATTTAATGAAACATTGACAAGAGAAAGTATTTCCAGTGAGAGAAAACGTTTCCCTTGCTCATTTTTTTTCAACATTCATCTTTCTACTTCTCTATATTTCTGTTTCCTTTTCTGTCTCCTTTTCTCTCCGTTTCACTTTCTCTCTGTTATTTTTCTTTTATTTAGTTTAATTCCCAGTAGGAACAATGATATCTTTTAACAGCAGGACTACATGAATAATATTCTTTGTCCATGACGCAGTTAGGGATGGCTTTCCAGAAATGGAAAATTGGAGTTAAAGTATCTGTCGTGTTAGAAAAGGGCTGTTTTTCATCTTGAAGAATGTTTCTCGTTTTAATACATATTTGCTACTTAATAATTGGGAAGATTTACCCTAACCTGTTTTTTTTATGTTTTTCAGTGTTGGATGAAGTTTTTCTGACAGTGTGGAGCTACTGCTACAGACTGAATGCAGAGAAAACACTGAACGCTGTTCTCCAGACCTCCCTGCAGCTTCAGGGGAGATTGTCAGATGTGTACCCAGCACTCAGAGCCCCTGGCCTGGCCGCGGGGATGGCAGCCTCTGCCCTGAACCTGAACGGCCTCGGAGTCATGAGCAGGTCAGTTTTTAACAGCTTGTGTCATGTTACACCTTTAACTCTTTTAAGACCATTTTCCTGTTTTTGTTATAGAGAAACATACTTTAAATGTGTTGGTCAGTCAAGCGGTTTGAGCATACCAGTAATATTACTTTTTTTATTACTAATATTACTGTCTGATTACTTTATTCGTAATACATGACAGAAAGTTATCCTGCTGTCCAACAGGTTGATGATTTACATTAAAACATTGTCTAATAATTTGTAGGGATGCATACATGCCCCACTTTAAACATTTTTGAGTTATTCAGAAATAAAAGAACTCTTCCTTTCATCTACAACCTAAACTTTTAGAGCGTGTCACCATTAATTGTTGATTAATTGATTTCTTTGTTATAATTAGATTTCTCTTCTCTACTTACATTTCCAGCCCTAATGCCAAGACAGGATGTTTTAATATGTGATATTAATAGTCCTCTCGTTTCCTTCCCTTCCCGCAGCAGTAATCAGTTTCACACCCAGCCAGGATCCTCTAGTACCAGTTCCCGAGTTAGACCCAGCCCGGTCGGCCGACCTGTGCTGCCAGTTCCCGATCGGACAACCTACAGCCAGTTACTGGGTGGGGGAACGCTGAGTGGAGGTCTCTACAGTCCAACCAGCCCCAAGGTATTTCAAGTCAAGTTGTTGGCCATGTCCACAATTATGGAGATAAAGTGTAAAATGTCATTTATGTGTTTTCCATCCACAATAATGTTTTCTTTTTGTTGTTGCTGTCATTCAGTTTGGATTTTTTGGGGCATTTAAGCAGCAATTTACAATAGAAGAAATTAATAGGAATCTAAATTAAGTTTTCAATTCTCAACTCATGTTTTACATCATAAACCACTAAAACGATATATGTGTAATAGGGTACAGTGGGGTGCTTTAAAGAAAATATGGAAATCAAAAAAGAGGACAACTAAATGACTGCTTTTATCTGTACTAGCTGTTTTTTGGTGTGTGGTGTTCTCTAAACCTGTATGTTTAATTAACATCATACAAGTGAATTATTTTCGAGGGTTCTCCTGATCTCGTCTTGTGTGTCCACTCCTAGACGAGCCCTCGGTCGCCGGGTCGAACCTTTGTCTTCCCCCCTTCATCCTCACTCTCCCCCAGCTCCACCACTCGTGCTCGCTCCCCTTCCCCGAGAAGCCCGGAGCTCCTGGGAGTCAATGTGGGCCAGCGGGTTCGACGACTGAGCTCACCCAGCGGTGAGGAGAGCGGGGAAGGAGAGGGGTCGGAGGAGAGGGGAGGAGAGACGGGAGGAGGAGGAGGAGAGAGGCGAGAGGACAGGAGACGTCAGGCACAGCTGCTGCAGATTCACAGAGAACTGCAGAACGTTGAGGTGATACAACACGTGCCTTCCTTCTTTGTCTACTTCACCGTATCTGTCTTTTTTGTCTCTCTCTTACTGGCTACCCCCACCTGTCTGTCTGACTGTATCTAAAAGTACAATCACATGGATGTTTAGAGCAATTTATTCAAACGTTGAAGGATTTACCCCTTTGTATCTTCAATATCTGTCATTTAGATGAAAGGGCTTAAGGGCTTTGGACTGTTTTATACTTAGATTATAATCTATCCTGTGATCAACCTTGTGAGTTCACGTGACTCTTATTTTCTTAGCTTGGATTGTGTTTCCTAATAAATTCAATTATCAAGCAATAATAAACTAAAGATAGACTTGCATGTGTTTTAACATCTGGTATTGATTATTTTACCAGATTATCTCTCTGGAAATTCGATTTACCATTATCAATACACAGTTTAGAGGATTGCAGTATTGGATTATCTTCGTTAATTTAATTACAATTTCAAAAAAGCAGTGCTATTGGTTTAAATTTAGGTTTGTGTTTATCTTTTGCTTCTCTTTATTTACTTGAAAAACTGCAGTTTGTGTTTGTACTCACTGTAAAACTGCAGACAAACAAACATTACATTTGTAGCTTTGTAGCCACAAGTTAAATGTGGTTATTCGTTGTAGAGTATATTATGTAATTGAGCTTTTTTGTCATGCCAGTTCATCATGGATCAGCTAAGGTTTTGCCGATCCTCATACACATGTGAAATGATAAGCAGCTTAACCCGAAATGAAGCAACATAAAGCATCAGTTAGCTTCTCTAATGTTAGTCCAAGGGAACTGAACTATAGCTGCATTTAAATCCTCATTCACTCTCTCTCTGTTTTCAGGTCAGGGGAAAAGTGGGCATTTTCGAGGCCCACATATCCGGGATTCGTGCCCAGGTGCTGAACAACGAGCTCCAACGCAGCCCTCGGTCTCCAAGACGATCGCCTAGCCAAGCCCCTTCCCATCCCAGCCAACAAAACACAACAGGCCCTGAATGCCCAATGACCCAACCGCAAGAGACTAAAGTTCCTCTAGTTGTCCAGAATGGAAGAGAAAGACAGGATGAAACAGTGGAAAGAGAAAGACAGGATGAAACAGTGGAAGGAGAAAGGAGAGAAGGTGAGAAGGACAGCAGCGCTAATGAAGAAAACACGGAAAACAAGACACTGATTGGTCATAATGGCTGCCATTCAGAAACAACAATGCAAACTCCCTGTTTAGATGGACTGGTTGATGTTCGGGGTTCCCTTGAGACATTAGACCCAGATGCAATAATAGACAGAGAGAGAAAAGAGGGAGAACGGCTGAGAGAAATGGAAGGAGAAAAAGACAGAGGGGAGAAAGAAAGCAAACAAATGCTGGGAGACAAAAGAGAACGGACTGTGAGAGACGTGACAGGTGAGAAAGAGGACCAGTTGTGTCCTGATATGCTGCTCCAGACAGACTCAGACTGGTTGAAGGTTTACCCAGAAACCTCTGCTTTACCTCAAAGCAGTGAGAGCTCCCCTTCTTTGCTGGACATCGCTGATCACACTTCCAACCACTCTGCCTCCATCCCTCCCTCCATCCCTGCAGTCATAATAACTGACCACGGTTTGGAAAACCAGCCTCAAACCTCTGAAGGCCAAGGCTCAGACCAGGGACTATACTGCCCCCCTAGCCCCAGTTCTAGCCCCATCCCCGGCCCAAACTCCTCCACCCGTTCCCTCAGAAAGCTGTCGTCCTCCTCGGCCTCCTCGGCTGGTTTCTCTTCATCTTGGGAGGAGTCGGAGGAGGATATTTCCAGTGATACAGAGAAAGGGGAGCAACTTCTCAACCCGGCACTCCTCAGTTCTCAACAGAAAGCAGTAAGTAGTGCCAAGTGTGAAAGTGTGGGTCAGTTTGTGTGGCTGTATGTTCAGCCTGCTCGCTACGCAGGAGACCTTTTGTAGTTTTAAATGGCAATGACCTTTGGAAAATGTTTTTGTAGGGATCGCCACATATCATACAGACAGGAACTTGCATTTTAAGGAAGAATTCACACTTATGATAGAGTGGAAAATCTTGAAAAGGAAAAACTCTGATATTTCTGATCATTTTGAATCATTTGAAGGGTTCTCACAGGTAAAAGTCACATGTGAAAACTGAAAACATACAGTAACAGTTTCAGAATGATTGTTTTTGCGACAAATCCTGCCAGACCTCGGAAACTGTTTGTCTCGATGTGGATCCTTACCATCGTCTGTCTGTTTATGTGTGTGTGAATACGCCTGTGCATGTTGACGGGAGCTCCTGTGACCTGAGCTCTCTCCCTGAATAATGGTTGACATTCACAGTAACAAAGCCAGCTCTGTGCCCTGACCTGTGTGTGCGTGTAGGTGTGTTTTGGTGCGTGTGGGTAATGTTACTGTGTGTGTGTGTGTGTGTGTGTGTGTGTGTGTGTGTGTGTGTGTGTGTGTGTGTGTGTGTGTGTGTGTGTGTTTGAGAGAGAGCGGGGGTGATAGAAAAAGGGAAAGCAAGAGAAATTGCCTGTCACACACACTTAGGCCTTGCCTGCATTTGGACATTGTTCAAAGAGGAGGCAGGAGCCATTTGTGTTTTTGTGTGTGTGTGTGTGTGTTTGTGTCTGTCTGTCTGTCTGTCTGTCTGTCTGTCTGTGTGTGTGTGTGTGTGTGTGTGTTTGTGTGTGTGTGTGTGTGTGTGTGTGTGTGTGTGTGTGTGTGTGTGTGTGTGTGTGTGTGTGTGTGTGTGTGTGTGTGTGTGTGTGTGTGTGTGTAGGCGGGTGGGTGGGTGGATGTGTTTTTATTTGTAGCCAGCACAAGTTCACGAGGCCATCTCACTTCTTCTTTGAAACACAATTTGACGCAGGATTACATAACTGATTTTGACCGGTTTCTGAAACATTGTGCCAGTTCAAAAAAAGTGTCTACACAACTTCTCAGGTTTCTGACTTCAGGAGAAAAAAGATCATAATCCCTTTATTATCATTTTGAACTGTCATGAAAACATACATAAGCTTGTGGTGTTCCCCCATGACTGTACGAGACAATACAAGCATTTGAATACTCTCATTCACCCTGCAATCAATACAGCAGCTGCATACTTTTGCACATATTTTGGAGACGTGGTCACCCAGATCGTTAAAACTTAACTTTCCATGTTTGCTTTCGTTACGAGAAGCAGCAGCAACAGAAGAAAAAAAAAATCAAATATGCCTCTGACCTAACCTTAAACCAATATCCCAGCTCTCCCCGGTGGCATGGGTTACAAACTATTTGTTTAAATTAGTTTGGTTGATGGATTTGAATAGTGTTTGTATGGCTGTTTGCATATTTCCGGACATTGTTTTTCGTTTTTTCCAAGCAATACAAGAGACAGAAACTCCCGCAGACAGTTGCAGACGAAGGACAGGGTTCATAGTTAGCAGTGGTGGTAACTTGGCACAAAGCTGTCAAACATGAAGGTTATTCTTGTTCTTGTTTGTAGCTTGTCATATTTCCTGATCTTTAGTTTAAGGAAACCTGGTATATTTGTGCAAAAGGCAAACATGCAGAAACACATAAAGCATGCTCGATCGTGTGGGTGGTATGTAGGAGAGAGGATAGGGAGAGAGAAGAGGAGCGATACTGACAGAGGAAGAAGAGAAAAGAACAGAGTGAGCAAGAGAGTAATGTTGGCAGAGAGAGACTGCACGAGAGTGAAAGTTGTACAGTGTGTACTGTAGTCACATCTTTTTAAATGGATGTTTAGGGAGACTGGATGCATTTCTGTTCTATTTCTATTTAATGTAGGAGCTACTTAACTTTATCTGGCATAAAGCAAGTTAAGAGGCATTTGTTACTTAGGCATTGCTATATAAAGTAATCACTGAGGGTGCAGAGAAAGAAATAAAAACATGGTCCTGCATGGGAAAAAAATAACAAGTATAAACCAGGGTTACAGATTTACATTTTGTATGATGGTATAAAGAGCTCATTGGTTATCTTGATCACTACACTATAACACAGGAGTTTTAATCAATTAATCAATTGTAATATCATCCATCTGAGTAAGTGTTATTTCCATTTCTATATAAACACAGTCAGTCACATCTGTTCTGCTATGGTCGTTAGCTTTAAGATTATATCAACTTGTATTTTAACACTGTGCAAGCTTAACGGGTGGAGGCTGGAATCTGAACAGAGCCATATATAGTCACTATTTGGCTGATCTTTTGACTGCTGGGCATCTCTCCAAGGTTAGAAGGCACATATGTGCTGCCAGTGTTTTGTTAGTTCTAGTAAATTGGCAGCGAAAGGGCACCTGCGATAGATTGGCATCAGTGCTATTTTTCTCTCAACTAAATTTCAGTTGAGTTCTGCGGAGTGAAAAGACGAGACTCTGGCAGCAGCCGCATCGCTGCTCGATTTACACAGTTTGCTTTTCTGTGTTGATACTTTTAACCATAAGCTCCACACCCATCTAAGCAGTCTCCAACTAGGGCTGCAAGTAATATTTATCTTCTTAACTGATTTATTTGTTGGCTATACAGTCGAAAATGGAAAGATAGTCAATTCACAGTTTCATAAAAACAGAGAAAATCAGCAGTTATTTGCAATTGAGATGGTGGAACTAAAACATTCTTGGCATTTTTTTGGTAGCTGACTTACAGTGTGTAGTGTTTGTGAATAAATACCAATAAAATTTAAGATTATGTGTAGAAACAAGTTCAAAAACACCAATAACCAACAAGATTTATGGAATTTTCTGTCTGAAACAATTAGTTTATTACTTGATTATAACTGAGAATTTACTGCCAACTATTTTGATCATTGATGCATTGTTTCACTTGTTTTAACATTTGCTGATTTTCTCAGTTTTATCTCAGTTACTTGAATATCTTTGTGCTTTGGACTGTTGGTTCAACAGAAAATGTCATTTGAAGATGTCACCTCGGGCTTTGGGGATCTGTGATGTACAGATTCTTTTTACTACTTTCAGATATCTTATAATCTAAATTATTATTTTAAAAGATTGATAATTAATGATTTAACTGCATCTTTTCACATTCTGAAACAATAGCTTTGAGTCAGTATTGATGTAAACATGCTGTTAGCGGGAGCTGTGCTGCAACTCTATTTAAACCCAGACTGTGAAAAGAAAACTCCAGCATCATGTTTCAACTTTTCAGAGAGAACGATGAAAGAAACAGAGGTTAGTGGAGCAGAAGCTGCAGTAGAACGGAAGCGGGGCAGGACTTGCGGTGGTCTCACCATAAATGATGCTGAAGGTGTGTTGTTAATTACACTGCCTGTGTCTGTAAGTAAAGCTTGGGAGGCATCACATACTTGGACATGTTTCGATAAACCTTTGATCCTTGAAAAGATGCATCCATCACGTGTACAGAAGTGTCTTCTGGAGTGAAGACTGCACCCATACTACTCAACCGTAAAAACACACACACACACGCACTAACACTGACACACCCTCCGTACACACCACATTTACACCACATTTCTACATTGCAGACCGGCACACGCGACTATACACTCACATAAGCTGTATTACTTTTACAAACACAACTTATGGCACATTGACTCACATCTCTTTTTTTTATGATCCCTTGAAATGTGGTCGCACACTGACCCACACATTAATCTTCACCATTCTTGGTTTATCCTCCAGTAATCCAACCGTGAATCTAACCTCAACTTTAATACCAAAAAAAGAGATCTTGTAGTGGACTGGACGGGACGAAAACTCATTTTTATGTCCACAACTGTAACTCAAGTGTGTCGAGACACACACACACACACACACACACACACACACACACACACACACACACACACACACACACACACACACACACACACACACAAGCATGCGTGCACGCACACACACTGTGTTTCTACTGCAGTGGAAAATCTTCACTACCACGGCGGCCAGTTACCTAGCAACCCTGTGACGTCAAACCGAGTTTCCCTCTCACAGCTGTGTGTGTGTTATGTGTGTGTTATGTGTGTGTTATGTGTGTGAGAGAGAGACAGAGAGTCTGTAAGTTTATGGGTGTGTATGTGTCTAACTCTTGTTGGTGTGTGTCTGCCTGCTTGGTTTACTGTGAAAGGAGAAACACCGGTCAATTCTTTATTTGGTGTTACTGTGTGAGAATGCATGCATGTGTGTTTGTATTGCAGTTGCCGTGTCCTCCGTTGAGGTGTCAGTGTGGCCAACAGTTACTGAGCTGACATTTTGGCTGAAAGAGTATGTCTAGTATTGGATTTGGTGCAGAAGTGTGGTTTCACATCATTTCAGAGATGTCAGAGACACACTGGGGAAACCCTGCTGGATGTGATACGTGACTACAAATACATGAAGTGTTTGTGCAAAAGAAAGCATAAAAAAAAAAGTAATATATCGTATATCTCATAGCTTTAACTAAACTGGCTTAGCTGAGGATCCATAGATCTTTACTTCTAAATGTAATTTCTTTATTAACATGAGTGGTTACTTTGTGTTTTTTTTTTTTAAATATCAGATTTGACTGTTATATGCTGACATGAACATACATTTTTTAAATTCTTGTGCAGCTTAGTTAGCAAGCTAAGAAAACCCCCAAAGCACCTCTGTTTGTTTAGGTTAAATCAGGGTGCTTTGGAGGATAGGCCAGATCTAAACTGAGATATGCTCTTTAATGTTCCATAGTGACCTCAATTTGGAAGCCAGCCTTCCTTATCGGACTACTTACAACATAACCGATCTGCCACTTCACATACAAGCAACCTCATTTTTTTAGGTGTCCTTTTTTTGGCACGCATGCGGCTGTCAACTTTGCAGAACTAATTTTCCACTGACCAAATTGGTTGCTTAGAGATTCATCGTGAACTCTGCAAGCGTGTTGTTGTCTGCACTGCACTCTTTGCAGTTTAATTGCATGTGTTTGTGTGTTTGACTGTAGTGTGCGTGTGAGCGCGCGTGTGTGTTTGTGTGAGTGTTTTCTTTTAGTCAACTTTGCAGACTCAGATAGTTGCAATATTTGTATCTGCAAGGGGACCTTGTGGTGAGCTATATCAGGCTTGTTGTTTCCTCCGTGCTTCTCCGTCGAAAACATCAGCATGCATCAGTGTTTCCCCTTCTTATTCACATTACACATTTGTAACCCAGAGTTACCCTTTGCCCCAACTTTTCACCATTCTCACCACTCTCCGCCTCCCTGCACTCCTCCCCTGCATGCAAATGAGTGATATCTGGTTGCCCAATGTAATCTAATCGCCAAATTTCCATACATCTAAGTGTATTGTTTTGCAACACCCTTTTTAGTACCCAAATGCAGTAATTTGATAATTTGATGAGTAACTTGTCTTAAGTAAATGAATGTTGCATAAAATAATTTTTGCAGATATGTGGTGCATATCTGGAGATAATAATCAAGGGACCAATAAAAACTCTTTGCCTCTGTGCTTCTTTCTCCCTGTGCGCTCTTTCTGTTGTTTACAGAGGGCAAGGCCCTTTTTTTCTTTCTTTTGTTTGTAGTCAGCGGCGGATGTGGAAAATACTGTCGCTGAGGCAAGCGGCAACCCCCCCACTTCCTGTCTACAAGAAGTTCCTTTGCTTACCATTTCCTCTCTCTCTCTCTCTCTCTCTCTCTCTCTCTCTCTCTCTCTCTCTCTCTCTCAATGGAAACTTTACTGTTTTTCCTGCTCTCCTCTTGTCATCCAGCTGGTCTGGGGATAGAGATAGGAGACCGCCAAAGAGCAATGAGCCAGAAAAAGATGAGACAAAGACAGAAAAAGGCTGACTTTTTGAAACACATGCTTACTTGCCAGCAAAAACATGAAATTAGCTTCCTTCAAGCAAGCAAAAAAATAAAAATAAAAATGCAGTCAGACATGTGTGACCATAAAACACTTGATTCTCACGAAGCTAAAGACATGTTGAGGAATTGTTTCCTGGTGGAGAGGTCAATTTCTTCCTGTGGTTGTTTGATGATTGACAGTAGCACAGCGTAAAACAATGCTCGCACTGAGATGGAAAAACATTAAAACAGACACTGACAATAGCAAATTAAGTCATCACGCATGTGTGTTGTGATAGGTCATATAATAATAAAATAATAATATAATAACCAATCCTGGAACATTTTTTGGAGTTTGCAATTCTGCAAAATTCCTGTGATTTCTCGGCATTAACCAGTCCCTCCAGGAAATTGCGATTTTGCTTATGTAATAATTAATGCGAAAACTTGCAATTTTGCTAAATTACCGCCACTTTACTTCATGGAATCAACAGACAGCTTGTGATTTAGACCAACTGTCGCATTTTTTGTCATGGTAACGTAGGTCATTGTAGCACACAGGAAGGAAAATGACAGGTATTGCCCCATGATTGAGCTTACAGTTTGACTTTTACTGCATTGTAAAACTAGATTTCTGATTGGATATTATATTATTATTATTATATTAAGTATGTAGCGTTCTCATTGGCTAATCAGAATCAGAGTCAAAATTCTTGATTGTTGTGTTGTGCTTTATTCTCTGACTTTGTTGTGTACTTGCTGAAATAAGTCATGCAAGCATTTGTTTTACAAATCCTCCAAATGTTTCTAAAAATACATACGTGTGTGTGTGTGTGTGTGTGTGTGTGTGTGTGTGTGGATATATATATATATATATATATATATATATATATATACATACACACACACATAATGTTTTTCTACATGTCACACATTTAGACACATTCATGCAAATGTTTTTTGCAGTTTCACTACAAGCGATGTACATCTGCCAACTGTGAACTTATGTCTGAACATTGTGTGTCAAGCTGACAATTTTTTAGACCCTTTTACGGATGTAAAATAACTGTCAGTAGATTGACCTAAAATATGCAGATTCCAAATTTGTCCAAATTTATGTAATGTATTTAATTTAAGACACAGGTGTAGTTTAATGATTTAGTGTTGCACCTATCGGCACTGAGGTTGAAGGTGCGTTGTAGTAGCTTCATCAACTCACTGCAGAGCGTGGTGGTATGGACGTTTCCTTTTGTCTATTTTAGCTTGTGTTGTAACTTCTGTCACAATCCTTTCTGTGTCTCACACACACATAGGTACACTGCCATAGTCACAAGTCAAGAGTTATATGCATACTCAAACATCAACAGTATAAATATATAGACTTGTTGCATAAAGCCTTTAAATGTACCAGCACTTCATGAACATTCACATTTACACACCTATTCCACACGCACTTAGCTCCATCTGTGTCTTTCAAATGTTGTGCCTTGTGGAGATTTGCATGTCCAGATTATGTTTGTCCTCTGCTTTGCCAATCAAATAATCCCTAATTGTTTATTCACGCAAAAACACACACTCACGTGTATATTTTGTGGAGCATAGAGAAAGCAGTATGCGTGCCTGAGGAGAGACACAAGAGTTTGGGTGTGTTGCAGGAGAGCTGGACACATAATCAGTCTTGTCAGCTTGTTGACAGAAAGCCCATCGGTCATGATGTGGTCTACGTGGCTGTTTTCAGTGTGGAGTGGTGTTGCGTCAGTCGGAGCCATCCTTATTATTACCATCATCCTCCTCCAGGTATTGTCACTTGCACCATTACTTTCTCAGTTCATGTCTTTCTAGCACTTTTACAACCTGAATTTAGTCCTTGTTTTCTGATGTTTGACAGCTCTACTTTTGTGCCCAGATTTTATTGAGCAATAATAACACTCAGTAAGAATATCACTGTGATAGCTTTTTTTTTTTTTTTTTTAGTCACACGCAAACCAACCCTCTCCTCTGATCACATTTTAATGTCTCTAACTCTTAAATCTACACAGTGTGACACAGTCTGTTATTACTCACCCTTGAGATAGTCCAGACTTTCTATTTCTCTCTCTTACTTACCCTCCCCAGTTCTCACACACACACCAGCTTTAAGTGGGCAACATGGTAAATGGATGACAGTCTGGGGTGATGGATAAAGTGCAGACCCTGGCTACTTACCAAACTGTAGCCTGATACTCTTGCTCTCTTGCTAACTGGCTAAAGATGGTGGAAAAAATGAAAAGGGGGGAATACCTTGCCTTCTTGTGTGATTGCCCTCACAACTCAATAAGTATTGTATTCCTTCAATGAGAAGAAGAAATGGTTTGAATCATTGAATCAGTGCACAAATTGAAATTGTGAATGTTATTTTGTTTCAAGTCTACCTTTATTTATATAGGAAAAACTGACTGTGTAAACTTTTCAAACAATTTTAGTGTAAGCCTCAAATGGATGTTACCATTTTTAATTACACCCACCCACGTTCTCTCACCCAGCCATTTCTGTGTTTCAAAAAAGCCAGACTAACTAAAAATGCAACAACAGCAAGCATTAATAAACTCTATGATCTCCCAGGGTCAAGACTTCCCTCTCTCTCTGGGACCCATTTCAGCTGACCTATCTTGAAGTCAGTTTCCACCGTGTGTGTGTGTGTGTGTGTGTGTGTGTGTGTGTGTGTGTGTGTGTGTGTGTGTGTGTGTGTGTGTGTGTGTGTGTGTGTGTGTGTGTGTGTGTGTGTGTGTGTGTGTGTGTGTGTGTGTGTGTGTGTGTGTGTGTGTGTGTGTGTTCAGGGTGTTTTTCCCCCCCTTGCTTTCCTTCAATGGTGCAGAGAAAACCCCTCATGTGACTCTTCACTGCCTGAGACAGTGAGACAGACTGTGTGTGCGTGTGTGTGACACAACCATAGATAGTCATGTTATCAGCTTATGAATTTTCATCAGGTCCAGATTATGTGACATGAGTTATATATTGCCTTCTATGGTCCTCGTCTCTCTTATCTTACTCATCGTCTCCTCCCCTCCTCTCCTCCTCTCTTCTTCTCTTCACCGTTATTTGTAGACATAATATTATTCTTCCCAGCTTTTGCAGACCAGAGGAAATCTCCTCTGTGTTTAACATGAGCAAAGTACGTCTTTTGCACCTTTGTACAATACAAGACAGGACATTTCTGTGTAAATATTATATTACATAAGTTGCAGGGTCAGTTTAATGTGTTATGATTCATTTGGGTTCAAGTGTCTGTTTCATGAAGCATTTTCTATTCTGTTTTTAAAGGCAAAACTGTAAACTCGTCGCTCCGACACAGTGTTTCACAGCCAAGCATTGTTTAAACCCACAGAACAAGACATCTGGAATTTTTCCATCTGATGTAATGCTGCAGGCATAAGAATGATATTTGGGGTTTGAATATTCTACTCAGCTAGAGTGTTTTTTATTTAAGCTTCAGAGGGGTTATTGCAACATGCAGAAAAATTCCCGCACACATACTGTTCATGTTCTAATTTTGAAACTACTTACAGGATGATTTATAGAAACATCATGGCTTGGGGAGATAAGACAGGCTTAATTTTTAAAATCATTTTTGGGAATTTTTGTATGTATTTTGATTGTGGATAGTGTAGAGGAGAGAGTAAAATGAGAGGCGAGATAAGAAGGGTTCATTTTTAAGGGTTATTAGATAAAAGCAACTTAGCCTTTTGATAGTGACTCTTTTAATATCTTATACTTCTGCAAGTAGCATTTCTAGCATGTCGGCCCTTATCTGATAAACATATACTGTAACAGTTATTGTTTTGCAGGGAACATAAAGTACTTTGACCGAATTGAACACGTCTTGACTTGAATCGGTCGGTGGTCACTGAGAGAAAACCTGTTTGTTGATCTCGACACAACTTGCCGTGTGTCTTTGTGTGCCAGAGACAATCTCTGTTTGTGAATGACTGTGTGTGTGTGTGTGTGTGTGTGTGTGTGTGTGTGTGTGTGTGTGTGTGTGTGTGTGTGTGTGTGTGTGTGTGTGTGTGTGTGTGTGTGTGTGTGTGTGTGTGTGTGTGTGTGTGTGTGTGTGTGTGTGTGTGTGTGTGTGTGTGTGTGTGTGTGTGTGTGTGTGTGTGTGTGTGTGTGTGTGTGTCCTTGCCAAGGGACAGGGAGAGCCCTTGGAGAATCACTGTGTGTGTGTGTGTATTTGTTACCAGGGGAAACCCCAGCTTGTTGCTACCAAGTTGAGTTAAAATGCTCTAAAACAGCCAAAGAAAAGAAAGGGAGAGCGAGTGTGGGAGAAAAGCAGGCAGATAGAGATTGAACAGAAGCCCCCCCAGGGTCAGGGATTCCCCACTGTGTGTGTGTGCGTGAGTGTATTTTAAAGACTTGTTTTGCTCATGGCCATCAAACAAAGCATGTTACCAAAAAAAAGCACTGGATCAGCCAAAAGTTTCAGACGGGGACTCAAACTTGGCACTCAGTCTCCTGTGTGATTGTAAGCTGGCCACATACTTCTATAAGGATACAGCTGTAGGGTTGTAACTGTTTATATTAACTATTGATTCTTTGTTTTGTCTGTAAAAGTAGAAAATTGTGAAGTATAATTTCACCACCTTTTATTTATTTAAATTAGATTTTTTTATTTTTTTATTTGGTCAGTCAGTTTATCATCATGTTTTACAAAGAGAAGCATTCAGTCATCACATTTTTTGGCATTTATGTTTTTAAAAAAATGACTAAAACAAATTATGTGGTTATCAAAATAGTTGCCTGTTAATTTTCTATCGATCTACTAATCAATTAATAGTAGTCGTTGCAGCTCTAGACGACTCCGCTAAATCCAGAAGTCATAAAGTTAGATTGTCTAACTTGTTTGCATAACCAGAAGTAACCGTTATTATCAGATTGACCTACATCAATTTAAAAGATGTTTTTCATTTATGGATGGTTGAGCATTGGACCAAATGACCATGAACACAGATAATGATTACATTACATCTTAACAATAAAACATAGAGAAGATTATAATGGAACTTGTAGTTAAACTAAATCCATCACTCGAAAGCACACCCACTGTATTTGGTGACTCACATATATGTGTCTGTGTGTCTGTGTGTCTGTGTGTGATTATAGCACAAGTCCTGGAAGAAAATCAAGAACATGGTCCACTGGTCGCCATTTGTCATGTCCTTCAAGAAGAAATATCCCTGGATACAACTGGCTGGACATGCAGGTATGTGAACACGCATGTATGCTTCATACCAGACACCAAAGGCTAAATATGGGGTCAAAGCAAGATCCTAAAGGCCCTGACACGACCCCCTAATCAGTGGTCTTTGGGCTGACTGAACATGTGGTAGCAGCATTAGAAGCAGGGAACACAGACAGCTAGTTACCTTTCACACAGGCACAGAATATATGTGCTTATTGATGGTCGGATGGTCAGCAGGTGTCACCTTTTCGATGTGTTCAAAGGCTTTAGAAGATACAAGTTCACACATGTTGGTGCTAGTTCTCTGAGGCCAGGTGTGTGTGTGTGTGTGTGTGTGTGTGTGTGTGTGTGTGTGTGTGTGTGTGTGTGTGTGTGTGTGTGTGTGTGTGTGTGTGTGTGTGTGTGTATGTGTGTGTGTGTGTATGTGTGTGTGTGTGTGTGTGTGTGTGTGTGTGTGTGTGTGTGTGGTGTGTGTGTGTGTGTCAAAATAGAGCAACAGGAGCGGTCCGAAAGGTCCTGCTGGTGTCTTGGAGGTTCAGAAACCATGCAGTTCACTTGTGTAAAGCTAGTGTACCGACAAAAGAAATACAATAAAAATCCCAAATGTTGGCTTAACATGTGCTGCAGCTGCCTCACAGTAACACTGTTTCTTTACAGGGAGCTTCAAGGCAGGAGCCAATGGCCGCATTTTAAAAGTAAGAAGCCTTCTTCTCTGTGTTGCTTTGATTACATTCTGGTTTTTAGAGGTTTTAATTGCCAAGAGTATAAAACACTAATAACATATTGATGATATCATTTAGAAACACTGTGAATGTGAGCAGCGCTGTTTGTCGCTCCTGATGAGGGACGTGCTGCGCCCCTATGTCCCTGGTTACCATGGAGATGTAGAGAAGGACGGCCAGAAATACAACCAGATGGAGGATCTGCTGGCTGAGTTCGACTTCCCGTGTGTGATGGACTGTAAGATGGGAGTGAGGTGAGAAGACATCACATGACATCACAACGCATACATTTTGGGATATTATGGACTAGAAAGGCAAATAGCATAGTTCAGTAAATTAACTTAATTGTGTCTTTATTCGAATAATTCTGGTTTATCAGCTTGTTTTATAGTTTTGGATATCATTTATACAAGTTATGATAACATTATACCCACAAAGTAATTGCTATGATTATCGGCAAGTACAGTAGGTCAAAGTTGAGCAAGGAGGTCAGTCTGCAATAACTCCCAGTTCAGGTCGTGATTTTACAATCCGCCTTTGTTTTCTCTTCCAAAGAAGTGTGACGAGCCTGAGAGTTTGAAAGTTTAAAAGCTGTGTCATCGTCTCACTGATCATGTTTCTTGTCCAATCAAATTTTCCGGGGGTGTTTGTGTTCACAGAACTCAGCAGTTAACTTAGAGAGTGTAATGTTATTATTAATGATAGGACTGACGGCCAGTAGCTCTAGATTAAACTGTTCACAACAAAATCTGCAGGCCACTGTGAACAGCTGTGCTGTTCTGTTTGGAAAGACACATATTCTTCACACATTTTTTCTCACCCTCTCTGCTCATCTCTACCTCCTCCTCCTACCTCCTGTGCATGTGTTTCTCATCCACTTTTACTTCTCCCCTTGTGGCCTTCACCACCCACCACTTGTTTTTGCTTATCTTTTAGGACCTACCTCGAGGAAGAGTTGACCAAGGCTCGTAAGAAGCCTTCTCCTAGACCGGATATGTATCAGAAAATGATTGAGGTTGACCCTAATGCACCGATGCCAGAGGAGAATGACAAGAAAGCAGTGACCAAGCCCAGATACATGCAGTGGAGAGAGACCATAAGCTCAACAGCCACCCTGGGATTTAGGATAGAGGGAGTCAAGGTAAGGCTCACAAAGAGAAAGGTGTGTGTGTGTGTGTGTGTGTGTGTGTGTGTGTGTGTGTGTGTGTGTGTGTGTGTGTGTGTGTGTGTGTGTGTGTGTGTGTGTGTGTGTGTGTGTGTGTGTGTGTGTGTGTGTGTGTGTGTGTGTGTGTGTGTGTGTGTGTGTGTGTGTGTGTGTGTGTACATGCGTGGCTTTCCTTCCTTCCTTTCTTCCAGCATCATGTGTTCGTCTCTGCGTGGGTGTATGGGTGTCCTTCAGGGGCATGATCTAACTTCCTGTTTTGAACAGAAACTTCCTCTGAAGTATATGTTTGTACATTAGTCCCTTTGTGGTACAAGAGGACTGTCTGTGGCAGCTCTATAGGCCGCGGCATCTGGCACTGACACAGACAGTGTGTACACACACACACACACACACACACACACACACAAATCTGTCTGTCTCTGTCTTCATTTGAGGGTCGTGGCTATATAAGGACATTCACGGCCTCCTGGTGGTCTGTTGCCATGACACGGAGGGTTATCCCCAGAAACACAGAAATCTGTGAGTGTGTGTGTGTGGGAGAAAGAGAGAAAGAGAAAGAGAGAGACAGAAAAAAATTAGTGTCTAAATCTGTGTTTATCCAAATGCAAATTAGTGTGTTTTTTTAGCTGCAGTATTTTTGAATTATGGTAGATGTATGTGGAAAGTGTCTGGTAATCAAGGTGTGTGTGTGTGTGTGTGTGTGTGTGTGTGTGTGTGTGTGTGTGTGTGTGTGTGTGTGTGTGTGTGTGTGTGTGTGTGTGTGTGTGTGTGTGTGTGTGTGTGTGTGTGTGTGTGTGTGTGTGTGTGTGTGTGTGTGTGTGTGTGTGTGTGTGTGCGCGTGCGTGTGTGTGAGAGAGAGAGAATGAGCCTGAGCTGAACCATAAAGGGTAAAATAGTTCTGTCTCCAAATAGTACGTTGTTGCTTGGCAGCCAGCAGGACTTGACAAGCTCATTTATTCCACTTTGAACCAACTAGTTGGTTACCACTGCTGGTCCTGATTTTGCTGCTCATCTACTATACCACCACTACTACTGTACATTATTACTGCAATGCTACAACTCAAATATTAGTTCCACTGTTACCTTTACTAGTTCTACTACAAGTACTATTTATTTGACTTTGTTAGTTCTCCAGGTGGAAAATTACTATAGTAAGTACATTTACTACAGCGACACTTTAGAGTCAATTTTGGTATATTCACAAAACTGAGACCAGATCCGCAGGCCACGTGATGCCCTCAGGCCCATCTATAAAATGAACATTTGTAAAGCTAAAGTAAATGAGAATCACTAATATAAAATAATTGGTGCTTTTCACTACAGCCATAAAAAATCAGTACAGTCAAAAATAGATTATAGCAGACTGAAGCCAGAGCCATAATGTAAAACATAATGAGCTCATTAAAAATGATTTACTGTTAGAGATTAAACTGGTGTAACAACGAGGAATACAAGTCTGTTCACAGTTTCTTGCAAACCAGAATTAGTGAAATTATGCAGAAACAGACAAGAAAGTCAGATTTTAAAGACTTTTTGTAAATGGCTCTGGTCCATAAACAAAGACTCTTCCTTGCTTTAAGGCTAAATCTCTAAAAATATCTTTCCCTCCCTCCTTTCTTTTTTTTTCAACCATTGTTTGTTCTACTTTTCTTGTCCATCCTCTCCTCTGTTCCTTCTCCTTCCTTCCTTCCTGGATTCAGTGTTCCTTTCCCGTCCTCTGCGTAGACCCTGTACTTTACGTCTCTACAAGAAGCCTGGAAGCTGATATACACTGAATATAAACATTGACTTACTGCGTACCCTAATGATCCCAACTATAATGTATGATTATATGCTCCTTGATCAAATGAAAGTCAAGTTGAACTCTCACATAAAGTCAGTTTTTTCATCCAAATGATCTCTCTTCTCTAGAAAGAGGACGGGACGGTGAACAGAGATTTTAAGAAGACGAAGACGAGAGAGCAAGTCACTGCAGCCTTCCAGGACTTTGTCAAAGGAAAGAAGGATATACTGGTAAGTGTAGTTAACTGTGTGTGTACCCTCAAAACCCTCAGTAGGAATTGATAAAGTTGTATTGTTAATAAGTCCATGGAAATCACAGACATACAGTATGCACACTGTGACCTTAAACCTCTTGGGCCAGAAGAAAAGGGAAGTCCTTGGGAACTCCCTGGGACTCTTTACACATACTGTACAAGCATGCACACATGCACATGCACACACACTTTTGTATAGCTACGTGAGTGAGGACATTCATTGACATAACATGTTCCTTAGTCCCTTTACCTAACCTTTACCATCACAACACTAACCTTAACCCTAACCCTAAACCGAACCTAAACCCAACTCTAACCTTCAGCCTCAAACAGCCCTTTACACGTGTGTCAGAAAGTGAGAACTGGCCAAAATGTCCTCACTTAGCATTATAAAACACACACACACACACACACACACACACACACACACACACACACACACACAGATGACGTTGTCTTAGGTCACTTTTGGGGACATGACATAGATTCACTTCCTGGAGACTTACTCTAACGCCAACCATAACGCCTACTTGCCCTTACGCCTTATCTAACCCTAAACTTAACCACTGACCCAAAAATCAGCGTTCTACCAATCGGGGCCACAGCTTTTTTCCCATGTTGAACAAGCTGTGGATTAACTGGCCTTAAGTATGAAATGTACAAGATATAAAAGCTTGTTTATGTTTTTTTTCTTTTTTCCAGAACGGTTATTTAGCCAGGCTGAAGGAAATCAGAGACACTCTGGAGATGTCCTCGTTCTTCAAAACCCACGAGGTAAAGAGGGAGTGCCAGTGATGGAAGATACTTCAAGATAAATATAAAATAATTATAAACCTAACCATGTATGTCGTTTATAAATGTATCTAAAAAGAAGACAAAAGAATACATCTCATATTTAAAAAGAAACATTTGGAAAAATATGAATGTATAACTATAATATAATGAAGAAAAATATGTGAAAGTTGTTATTCTTACCAATTAGTGTGTGGGTGGGTGTTAATGCATGCAAGGTCATTTTCAGCTTCATTTTCATTATTTCTACACTGGGAATTTGTCACATTGTGGTGAAATGATATTGTCTAGTGGTATATAAATAAGTACACAAAGATGTGTTATACTGTTGAGTTTTCCCATAAATAGAAACCAAACCCTTAAGCAATCTTTTTTCACAATATTTTGGGTTGCGCTTAACTGCAACTTCTTGATTTTTGCAAGACTAGGCTCAGTTCAGAATTAGACTGTCTGTGTTCTGTGGACTGTATTCACTTAATTAAACAGCACGTAGTACCTTTTTTTAATTAGGTGAATTGGTTAACGTGTGTCTGCCGTCACTGCACATACATTTGTAATAAATTAATTTAGTAATTAAGTGCAATTTAATGGCATTAGCTGAAGCAAACATACCAGTGCACCGCAACATATACACAAATAGCAGGTCATGTCATGGAAAATGGACAGCAGCAGCCCTGACCACACGTGCACATGCTCAGTTTCACACTTACGCACACACATACATAACTAAACAGACATGAATTTAAAAAGAAGTTGGTTTGACGAAACAGGAAGCGAGATATGTTCTCAAAGGACTCAAACACACACATAATGTTGAGCAAGTAATGTTGAGAATTTATTGTTTCTTTCTCTGCGTCTCTGCAGGTGATTGGCAGCTCCTTGTTATTCGTTCATGACAGTAAAGGACGAGCCAAGGTCTGGATGATTGACTTTGGGAAAACCACCCCTCTTCCCGATGGAGATGAACTGACCCACCGAGCGTTGTGGTGTGAAGGGAACAGAGAGGATGGCTACCTTTGTGGACTTGATAGTTTGGTGGACATCATTTCAACCATGGTGAACTCTGAGACTTGAAGTCTGAGGAGTTTCTTAATCAAAGTGAACATTTGGACACACAACCACTTCCACACTGTCTTTATTTCTCTGGTGAACACTTTGGACTTCCTAAAGGACATCTTCTCAGATGCATGTTGGAAACCGCATCAATTTCGTAACAATGCTTGGATGCCATCTCTTGTTTCATGTTCAGTGGAAGTTCAAGAGCAAGATTTTCACCATTCATAACCTTCTTATTGTCTTCAACCTTTTAAAGGGCAGTGCGGAATAGGCCTTTTTCACAGGAGACATTTTAACTTGTAATAGCAGGGACAGCACAGGTGTTACTAATAACATTACAAGGGCTCAGTTACATTAAGGGTCCGTTGTGACACATACTATTTAGTATGCCAGAAACAGATTCAGTGTGTTCCAATACACAGTGTGTCAAATGCAGTATGCCAAAAGTACCAGGATGTCCTACTACATCTGGATGCATTTTGCAGTAAGCAACCCATCATGCTTTTCTGGCTATTCTGACCCATAATCTTCTGCACAGTGGAAGACGGGTCACATCGACTGAGCGGCTGAGAAAGAATAGACCAATGACAGAATATTGCAATGATAGAGACTGCAATGGCAGATGAAGTAGTATATCCTGACTGTATGTATACTGCATGCAAATTACATGCAACAGAAAATAGTTTGTAAGGGCAGCTGCAGTTTGTACTAAAAGTCAAAAATAGAAGTATGTGATTCAGAACACAAGTGTTCTGAATAACATTACCTACTGAGACATGACAAGTGTCTCAGTAGGCCATAGGCCAGCATGCACCATATTACTGATATTATTAATTACACCTGTGCTTTTCCTCTAATACGATGTCAAAATGCCTGCTGAAAAAGGTCTGTTTTTACATGCATTATACCCTTTCTACTGAAATAATTCTACATTAAATACCAGAAAACATACATTGCTCAATCCAAATTAAGGGAGAAGGCTGGGGATATTCTGTATTTTTGTTACTGTTTTAAAAAAATCACCTGAAAAGACCAATACTATCAATGTTTTAATTCAGGTTATACATATAAAGATTTTTTTTAAACTAAAAAAAAATAATAATAATTATCTTTAACAGCTGAGCACTTTAACATTACTCAAACAGGAGTAAGGAGTGCAGAGACCTTTTAATGGTATACATTTATTATTGGTTTTGATATTTTCATGGGATTTGTTGATGATAATAAGGAAAATACAGATCCCCTGACCACTATATTAAAGCCACTATATTAGGAATTTTCTGGTAGTTTTGTTAAGATATGTTTGACTAATTTCTTCTAGAAAAAAGCACGTAAACAGTAATAATTAGCCATTATAGTTTGAAAGATGCTATATTCACATAGAAAGTATACAAATATATAGATCTAAACATGCAGAAATTCAAAACTTGACATTGCCAATTGTTTGTCTTGTTCCCAGCTCCTTTAGACTCTAATAGAGATATAATAGAACAATTTATCTCTGATTCTCATTTGAATCAGAGTGAAATTGTATTTCTTACTCAACAAATCTGAACTCCATTTTATTGTTGTTTTTTTTCCCAGTTTGATCACAACTGCAAAAACATGTTTGCATTTAATTACATTCCCACTGTTGGGAGATTGTACAATTCTGTGTGTTTTTAAATCATCAAAACATTATTTTAATTGTGGTTTTTGATGGAAAACAAATCTAGCCTTTTAGCAGTTTTTCACATCTGTTTGAGCGTTCACACTCAGAGCTGTAGACAGAGTTTAAAGACTGTACTGTAGGTTGGTTATTGAGGTTTTCAGTGGCAGCCATGTTTGCCCCACAATAATCTGGCTTTAACTGGCAGTGAGGTGGAGCTACATTATAAAGGAGTTACAGGAGTTAAATTATGGAGGGCATTCTTTCATATGTGACATATTTGCAGCTAACATGGCGTCCATAGTGCTTCCCTAGCCAAACACTTGTCACCCCTCTCACACTTTGTTGGTGTGATTGTTCACAATGTACAGAAAGTTAGCGTTATTATGTAGTTTTTTTTTTGTATTGTTTTGTAACATAGTTTTAGTGTACTCAAACCCTGTGGAACACTTACAGCCATGAACAATCGTATTTAAGCTATACAGTGCCTTGACATTACAAAGCCAAGTCAGACAACTGAAAATATGCTCTTACTTTTAAATGTTACTATGGATTTCTGCTAGTTTTAACTGTCTGTTTCTTCCTTTAGAGTCTTACATGGGTGCATGTTTATTATCCTCTTAAAGTCTGGTGGTTCACTCTGTTTTATTTATAACATTATATTAGGTTTTTTTCTGCTTCATGGGATAGACTGTGACATTTTGAACTTGTGGGCTGTTCTGTTGTTTTGTCTCCAAGCATGTGTTACAACATGAGGGAAAGTCAAACTGTTGTGCAGCTGGCTGACACTGTGGACATCCCATATTCAAACTGGAGGATACGGCTAAAAAAAAGAAGATTGATGCTATTCAGCTAACGCATTAATTTTGGCAGGAAATTCCAGCTGTTATCTAAACTTTGGATGGGCAGAGGAGGGAGAAGGACAAAAAACTTCTACTTTTCATTGATGATCGATGAAACTCAACAGTTTGTTTTTCTCTACCATATATTTAAAATGCCATAGTGTCCAGTTGGTGTTTGCACTGATGGTAGACGTAGAAAGAGACTGATTGCAATTCCATGCAGTGCCTTCTTAAAGAAAAACTTCTGCATTTTGAGAAATGCACTTTTTCGCTTTGTTTGAGAGCGTTAGATGAGAAGATTGACACCATTCATGTCTCTATGATAAATATGAAGCATTCGCTAGTAGCCGGAAAGATTATTTAGCACAAAAATTGGAAACTGGCAGACTTAATTAGTTAATTAACATTCTGTATCTAGTTTGTTTGATCAACACATTTTATTACAGTTTTTATACAGATTACACAAACAAGATATAATTGTTGTGTGTTACCATGGGACAGAGTCAGGTTATCCCCAGTCTTTATGCTAAACTAAGCTAACCAGCTGATGGCTTTAATGTATAGTTGTGAAAATACTATTGATCTTCTCATGTTACTAACTCGCAGCAAGGAAGCGAATAAGGGTATTTCCGAAAATGCTGAACGTTCCTGTAAGACCAACCATCTTAGCTTTTGCTTATGCTCCCAAATGTGCACTTACAGCTGTTTGTTAGTAGGTATCATGTTTGTTCTGGTTTTGCTGGCTTGTGTATTTATTTGGATTGTTCCTTTTAAAAAATGTGTGTATTTGGTGAACAAAAAACAAACATACAAAAAAAACCTGCTTCCATGTCTTTTTATTTTTTTCCAATTCCTGTATCAAAATGTAAGGTCTGGGTTTATGCACATCTGTCTAAATATCTGTTTTTAGAAAAATAGTTTCATCAATCATCAAAGCTGGAGTCAGTGAGTCCTCACATAGCGTCAATTTCACCTGTAAGGACACAACCTCTTCCACCTGACCTCAGAAATCCCACATTGACCTCATGCCTCTCCGGCCTCTTAGCCACATCGATTGCTGTGTTTGCATCATGCTCATTTGACATTCAAATCCCACCTTTCCACAACAGCAGCATCCGGAGCCGATGGGAGAGAAAGGTTGAGAAAGGGCAGATGGATGTTTCATTTTCCATGCAGGATGAAGATGAGTCTCTTAGATAATGTTGGAAAGTATCAAAGTACATTTACTCAAGTACTGAAGAACAATTTTCAGGTACATGGACTTAACTTGAGTTTTTTCATTTGATGTTACTTTATACTTCCACTCCACTACAATTCAGGGGGAAATATTGCACTTTCTACTACACAACATTTATTTTTTTTAGTTACTTTTCAAATGAAGATTTGACACAACAGATGAAATCGCAAGCTTTTAAAATGCAACACATTGTTAAAGATGAAGCAAGTGGTTTCCAACCTTTTGAGCTTTTGTCATACAAAAAGCAGTTTGTCGTCAGGGTCACATTTCAGATGTCTGTGAGTTGTTAACACCTCCACCAAATAGAGATTTTTCCTTCTAAATTTCTCACATGGTTTCATTTCAATAAATGTTGAAATGATCCAATATTTCACACAAAATCAAAGATTAGAGAAAAGGTCCAAAAACAGTACTTTCTTTTTCTTTTTTCCTCTCCCATTAATCATCTCACAGACCCTCAGATTTAACTGGTGACCCTTTGGAAGGGCCTGACCCCTAGTTTGGTAACCACTGGACTAAACTAGTTAAATGAAAATAATGTGGTTCAAACTAGCTCCACCTCCAGCAGCTACAACAATACTTACTTACAATACTTCAAATACATTTTTCTGCTAACACTTAAGTATTTTTACTTTGCTGTATTTTTACTTTTACTGTTGTCAGAGGTCCTTTCATTGGCTACAGCATGCTTCTGCCACTTATTTTTCATTCTGTGCAGGTTTTTGGTTAGAAAGCAAGGATTTCTTTGTTGGATGTTCATGTAATAATTAAAATGCTCCTCCCACATTGCTCCTTGCATTTGGTGCGTCCCTTTATGGTAAAACTTGAGTCTTGATTATAGTAAGACATACCCTTTGCTTAGTTTATTTCCCCTAGTTTAGACCCCTTACATGTATGTCAACCTGTCCTTGTTTAACAGGAAATGTATTCAGTTAACAGGACTTTTTGGTCTAGGAAAAGCTCACAACCTCCTCTACAAAACATGCTGTAACAAACATGGGCTGTGTGAAGCTATGGCACACTCTGCTGTCACTTCACTGACACTGCAAGAACATCTATATCAGAAAGCCAAAGTCAGGACCTAGATTTGCATCATTAGAGTTAAAAATATATCAATATTCTTCTGTATATAATGGCTTTTGAATTTTAGTGATTTATATTTATCACCGTTGTAATTTTTATTTGTATGCTTTTGTCCAATTTTATTACAGTAAATGTAAGCAAAGTAATTAGCCTCCTCAGTTTCATACTTGAAATTAATAGTGTAATGTAATGTTGTTTTTTTTCTATTACAGTTTTTTTCTGAATGTATAGCAGTGATTCTTGAAGCTCTTTCTTTGAAACCATTAACACTTGTAGCAAAACTGAAACTGAATGCACGTTCTCTACTTTACACTCAGTTTGTAATATTATAACACACTTCTAGCAAAACTGTAAATATTGGTCTCTACATGCTACACCATTTTGCCAAATGTCTTTCCACATCGACACATGTGAAAACACTTTTTGAAAATCAGTTCACTTACAAATTGGAGCTTGAGATGAGGTTTAGCCATTTTTTTTCTTTTCTCTTCTTTTCACAAGTGTTCTTCATTTATACTATCAGTGTAGTTAGTGCTTTGTATGGTTATTCAAATGATGGTTTGCGTTTATCATATTGATGCAAAAACACATTTTTTAAGAGTTTGAAGAGTTTTGCAAGAATAGTTTGCTTTTGCAAGAGATGTATAATGCTTTGCTGGTTTGGTCTAAGATTTTGTGGTTAGTGTGTAGAGTTTTGCCAAAATAGCCTATAGTTTCAAAGAAGGTGACTATAAGCAATCAGAAAAAAACTGTAATTGACCATAGTAGTGATTGCAATGTATGTTTTTATAACAACAGGTGGCAGCAGAGGCTCATTTCACTGTCAGGATACAATTTATTTCCATGTTTGACAGCTGTGCGGTGTTTGTGTTTGAATATGTGAATTATTACTGCTTCTTGACCAGTATCGTTGTAAAAGTGATGTTTATTTTAATCTCAATAACACAGAAGTAAAACCTGCACAGTTTCGTTGCAGGATGAACCAATGAGGAGCCGAGTTACTGCCTCCACCTCTTGTCAACAGACCACAACAACAACCAATAGGAGGAGAGTGGGCGGGACTCAAGCGCCAAACCAGAGTTGTTTATAAATCCAGTTGAGTTTACCATTTTGGCGCATGTTTTTTAGGGTGAAATAAACTGTTCTGCCTTTTTAAACATAGTACAAATTACGTCAGGTTAGATTTTGAAGGTGTTTTCATGAATCCAGATGGGAAGAAAGGGAAACTGCAATAGAAAACAAGGTACATATAGGGCTAATCATTACACGCATGCATTCAAAAACTATATTTAACGTAATTATTACAATGCAGTTCAAGAACGTACAATTGTATGTAGGCGGTTGTGCAAATTGTGCATGTCTGTCTAAAAAACAAGAGCTTGTGTATGCTGCAAACAGCAGGGGCGGTCTGATGAGTGGGTTGTGTCAATGCGCGGCACTGGCTGACTGTGAAGTTGGTAAATAAGGTTTGACCTCGTGGTGGAGAGGGAGGGAGAGAGAGAGACAATCTGGATTAAATGCTGGCAGGAGCAGCAGCTGCAAGAGGAGGAGAGCGACCAACACTCTACCTGCAGCACATGCTGCAACGTAACTGTCCTGTTAAAAAAAAAAGAAAAAAGGATGGGAATTTGATGTAATATCTTTGCTAAACTAAGAGTAATTGTCCTTACAATTGACCTTACAAACATAGTTCAAGAAACAAGGCTCTGCACTACATCTGCTGGTGAGTATTCTGCGAAAAAACGATCATGCATTAGCTTACTGTCATTATTTTGGTCTTGTTTCTCGTTGCTTTGACCTCAGATTGGTTCCGCATGCTGATTAAATCCTCTGCAGACAGACAGCGTGCTGACGCACCCTGCGTCCATGGCTGCTGCTTCACCCACCAGCCAACGCAGCACTACACCACTCAAGTATCCGAAAAGTATTTCAGCTGCGGATACACTTTTTTCCCCCCAGTCATATTTTTGTAGAAGCCGTGAGGTTTGAAGTTTGAATAATTATCAGTCAGCATCCGGGCACGATTGTTATTGTAGCCGCCCACGAGGAAGTTAATAATAAACCTTAGAAACGAAGATTTTAAATGCCACAAAGCTGTTAGCACACATGTGAAATTAGTCATTTTGGAGGATTTTTGTGAAAATAGGTCTGAATAAAATTGCAACTGTATGCATAGAGTGTTTAGAAATGTGTGTGTGAATGTTATGTAGCTGTAGAATGTAAACTGACTGTTTTTAGCATTACTGATGGTCAGTCAACTAAATTTAACCTGAAATCACTGTTCAATAGTGTCATACTAACACAATATGAACAATATGTTACCAGCAGAGTTTATACCTTGTATATCCTTCGTGTGAGTATCCGACCAGGAATAACTTTTTTGGCAAACTCTCAATCAAAAATCAATCCTTCAGTCAACAAGTCAAATGCAGTTCAAACTAATTTACAAGTACAGGATGGCAAATATAAATTTGGACACGAATACACACCAAAAAATGAAGATGCAGAAGAGTTGTAGTTAAATGTCAATATAAAATAAAAAGAAATAGATAATAATTATGACAATTAAAAGTTATAATAAATCAATTTTGAAACATGAAACCCAGACTCAACAGATTTTCAGCTCCTCTCTGACCCAATTACAACCTTTATCAGTGTGCACTTTCCTTTTTTATATTAACTTTGTTAATTGTATACTGTAGCCAGACTAATACAGTTTTATAGACTAATATTAGTGGTCCCTGATGGACAAACTGTAATGGAGACAGTGTTAAAGTAACATATCTGTGGTGTTCTGTAATGTCATTTGTTATTAATCATTAGCCAACATGCACCAAGGCTGATATGTTTAAAAATAGCAAACTTCAACCAGTATATCATCTGGGCTGATTTATTGCTTAATATTATACTTTAGGCTATCCATCTTCCTGTTTGCAAGTATGGGAAGTATGTAGATAATCTGAATTTTAGTTTTTACATTTGTACGTGAGACAGACATATATGAAAGTACAGGTTCAACACCTTTACAATAACTGAGAACAAGACTGTGTAGAATAACTTTGTCAGATTGAACATTTTCTTTCTCATTGTCAATACAATATATCTGAATGCACTGTATTATTATCTGATAATAATATATGTGCCACCCATGTAGTATGCATTTAGACTCTACAGGTTACAGTACTACAGTACAAGAATTTAGTTCAGGTTTTGGCCAAAGTTTTTTGGTACTTGGGTAAAATACTCAAATACACGCCCTCTCCTTTTTTTTAGTATTGTAGGATATGTGAGTTTATACACGTCTCCTCAGTTAGTGGTGGTGACGTTGATACTGTGGTGGCTCACATTTCCCCCTTCTGGCTCAGGATCAGTAGTCAAGGGCAATGATGAGAGGTTGTCGGTAGGCCGTGAGGTGTCCTAAACAACATTCATACACACATGCTGATACAGACTGCAGGCTATTTCCATAGCAGTGAGTCAACAGCTTGTGGAGGCAGAGCAGTAGAGTCCAGACAACAGCTGAGGATTAGGTGTGTACGTTCACCGTACAATACCGTGCTTAATCACAGTGAGTACGCTTTCACAAAAACACCTTGCAGTGATCTCATAACTGACCATACCTTCTCTTTTCTACGTTTTGTCAACTTTTTAGACAGATTGTGACCTTCATCTGTCTTGGTGCTTGTATGCACCTAAAGATGGCACACACCCACATTGACTAATGGGAAGTTGCTCAATGGAATACATTTTGCAATAAACAGTAACTTCTCCCTGAGGGTCTCTGATGTAGCAAGTGAAATTTGTTAAATCGTTGTAGAACTCCGTATTGATTGAAGTGTGTTTGTTGCAGCTGTGCATGAGGCACAAGATTTCATATTTTCTATGACAACAGACGTGCATTTGGAAGTTTTCTCTTTACTTTATTTTAATGGCCATGCAAGCAAAGTTGGTGGCATTTGTTTTCCATATATCATGTGGAAAAAGAAGCAAAACATAAGTGTACATACAATAAAAAGTAATTATATTATTCCTAGGTTGATAATTAAGAGCTGCATGCAGGGATGACAGGATGGGGAAGCCTGTCTTTTAGGAGGATCAGTTGACAGTGCACTCCAGTCTTGGGTGCTGTACCAGACTGTTTTTAAATGAAGATACTCTGAATAATGGTTGTACAAAACTGCAGAATGAGTCTGTGTTTCTAAGTTGTCTAAAGAAGAACATTCTCACCTGGACTTCTTGGAGATTTTGGATATCCTAATATCACGATATGGTATAAGTGTTGTCTTTCACTGGTTTTAAAGGATGCATTACAGCAAAGTTTTTCTACTTACCATACTGTTGTAACTATTTTGTTATTTGCCTTTACCCAACTTGTCATTATCTCCACATTACTGATGACTATTTATCAAAAATTTCAGTGTGGAAACATTTTGCGAAAGCATCAATAGTCATCCCTACAGTATTGTTGCAATATTGATATGGAGATATTAGGTCAAACATATTGTGATGTTTTTTTTTTTGCACAGCTCTAGTCTGAGTGTGTCTCTTATACTGTATGTGTGCCGAGACATTTCTGTGCAGGCTAAAGTTTAATTTATTTATTTATTTGTATCTTACTTCCTGTATAAATGTCCAGCTTAGCAGGATTTTGCTAGGCAGGGGTTGGGAGTAATGAATGGACTTTTGTATAGATTTTTTTGGTTACACTATGCCAGAAAAACAACCACTTAACATAAAAATAAGGCACAGCTCAGTGCATGTAAATGTTTCTAAATAATAATTTTCTACATAAGATCTTGCTGTTGGTACTTTGTGTCAAAGTATACCCACTTGTCTTCTGCCACCATCTGAAAACACAGAGCTGCCCTGAAGGAGGACAGATGACCCAGTTACTGACTCGGTGTGTGTGTGTATGCCTGCTGCAGCACACACACACTCACATCGCTTTGACTCTTTCAGCACCAGCTTTTTCCATTGGCCTGAATCCCAGCTGAGCGGTGTTAAAGCACGTTGTCAACTAAACCGCACCTTTAACATGCTGACAAAAACACAGTAACAATTAATTTAATAACAGAGAGGAATGCAGTGGGAGCTGTGATTAGATAAATGTCAGAGATGAGAGCTTTTATTTGTGTCCAAAATGGAGTAACAGTGTATTTGAGCTGAAGTAAATGTGTGTGAGTGTGCGCCAACTATTACATCTTGTCATATTTGTAAAAGATACACCCAGATCAATTTTTGGAAAGGGATTGTGTAAATTTTTAGACAAATAAGCCTTAGTAGAAAACAGTCTCATAGTTGTATTAGCAGAGAGAAACGGAGAGAGAACATGTGCACCCACATTAGCTCGTGCACAGAAATAGCTGGAGCAGGCAACAGCCAGCAGCTCTCCAACATCGCCCTCTTAGTTTGCAGTGACATTTTCAGATCTAGGCCTGGATCACATACTCATACTTCCACAGCTATCATACATGTACAGCATTCCCCTCACCTTTCTTGTGTGTGTGTGTGTTTGTGTCACACACAGGGTATGGAAGTCATGAGTATTTTTAGATGAAGTATTAAAGTAATCTCAAGATGGGACAGCTGTGTGTGTGTGTGTGTGCTTGTAAGTGTGTGTGTGTGTGTGCACGCTTGTGAGTGTGCGTGTTCGTTGGCAGAGAAGTTTGTTGAAGACAGGTATTACTTCTCTCTCCATTTGTCTTCTTCTCCATGACATCACCCATTTTTTCTTGGGCATGTGTTTTGAAGTCTTGAGTTTGCATTTTAACTGTCGCCATCTTGGTTTTTTGGAGACAGAAATGACCATATTTGGGCAAGAGGGTGGAGCTGACCCCAATGCAAGCTGCTAGCTTGGTTAGCATAGTGCATTTGCAGTCTATGGTTTACTGTGACGATGCTACTGCAAAATTTTGCTCGCAAAAAGAAGGATTAAAAAAAAGTTCTCACCACAAAACAGGACATCCAACTCCTTAAAGGGTATTTCAATACAACCAAACGTTGAACAAGGCTTTCTAAGCAAAATGTTACAATTCATTTTCTTCTTTCTTTCTGAAAACACACTGAAATAGTGACGGATACAGCTGTGCCTATGCTCTGTGAATCTGGGGTTATGTGATGATAACGTTATGTAATCAATGTTGTCGACGTGGTAGCGACTTGACTGTGACAGCACCCGCCTGCCACTTGAAGCGGCCACATGCTTAATTAGCATCATTTTAAGCCATATTAAATTTTAAATGGGTGAGTTTTTAAAAAAAGAAAAGAAAAATCCCTCCCTGTACAGTTATCATGAACAACCATTTTTTGTACTAGGCTGTAAACATGTTTATTTCTGCTGTAAAGTTGGGCATTTCAACATGGCGGCCTATGGCAATTGACTTACTTTTGGAGCCAGCCTCAAGTGGCCATTTGAGGAACTGCAGTTTTGACACTTCTGCATTGGCTTCATTTTTCAGGCCCGTAGGTTGTACAGCATGAACTTCTCTACCTTACCAGGTCTACTTTGTATGGAGATGTAACGTAATTGATGTATGTGTATTAATTGTTGTTCTTTCCTCCCTCTCTCTCTCTATCTCTAGTCCATCATGGCAGGTGACATGATGTTATTGATGCGAGGCCTGGCTAAACTGAGCCAGGCGGTGATAGAAACTCAGGGCACCACCCTGCGCAGTGGGACAGGTGAGTTTCCCTGGTTGATATTTATCCACAAGTCATTGTCACAATATGGAAATAAAAGTTTCAGCATTTGTATTTGGTTGAAAGGCAAATGCTAGCAGGCTATTTTTATATGAAACACGTAATAATATTCAAATATAATAGACTTCCATACATATAATGGACTTTAAATGGAAATGTTAGCATGGTTTGGTGGACTGATGCTAGAAAGCCATTGTGGAGTGAGCAAAAATAGAATTTTCTGTCAACTAAGTGTAATTTCATTGTTACATATGATACATTGACATACAGCCCTTTAAACAAATAATGCCTTTTCTGTCTATATTTTTATTGTCAGGCACTTATTATGAGTGCTAACATTGATATTCCTTTCTGTATAGTTAGTTTCCAGTGTACTGAATAGCTAACAAGAGTCTTCTTTGGTATTTAGTTCCAGGTGTTGGTGCTGCTGTTCAAAGCGTCCAATCGGCTGCTGAGCAAGGCCTCTCAGTCGCCATGATGAAAATGCAGGTATGTGTGCTTATGTATATGTTTACTTATTTGAATTGGGAGTACAGAGTAGAAAGGAGTTGTATATCGCACTAAATAGCAAGCGCTATGAGCTAGTATCTTTCTGTTTAGTAAGAGTTTTATTTAATTTTTTTTTCTGTTCAGGAGTTGTCTGGCCAACAGTCAGCCTCTTCCTCAGAGTCAGACTATGACTTTCCTAAGGATGACAGTGAGTTCTCAGCCTCAGAGTTTAGGGACGAAGGTGTGGACTTTATGGCAGATCACAAAGGAAGCAGTGATGAGGGAGCCACCCAGCACAGCACAGCATCAGGGAGCCACGTTAATGGCAAACAGTCGTTGTTTGAGGGATACAAAGATCCTAGCAAACAGTTTAGCGGACAGACCAGATCTTACCATCAGGACTCCAGGTATGAAAAGTCTCTTATTGAATTACAAACTGTAGCTTTCTCTGTTCTTTGGAGGATGGAAGGTAATCAGTTTTGCTTTGTGCGCGTCAGATGTTTCGTGGGAAATCATCATCTCTACAACCAAAATCTGAACAGACATGTGTGGGGACAGATTCCCTATCAGCATTCAATCAGACAAGCCAGGAGCTATCATCAGGACCCATCCACAGTTGGAGGGTTGACGGCCGAAGACATCGATAAAGCCAGGCAGACAAAGAGGGCTGAGACAAAACCACACAAACAGATGGTAATTCCTGTTTTTCCAGTTCTGTTTCCCAAAAACACACACACAAACATAGATGGAAACCACATACCTTTCTCAGAAATCAGTCTTGACTGCTTTGTCATCTTTTAGTTGAGCGAGAGAGCCAGAGAGAGGAAAGTTCCAGTGACCCGGCTCGGCAGGCTGGCCAACTTTGGAGGTAACACAGCTCTCTATTACTCAGTCTGAATCATGACTGTATCTGTAGTTATTTGTGTCAGTTTGCAAGTGTACACCTCTCTCCGTCCCTCTCCTTATTACCGTCTGTCAACACAAAATAAAGCATTCTAGTAAATTGGACAGATAAGCCTTATTGGAACATACCCCTAAATTAATAATTGTGAAGAAAGAACATTAAGTTATTTGACTAGATAAGGAAAAAAGGAGAAAAATCAGTAAATGGTTTCTGCTAATTTGTGCTGGTAATAAGACTGTTTTGGTGGATATGCAAATCAGAGATTAAAAAAATAAGTAAATAGTCAAAACAAATTAACAAAAAGAGAAAAGAAATGATAATGACTCAGTTATTACATAAAAAGGACACATACTGTTTACATAATGTGGATGAGTAATATTCAACCACTACATCGCATTTTGTAACTAGTTAAGTACATCTCTAATAATATGTAATGTTACATGAAATTAAATTAGTTGAGGATTTGGAAAGTTGTCTTAACCTTGTAATCTTCAATCTGACCCCCCCCCCCTTAAGCTGGGGTCACTAGGTTCAGGCCAGTTTGTCTTATGTCATTGGATGATCCTCTCAAGGTCTCTGCAGTGATTATAATGAATAATAAATATACAACAAGGCCTTTAATTATAGGAAAGCCAGCAGTTGTAATGTACTCACCTTGTATTGCCTAACACTGCAAAATGTGTAAAGTGTGACATGTTATCAGATGAGCGTAAATTCTAATCTCCAAGTATTATCTGGACAGGATGTTTTTTCACAGCAATAACAATGTTCACACAAGCTTAGCAAAAGGTTCACCACCAGAGCTTTTAGATCAGCAGCTTGTTGCTTCGTGACAGCGGGTTGATGGATAAGTTAACAGGTGGAAAAAAAGTGGGACATAGAAACTCGAAGCACATAGTGAGGAAATGCATAACTGTGTATCATTGCATACTCAAAAACAGATGAGTCAAGCTGACCTGCCAACGCAAACATATGCAGCAAAATTTAGCTACAGCTCATAACAAACAACAGGGAGTTATACAGGCTAAGGGCAGAGCTGAGTTGATTGTGCTTGTTGACAGTTGTAACATTTAGAAGGTGTCAGATAGGAGAGAGGAGGGGATTGGGTGGTAGAATGTGGCCTCGGTTTGTCCTTCATTCTCCTGCAATGTTTGTGTACAAATTTATACACTTAAGTTTGAGAAGAAGCAGCAAAGTGATTCATATTTCTTAAATCTGTTAGTGTTTCCTGGCAATAGAGTACAACAACCTTGCTAAATTGTCTCCACGCCTCCAAATGTTTGCTGAGCTGTTAATTTCCATTTATCTGGTTCTGAATACCACATGATGGAAAGAGAACCGTCTTTAAAAAGTCTTTTAAAGCTTGTAAGTAATGTCCAGCAGCCACTTTGTGAAAACATGGCTGTCTCAAATGACAGACAGACGCTTGTGCTTGATCTGGAAAAATTTCTGTTGCTCAGAGATTTAGCGAGAAATGCTGACCTCTGTCTTGCAGCGAGTTTGTATATTTATATACATAGAGTGACACGATGGTGGCTCGTCTGTTGTGCAAGTGTATATGTGTGCAAGTTGCTGTCGGCTGGACAAACACCGTAGGATGACATAGCATGCGGTGCAGGTAAAAATAAGATCATACTTTGTCAGGTTACACAAGGGAACACACACACACACATACACCGAACAAAGCTGCCAGCACATTTTTTCAGAAAGTGTGGCACACTGCTTCGCTCCCTCAGTGCCAGCGTGTCTTCAGCGAGCTTTAGAAAGATTGAAAAAATGCTTAGTCAACTTATAAACAGGACACAGAGCCACACTGTCTTGATTCGTCTATCTACTGTTGCATCTCACATTTGTCGCTTCAGAGAACCGCTGACTAACTGATTATGTAATGCTGAGTTATGTAAGAGCCCGGGCTCTGAGGATCTCTCTTATAAACAGCCCACAACTCGTGCAGTCTTGCCCTTTCTTTTCCCTTTTCAGCTAGAATATTTACTTCAGGCAGTGTTTCATCAGATTAATTGCTATGTGATTTAATTTCCATCTGCCTTGATGGAACAGCAAAAATGCAGCTGTTACAGTTCTGTATAGCACAGTGCAGAGTCAATCAGTGTTTATCTTTTATTTGTCTTACATCATCTGCAGCATATGTTATTTTGATGCATGTGAGATAACAGATGGATTCACATATAGTCATTTATTTCTGCACACAAAGAAACATGAATGTCCCATTCAGGCAGCTGCCTGTCGATACATTCCCACACTGACTAACTGACTCACTGAATGGATGTTTTTAAAGTCTCACTGTGCAGCTGTGTGCTTTCACGTCTGTTCCTTTTGTGTTTTTGTCACATTACTCACAAATATTCAACATTTTACAACTTATAATGTCCTGCTACATGATGAGCACATTGGTACATTAGTGTTTTTACAATATTCCCTAATTGTGTTGTTGGTCTGTATGTGTTTTTGCACCAGGTTTAGCTGTAGGTTTGGGCTTCGGAGCGCTGGCAGAAGTCGCTAAAAAGACCATGAGACAAAATGATGCTGCTGCAGGTAAAACACAAACTCACACACTACTACATACAATGAGTGGCTTTTACTTATTTTGCTGGGTATATAAGAAATACACAGCAAGGTTTACTGTTAATTTTTGGGATATACAAGTATTATTATTTCTGTTTAGTACATGTGTTGCTGAGATAATAGTTGTTTCTTTCTAAGTGCACTGAAATATATTTGTATTTATAGGAAATGTTAGGATCAGCATATAAATAAATATTTTTATACCTGCAAGGACCACTGTGTCTGTTAACCTTTGGCTCATTGATGAAAACATGTAGACGATTTTGCAACACCTCCTGTTGAATAGCACTATTATTCAAGATGTTTGCAGAACCATCCTTCATGCATGTTGTAACATGTAGTCAGATAGCCCGCAAGCATCTACTAGGTGCTTTTTATATGCCTCCCACAGCAACTTGCCACCTAAACAGACATTCCTGTTCTCCACTGTCAGCCTGCTAATCCAAACGGAGCTAAGCTTAAACAGAGCGTACGGGCGTAAATCGGTGGCATTTGTGCGTCTGCTTGTCAGTGTTTATCTGTGTGTGTGCGCTTTAATCCAGCAGGGACACTCTGAACACACACACACAAGCATGTGTGTGTGGTAAATCTCTGTTAAAGCCCTTGAAGTCTGCTTCAGACACACTGAAACACTACCTGACGACCTACTGACACATATACACACAGAAACTTACTGTGTTACATACGTAAGCACATGAACATGAACCTGAACCTAAAGCTGCTGATCTGGATTTTGATTAATTCTAAATGGCTTTACCTCTACACGAAACAGAAAAAGTTTGTTTTCGATGTCAAATCACCCTGTTGAGATCACAGTGACTGAAGATTTAGCCAGACAGTGCTTTAAAAGCAGTCATTGTATGTAACGTAAACCATTTTGTATGAAAACTCAATTGTTTGTGCTTGTTTTGTGCTGCTGCAGGTGAAAATAAAAAGTCTGTTCTGGAGTCTAGCCCGTTTCTGTCCGAAGCCAATGCCGAACGCATCGTCCGAACTTTGTGTAAAGTCAGAGGAGCTGCGTTAAAACTCGGACAGATGCTCAGCATTCAAGGTGAGTGACAAAAACAAAAACACACACATATGCACAAATAAAAGAAGTGGGCAACTAAGTGAGGGTACGGTGGGAGTCTCAGTTTAAAAGAGACATTAGAGTCAAAGTGGAAACAAATGAAAGAGTGAGGGAGGGAGAGGAAATGCAGATGAAGCATCAGCTCATTAATGTATTTTACTTCAAAGCAGCTTAGTTCCTTACTTTGATATAGTGCAGCAACAGTCTTGAAATGCCAAGCATCCAATGAGGAAGCACAGTCCAAAAACTTGCCACCAGCTGTGAAGGCCTCATGTATAATTATACTGTGCTCTATTCCTGCACTGTGTTTTCAAGCAGAAACCACACAGCACTGTAAACCCTGTATCACAGTCAGCTGTCTACAAAGAAAGCTGGCAAAGAAGTCTGGTTGTTGCCAGTCCGTGAAGGTTAGAGTGTGTCAACTTTTTAGTGCCAGAAAGCTGCAGTTGATTTACTAAGAACAGATACAGTTTTTTCCTGATGCTACAGGTTTTGGTGAGCTGGTGATTGATCGTTTCCCATATTCTGTGTCAATCAAACAGATTGTTTTTTAAATGTAATATAAGTTATTGTTTCTTTGCATTGCTGAACACACTGTATAACACATTATGCAACAGGTGAAGGTAAACAGGTGAAGGCTAGCAGCAGTAAACATCATGGTACAGGGCTTGTGCAGCAGAGTCGGGTAACATTATTTTTGTTAATCGCTGTTGGCTCCGCTGCTTAACATTGGCGGATGAACTTTGTCCCTTGGCATTCATACTATGAGTTCATAGACAAACCTTACACAGACATTACAGTGCAATAAATGTGACAAAACACACAAAAACACTAGTAGAGGGTAAAAGGACATGGCTGCACAATGTTTGATATCATGTTTGATAATCAGGTTTCAGCATAGTGGATTGACCGTGTGTGTGTTTGTGTGTGTGATTATTTGCAGTACTGGCACGGCTTTACTCTTGCTCTTTGAGGCGGTGACAAGTTGATTCTTAAATAGCAGACAAAAGGGGACACACACATAGAGTGAAATGGACAACAGTTGAAAAACACTTTAATTATAAGTACTTCTGAGGACACACTGAAACATGGCTGTAAATCTAGAGGCTAAAAATCCTGCAGCGGTCTTCAATAGGCACTGCTGACATTTATCTGTCACGGCCGGAAGGCGGTGGTGTGTTGTTTTCAAATAGACTGGATGATTGTGCGTCCAACCATTGTACCCTTTAGCAGATGACCAAAATAGTTTAAACCTTGAGAGGTCTGAAACTATTTTAAATCTGATAATATAGTTTGCAATTTTCATATTTTTAGTTTTTTTCATATGACACTATTTAAGGATAGACTTTTGATGAGATATGATTTCACTTCTCTTTAGACTGATGCTCTTAGTTAGTCTGATTTTAATTCAGCTCAGTACAGTATATTATCATATCATAATAGCTACCTCTTTAACATCTCTGGGTGTATTAGGCCAAAGTGGACAGCTTTGCATATCAATAAATAAGACTGCTTTATTGCATTATCTGATTTTTATTAGCAATATGATGCCACTAGTATCATAGTATTTCAATTTGTCAGTTATTTAATCTGCAGGATGCCAAATTAAATATTCCTGCTCCAATAATTAATTCTCCAGATAATTTACAAATTGATATACAGCGTATTGATATAATATAAGATTACACACGATAGATGATTGTAGTTATCTTATCAATAAGTTTGAAGTTACCTTCCTAGATAAAACATCGGAAAGGGTTACTGTCTCTTTTTGTGTTTATGTTTGTATAAAAAATGAATTTGTTTATACAGAGTGGAAACAAATTCCAAGTTCTCATATATTCATTATATAACCCTCTCCTTTTTCAGATGATGCATTCATAAACCCTCAACTCGCCAAAATCTTTGAGCGTGTGAGACAGAGTGCTGACTTCATGCCAATCAAACAAATGACGGTAAGGATTGTTTTCTTTTACATCAGTTAGCAGTTGTCATTCGATAAACGCTGCTGCAGGATTTAATTTCATAATACAATGTACAATTTTGAGTATTATTGAGCATTATTATTATCATTATTGAGCCCACTGAATTTATGTTTAACTTAATAACAACTCTAACATCAGTTAATTGAAAAAAGAAAACTGAAAGTCTTTCACTAAAGCTGGACTGTTGTTGATGCTGTTGTTAGAAGTTGAATATGACAATATTACAAAAACATCTGACTTGAGACCAAGTTGGGTCAGGCTAGAAAACAAACCAGATACAACAACTGTTAATTTACTCTCTTCTGTTCACGTGTGTGACCGTCTACAGAAAGCATTAAACAGTGACTTGGGTAATAATTGGAGAGACAAGCTTGAATCCTTTGAAGACCGTCCGTTCGCAGCAGCGTCCATCGGCCAAGTTCACCTGGCTAAGATGAAGGACGGCAGGGAGGTGGCCATGAAAATACAGGTAGGCTTTTTGTGTGTGTGTGTGTGTGTGTGTGTGTGTGTGTGTGTGTGTGTGTGTGTGTGTGTGTGTGTGTGTGTGTGTGTGTGTGTGTGTGTGTGTGTGTGTGTGTGTGTGTGTGTGTGTGTGTGTGTGTGTGTGTGTGTGTGTGTGTGTGTGTGTGTACACAGTGCGTTCTCATGTTATGAAGGTAAACACTGTCAGTGGAGAGTGTGACATTTGTTTTTCTCCCTTTTGCTCAAACACACATGAAGAGAGAAACCGCACAGAATCTGATCTTTGTGGTCTGTTTACAGACTTTGTTTACATACCAGAACAGAGTCAAATCAGATGCATGCGGTTTTTCTCTGAGAAACATCTGAGCAAATGTTATTTCATGCCTTCATAGTATTTATCTGTGTAATTGCCATCTCAGTTGTTAAAAATCTTTTTAGATCTTATGAAGGATATGCAAGAAAAATTGAATGTAATAGTATTATAATGATCTCATTATAGATGATAATTGTATTCCTGATGAAAGCTATGATTTCAATATACTATAAAGACTTTTAGAACAACCTTCAAGTGAGATAACTAACAAAATGCTAACGATGTTATTATTACTTTTTAATTATTTGACTAAACTAATTTTGATTAAATGTATTTATTTTTTCTTTCCCTCTTCTTCTGTGGTTTCTGTCTATTCATCTGCAGTATCCTGGTGTGGCTCAGAGTATCAATAGTGACGTCAACAACCTGATGACAGTGCTAAATATGAGCAATGCCCTACCTGAAGGTACACTGAAAGACACACACACACACACACACACACACACACACACACACACTCAATTTTACTTTCGGTTTATTATTGTTTGTCTCTTTCTCTTCTTCAGTTCTCTTGCACAGTCACCTCTCCATCTGCTCCAGTTTCCTTGTCCCGTACACTTACTCAACTACTTCCACCTGTTCTGCAGTTTATGGGCATGTGAAGGCTCGTCTTACACTGTCTCCCCATCTGTTTGTGTCTTTCTGTCTCCTTAGGTCTGTTTCCAGAGCACATGATAGATGTGATGAGAAGAGAGCTAGCACTGGAGTGTGACTATATCAGAGAAGCCCAGTGTGCAAAGAAATTTAGGTGAGCCATATGTTGCGAGTATCCAAGTGTGTATCAACCACAATCTAGAAAGTTTTTTTTCCTGTTCGGGCCAGTCAACTAGATGGATTTGATACTATGGATTACCCTCCTTATCTCCTTAACCTTTATGTCTTTGTATCTATTCATCCGTCTGACCCAGGGAGCTGTTGAAAGACCATCCATTCTTCTATGTGCCGGAAGTGATCGATGAGCTGAGCGGCAGCCATGTTCTGACCACTGAGCTTGTCCCTGGGTTTCCACTGGACCAGGCGGATAACATCTCACAGGAGCTGAAGGAAGAGGTGTGACTAATGGAAGAATGAATAGAAATTTAACTGACTTAATGTGTGCTGTGAGCTGGGAATAAAGACACAAGTATATGAGTTCAGAAGCATGTGTTTGTGTGTGTGAGATGAATTAAAGTTACTTCAAGGAACTTTTAACTGGTTCTTTAAAATGGTCTCATGAAGCCTCTATATCTATATGACCCACATAAGCAAACAAGACTATCAGTGAGAAGTTTGACTATTTCAATATTGATATTCTAAATGCCTGCCACTGGGTCAGATCCCCTGTGAAATCAGACAAAACGATTTATAGCACGCAGACTGAAAAAGCCTTTGTTTACATTACATTGTAGGATTGTACCATGAAGGGGCACAAAGACATTACTCCAATGAGTGGAGGACATATCTTGTTGTTTGATAATGTTAAAAGTAGTTAGACCTGTTATCGACATCCTAATTAATTTTAAAAGAGATGAGAGAGAGCATGATTGAACAGAGAGAGAGAAAAAAGAGAGAGCAGCGGTGGTCAAGAGAACTAGAGTTATTAATCTTAAATAGCCACAAATAGAATCATTACCTCATGGTACCTAGTGCTCATGGGAAATATAGTCTTCACTCTGGAAAAGGACTACCACTTTTGTCCACAGGGGCTGCAACACAAAATTAAAGTTCCTTGTACTAATTTTAATATATGGATAGCTGGAGGGACCTCTAGTGGCAGGAAAGGGAGCTGCTTCTGCTCCCACCAGCTTTCTTCCCTTTGCACTTGTTCTCTCCCACATCTCCCTGCCCTCCTCACCCCTTAATTTTTCGCCTCTCTTCCTAGTTGACCTCAGTGCATTGAATTTCAATGGCATTTTGGGCTTTTGAAAGTACCCAAATTACTATATTTTTAACACCTAGTGAGCAACCATAGGATTTATATAGCTTTGTGTCTGTTTCAGATCTGTGAGAACATCTTGTTGTTGTGCCTCAGAGAGCTGTTTGAGTTCAGGTACATGCAGACGGACCCAAACTGGTCTAACTTCTTCTATGATCCACAGACGCACAAGGTGAGTCTCTCTTCGGTCTAAACAATACAGATAAAACAACTAAAACTAGAACTAACTGATCATTGCTTTGTCTCTCTCTAGGTGTCACTGTTGGACTTTGGAGCCACCAGAGGATTTGATCTAAGTTTCACCGATCTCTACATAGAGGTAAGACCTATCAACTTTATTATCATGCAATTTTATCAATCCATTATTACCACATAATAATGAATACCGAAAAAGGTTTATTTAAATTACAGCTTCACACACAATTGAACCTTTGCTATCTTGTTAAATCTCTATTCTGTAAATAATTTGTAGTTGTAATTTATATAAAACAATAATAAAACTATTACTTTTATTAATAACTTAGAATAGATTGTTAGGTAACATAAAGCTTCAATAATTCATTAAAAAGTTGAGCAAACATTTTTGTTTTGTTGCAGAAGACATTTTGTAATCTAAGGTGGAAACACACTATAGTTTGTGTAGTTTATAGTGTAGCTTGTCCCACAATGAATCTTAATTTTGAAAAACATGCTGACCTATCTGTGATTGTAGATTATCCGGTCAGCTGCTGTTGGCGACAGAGAAGGAGTTCTGAAGAAATCTATTGAGATGAAGTTCCTGACTGGGTACGAGTCCAAGGTAAACACCTCTTTGTATCTCTGTCTGCTTTACATCACAAACCATGGCTGTGAATTTTGGCACTGGCATACCTTGGAAAATGAGCTTGCTGAAAAAGGTCCATAAAAGTGCCACCTTTAGTGCAGTTGGTCATGCAGTCTGTCCTCCACTTTCCATGTTCAGGCGATGATGAACGCTCATGTGGATGCGGTGATGATCCTTGGCGAGGCCTTTGCCTCCCAAGAGCCCTTCGACTTCGGTGCCCAGTCCACCACAGAGAGAATCCACAACCTCATCCCTGTGATGCTCAGACATCGGCTAACCCCGCCTCCCGAGGAGACGTACTCGCTGCACCGCAAGATGGGCGGCTCGTTCCTCATCTGCTCCCGGCTGAATGCAAAGTTGAGATGCAAGGACATGTTCCAAGCAACGTATCAAAAGTATTGGGAAGGCCGCACACCACCCCCTCTTTAAGCATGAGCCAGTTCCAAATGTCAGGCGGTTTGATGGACAGGTCCTGGGGCCAACAGCAAGGTGGTGAAGTCGGGGTGTGACGCTGCAGAGCTGCAGATAAAACAGTTCAAGAAGAGGCCGTGTAACCCTCCTTTAATTGTCATTGAGCGAAAGCGTATCTTTCCTGTTTTGGCATCCCATCACAATGAGGTTTTGAAAGGCACTTACACATATTTATACTCACCATTTCTTAGTTTGAAAGAGGGAGCAGCAGCACAGCCTTAGTACCGCTTTAAGGACAAACTCTTACCTATATATGGCCCTGAGAGGACAGACTGAGAAGAAGTGGGAAGTGGATTTAAGCAGGGAGAGAAAAGGCCTTGTGTAGGTGTAACATGAATGTAAAAGGTTATGAATTTTATCTTTTCTCTGATGTTTAGTTTTGCTGTGTTTTGTTGAATGTGTTGATAATCATATTAACTGTCTGGTTGGCCAGAAATGTCATTGGTGGTAACATGAGAGTTGATAGTATGAAGAAAGAGGACTGAACTTTTAATGTAAATCCAAAGTTATGAAATAATGGGGTTATTACTGTATATGGGCAATAGCAGTAGTAGTATTGACCAACATGTCTGGCTTTTATTGTTTTTCTCAAACTTCTCTCTGAATACTGGATGTTGTCAATGAAATTTGATTTTTCTACACATGAATAACTCAGACTTGTAAAGTTAGAAACCAGATACAATGTAGCAGTAAAAGACGGATTCACTGTTTAAGTCGAAATCTTGCCAAGCAATCAAGTTCAGATTCATTAGCTGCAGAAAATGTGACAAACTAGGATTTTGTCAGCATTAACACATGAGGGTCTGACTTTTATCTTCTGTATCAGTGTAGCTGTTAAGATTTACAGTGCTTGAATGAATGCTTTCATTTATCTGGTTGCTCTTAATAGCTTTTACTTTGAGTAGAAAGATTTTGTAGTTTCAAACCGTTTGTTTCAAGTGACCATGAACAAGCCCTCCAGTATCTGTATGTTTTAATGAACCTCAGGTTGAAACATAATTTTACTCAGTGTCTCTGTTAAGAGATTTTTTCTTCTTTTTGTCCTGTCGACCGTTGTACCTGATTTTCTTTTAAACATATGGTACAGACTTTCCATAATTCCAGTTGATAAATAACAAAAAAAGTGAACATTGTGGCTGAGAATTATAGTTTTAATTCGGTCTGAAATAACCAGACTCAGTTCTCTTAGTACCAAAGCCTGATTTGTAGTAAGCAATTGTAAAACGTGTAATGAAACCACATGGATCCTTGTTGCTCTCTTTAAAGAAGATAAAGTCTGACAGCAACGCTGGGCCTGTCATGAATGTTAATGAACTGCCGGGATGGAAGAGGCTCATGCTGATTTCGCACAAGCCCGGCTTGTGGGCTCACCTCGCTCCCACAAGTCGGTAATATCTCCGCGCCTTCTTGGGTGCAAAATCCTCCGTCTCCTGGCTGGTGTGTGTGAAAGTTCTCTGTACTCTGCTGTGTGAATACCGTTATAATGGTCTGGTTGGTGGTTTGAAGCTGAAAGAAAAAAAAAACTGAGGTGCCTGAAGTTGCCAGTGAGACTAGAAATCTTTTTCTTTATATTTCATATCAAGACTCGATTAAAGGTGGTTTAAATTTTCTAATCAAATGCATTATTTACTAAAGATATTGTTTGGAAAAGAGTAAATGTTTGATCTATACTTGTAATGTGGCTCCTTGTGGTTTTTTGTGAGTGTGGTCTTAATACTTATGATCGTAAAAAAAAAAAAGTGCTGCAGAAAAAACATAAATCTTAATGTATGCACTACCAGTTTTTTGCCATGCATCCTGGCTATGAGGTTTTAATGTGTGTTTGGGATAGGAAAAAGAGAAAATACAGTAGTGAGAGAGAGTTAGAGTTTGCCTTCCTTATTTAGCAAGGCCTTGGCCAGGAGTGGAGGAAGTGGTAGAGAGCCTGGGAAATATGTGCACATACACACACACACACACAAATATTCACCACATCTACACGTACGCATTTAAATATCCTGGCCAATGATTTGTGCCACTACTCACATGCAGACAAGCAAGTGGTGAGTGCATGTAGTTAGACACGTAAAAATGTGTGGTGAGTGCATGTGGATAGACACGTACACACTCCTCTCCTCATCTCTTTCCTGCTATTCTTTGAGTCGGTGCGTGGAAAATCCTACACAAACTCCCCCCCCCCCCACCCCAACCACTTTCTTTCAGTTGTTGTGATGCACCTCGACAGCCACCAGGTGGCACTGTTGTCTTTCCAACCAGTGGAGCGAATACTGAAATACTAACCAAAGGCGAAGCATTACCAGTCAAAACCAGCCAAATAATCATATGAAACTCAGCTGGCTGCGTGCACTGTATGACATGTAATGTAATTTCTGCTTCATTAGATTATATTTTATGAGCAGAGGTGAGAGAAATTAGAATGAGAGATGAGTACACAAAACAACAGTGGTCATTAACAGGGTGTAAACTCATATACTCATAGCAGATGCTTTATTCACTTCTACAGTATGCTCACATACTCTAAACTGTATTTTTGAAGTTGTATAAACTAATTAATCTAAATATCATGCATAGATGCTGTAGATTACTGGTTTGACAGACATAACATGAGTATACTTCACATTGCAAGGATTTATAGCTTCCCTAGAGCAATTATATTAATTTGAGTCAAATGCCATCTGCTGTTTTCCCAGAGTAAATGTTCTAAAACTATTCCACTAACCACATTTGACTCCCAGCCAGCTCTCTGAGAAATATTGGCTGCCTTCAGAATATCTTAACCACTAGATCAGGTCTTAAATAGTTTAAAGGACATTTTCTTGTAAATACTTTGTGATTACTTTGTGAGATTTTATGAGCCCGGGCTGTCGACTCACTGACTGAGGTGGAAAATGGTTTCTAACTGGCATTGTCACTGCACTACATCTTGGTGACCTGAATGTGTTTTGACATTGCAACTTTCTGAGCAGAGATGGAAACAACTCAACTCCGGTTGTGTTTACACTGCTGAGAGGGTGGTAGGGAGTGAAGGGTCAGAAAGACCAAGTGGTGACAAATCCTTATTTGGTGAGAGAGGATAGTCAGCAACTCACAGCACAATCCTTAAAGGCACACACTTGCACTAACTTTGCCAGTTTTTATTAAGTGTGATTTAAATTTTCTCCTTCATTTTCATTTTCATCATCACCTCACGGGCATCCCTGTACAGACGGTTTAATGGGACTATTTTTTTATATTGCTGTGGAAATGAAAACAGGTTTTATAGAGTTTTAGTGAAACAGGACTCATGAAGTACACCTCTGTCCCTTCAAGCTAAATCAGATCTACTAGTTATTATAACTGAGGTTCAGGAACAAGACCAGACCTCTCTCCCGAATTCAATCACCTTTGTCTAACTATATAACTAATGGGATCATGAATATGGGAAAGAATACCACATGATGTTATAGTTATATAGTTAGTTGTTGATCACAAGTCAAGTCATAAGTCTATTAGAACAGCATTTTTCAGAAAGCTAGACACTGGCAGCTACTGTGCAACCACAAGTTCACTAACCTCTTGGGGACAATAAAGTCTAAACAATAATAGACCAGCATTTTTATATTTCTCCCTCACACTTGACCTCCTTCATTCCTCCTCTAGACCCTCATCCAACTGTCCATCAAATCAAACTATTTTGTTTGTACCATTCAAACGGCGAGGTCTTGTTAGTGAACTGACTTTAATTTAAGAAACCTGAACTGTGTGGCAGCAGAGCTGTGAAGTTGTTAAGACATGCCAGTTTTACTTGAGAGCTTGTCACTAAATGAGTCATTGTCAATGTGCTATTCACACTTTCTGCTGATAGTACCTGAAATGGCACAAATGCTTCAAATGTTCAAATGTCTTGCCACATTACTGCAGACTGAGTCGAAACTAAGTTACTGAGGCTTCCTACTACTATATCCTTGGGAAACAGGCCAGGTAATCATGTAGGCATGGGACATTTGTATATTATGGAGCATTTCTCTGCTTACAGTCAGATAAAATATTATGGAATAAAGTTGAAGCTATTTAGGGAAGGAAGCCATTGGCTAATTTGACCAAATTTACGAAAAAGGTTAAAGCTATGCTATGCTTATAGCTCTGTGGGCCTGTATTTAGCAGTACTTTGAGCCAAATGCTAACATACTAATTCACAGTTAATGTCTACCATGTTCAACATCTTAATTTAGTTTGTTGGCATAACAGCATTTGCTGTAAGAGCTGATGGGAATTTCATTCCTGATTATTAAGTCATGAACTACAGTATTGGTTAATTTATATTTGAGCTGATGATGATGCTAAATAAAAAGCTAAGTGATTCACAACAGTTATTAAAATTCCTTTTTTAAGGACAGGAATGTGGGTACCAAAAATTTCATGGCAATTCATAAAGTAAATTTAGACAAAAAAATGCAAAAGGAATCATGCATAATCTCAAAATTAGGTCACTACAATTGCAATGTTCATGTTGTCATCTGTGCCAAACTCAGTACCCGTACTCAGAGATGATGTGAATTCACACATTTATTTACATAAAGTGTGCAAATACAGATTCCTACATGGGTACAGTAAGTGCTACTCTGTGATTGAGTATTTTGCCATGAAAAACAGTGACAGCAGCATTCCCCAGTTTCACAGAGTAAACAATCTGCTCATGTCTCTCTGGCTGAGAGGATAAATCATTCACCCAGCTGGAGTGCAAGAAACAGGCTACTTCTCTCCTACCACACTGTCTTCTGAGGAGTCCTTGAGGTTCTAGGTGTTTGTTTTGGTTACTGGAAACACATATATTCAGATGCCTTTTGTTGTGATTTGGCACTATAAAAAATAAAGATTGATTGATTGTTTAATTGATCTACACACATATGCACAGATAACTGTGCCCAATGATTAAGACAAATGAAGATTCAAATTAAAGTACAAACATGCACCACTCAGTCACAAGAAATAACAACCAAAATGTTTTTAATTGCAAGATTTTGCATCAGTCACCCCAAACAGCTTTAAATAAAACCAATGCTGCAAAGTCACAGAATTAAGCTACAATCGAGTTATTTATGTATTTGTTTGTGTGTTACTCTACACAGTCAGTTGACACCAAAAATGGGCATGCAGAATGCTGTACATGGCAGTATGTTTAGTCTACAATCGAAAAGCCAGCACAACACCACCACATAAAAACAGTTAGTCAGTATTAACCCCGAAACATAAATATGGGGAGTCTGTGTTTAAATCGGAAACTTCATTTTGATACAATGTCTGAATAACAGTTACTTAACCCAAACAGAGAAATTAAACTCCAGCACCACTGCTACAAAAAAGACAGGTAGGGAGAACACTGGTCATTTGTACCGTAAGGCATCATTATTACATTAGTATCATCATCTTTCGAACACAACACTGTACAACATATACATAGTCAAAACATAAAAAAAACTTAAAAAGTACTGTAATTAGCTAAGAAATCAGAGATCATTTAAACCTACACGGATAATAATTTGGAAAAAACAAAAAAAACAAAAACCCACCAGAAGACAGTGAAATGAAAAAGAGAGTAACATCCCAGTATGAACAGGCTGTAACAAAGGTGTCATGAAATTTGATTTGTGTAGAGGCACGACCAATATGATTTTACCATAAATAGATCTCTCTCCACATTTCTCCAGCAAGGCTGCATCACATTTGCTGAAGCTGTCACATCTTACATCATGAGAGAAAAATGCATTTCAGTTACCATCAGTGTTGTATAGTTAATCCCTGCTGGGCTAGTTAAGTACTGCAATTATTTTTGTTCCAGGCTCTTTGAACTTTGAAACTCTTGGATATTTTTCGAGAAAATAAGCCAATCATAGAGAGCTTGAGAGAGTTGATGTGGTATCATGTGGTATAAAAGGCCTAGTTTAAATGTATTTCAAGGACGGTTCTGACTCTTCTTTTCATACATAATACTATTTTAAAACATTAGTTGTGCATTTTACTATGCAAAGTCACCCTTTACAGACACTCCTACATTATAATCATTGTCAATATTGCACACTCAACTATGCTATATATTAATTATTTTTGTTAAGTTTAGTGAGGATCCATTGTATCAGCATATGGCTTCTTGACCTCTCCTGTCACATCACATCTCCTGTTTTATTTCCATCACCTGGTTTTATGTGTCTGTATATACAGTAAGTTCAAATACAAACTAAACTATACAATCACACAAACACCCACAATGTACACACTCACATTTGGCTGTGTACTCAGCACAAAACAGTGAATTAAACAACCTCAGAGACTTATTGATTTTAAGATAAATATCTCTACTGGAGTTCAGGATGTCCTCTGTGAATTTTGGACTGTCAGTGAAATAAATGTAAAAAAAATAGGCAAAGATTGCTTTTCAAACTATTACCCCAGTCACAAGCTGGAATGACATTACTGTAACTGTACACTTGTATACAGATAGTTTGAGATGTTAATTAGATACAACACTCTAATCACATGGGATTTCTTTTTGAAACAAACTGATTTACACATTTGAAAGGTACCACAATTCAAATCAGATATAATTATAGGGAGGGATGAGTCATTTTCCACACATTCCTGTAACTTCTAGATGATGCTCACATCATGTGAAAATGTGTTTGCCATTGAATCACTGCATGGAAAGAAAGATATTGCACCTACACTTTAGATTAATGGATACAATATTATTATATTAAAAATCCCTCATTAGTCATCATAGTTATCATTCAAACTTAATATAATGAATACCAGGTCTCGGAGGCATTGATAGAGAAGTTTGATCATAACACGCTCCAGAGTCATTGCTTGAATAATCGCAGATTCTGAGCTCAGAGTCTAATATAGTGGGGAGTCATTGTAATTAATTTAAATATGATTGATGTGCACAGCTCTGTTTATTTCTACAAGTAAACACAGTTTTTCCTGACATTTAAAGAAGATGTAAGATGTTCTTTGTGAGAACCCTGAACAGTGAAAGTTTCACATTAGTGTCAATATTAAAGCACAAACTGGACTGGAAAAGAAATTAAAACAACCTGAAAATGAACAAAGTCAGTCTTCTTATATCATGTAAAATCACTTTTTAAATTGACACAATCTAATACATTTGTTTTGAGTGAAGTGGCAACTGAACCAAGCAGCTAGTGTTCAACTTATTGGAAACACTACTGTGATATTTAATGCATTATTTAAGCTGAATACACCTCTCACGGCAACATTGTAGATATTTGCTGAAATGGTCTTTTTATAGATTTCATGTCATTCCAACTGGACTCTGACAAAATTCACTAGCCAGGGATACAGAAATTACAAAATTGCAAACCAGTATCTGAGTTTTCTTACACAGTCGTGCCAACATCCCTCATCCTTCATTTACTTAATCATATTATGTAACAAATAAGTAGTCTGACATATGTTTGTAGTCAAAAAGATCAAATAACAAATCTCAAAAATAACTGTTATAATTACTCGAGAGAAAATACAAACACATTGTTTTCCTTATCCATTGTATCTCTGGTGACTCTGTCTTTTCTGTCCTGCTCCCTTAACCTCATGGCCTGGTATAAGCCAATCAGCTACAACCAAGAAAAGATTTTGTTGATGGAGTTGCCAGACAATTTTTTCTTTCTTCCTTTTTCCACGTAGCTTATTTGTTTTCATTGTGTCTCTGCCTCTCTCTGTCGTCCAGTGTTTGAAAGACAGACAGCTTCAGTTCATCACAAAGCTTAACATCAGGCATCAGGGGTTAAAGAGGTCAAACTGTCCATGTGATCCATCAGCTTAACATCAGAGCGACCTCTCTCAGACGTCTTGAGGAACACCCTGGTCTCTACAGCCTGAGGAAGTGGATGAAGCGCACACAAACGAGAGAGAAAAGAGAAAGACATGACTGCTTGTAAAGCTGCCCTTTGCATAGTAAACTATTGTATGTCTTTATGGTTGTTCCAAGAGCTAAATGCAATTACAATTTTATGTTCATTTATTTTGAACATTTGACAGTAATAACTTTTCTCTATTTTATTCAATTGAGCAGATTGAAAGCACAGATTGTGGCGAAATGGAGCTAGGCTGAAGGATTAAGAGCTAAGGCTTTATTAAAGCAACTACAAGGAGTTTTTTGACTGGTTATGAAACAGTCTCAATTTATTAGTGATGCCTCTATATGACCCAAATGAGACCATCAGCAAAAGGATTGGCTATTTCTATATAGTTATTCTAAATGCCTGTCCCTGGGTCCAATTCCATGCAAAATTGGACAAGATGATTTACAGCACACAGACCGGAAAAACCTATGTTTCAATTTTCCCAGGAAAAGAATTGCAGTGAGTAGTACGTAAGCTACTTATAAGGAAGCAGGAGGACATTTTGCTTTTGAAAATTGTATTTTTTTATGTTATTTTTCTGTGGTTATGGCTAATAGTGGGGCAGGATCAGTAAAGAGAAAAAGAAAAAGAATGAACCGAACAACAAAAAAAGCTAAAAGGGACATTGATAGAGCACTGGTGAGTGCGAGTCAACCTTGGTCGGTCATTCAACAGATCCTGAACTGGCCTTGTTCCTCCAAGACAGGTATGTAATGTGTCTGTTTTGATTATGAAATACATTGCGAGACATGGTTTACATCAATATATGAATTCAGGTTGGTGGCCAAAATAAAGCTAGCTAAAACTTAGGCTAATTTAATGTAGCTAACGGCATCAGGCAATTGACAGTAGTTTGTATAAAGTTGACACGCTAAAAATAAAAAGTAGTGTCTTTCTTTCACTTGCTTCGAAACCAAATACATGCACAAGCCAGATAAAAATCTTTTTGACACAAGGTGATGGTGCTTCATTTTGAGATACACTACTACTTTTGTCCACAGAGGCCACCAAAATCAAAACAAAATGGAAGTTCCTTGTAGTTGCTTGAAGGGTTGGCTGGTCAGGTTTAGTCATTACTCCACAAAATGGCAAATAATACTCTTCTAGCTTACATTATGGGGCCAAGAATTGGAAACACTCCATGAGTGATTCATAACAAAAACTTCTATGAATGAACAACATGTCTAAAAACAAAAAATCATGTTATAGCCTCCCAAAGCAAGCCAACAGTTTTTTCTTCATGCATTGTGATCGGGTGTGGATCAACAGGCATTTGGCTAGGACAGATGTTATTTCAATGATATAACCTCTCTGGTCCTCTTATGACTCTCATAGACAGGAATTCGTTCTTTTAGTTTAGTTTTCAAACAAAAACTCAGCAGCTGTTCAGTAAAAATATAATTTCTTGTTAAGTATCCACCAAAAGATTTGAGTGGAGGTGAATCACATCACTTAACATATTGGTTTCACAATTTTCTTTGGCTTGGGACTATTTAAATGAAGCAGCATCCACTTTTCACCTCATCACAGGTTATGGTCTTATGGCATGAAATCTGATTGTTCAACCAAAGAATGACTTTTCCTTCTCAGACAGTTTGGAGACAACAAAGAGATCAATATATCCAGTATTTAACAAGCATAAGCAAACAGTAGAAAAAACACAGAAAATGCAAAGATGCATATTTTTAATGTCTTCATTATCTCTTTAATCATCTTATGCCACTTCATAATTATCTTGGGACCCTTTTGAAGGTCCTTACATGTAACCACTTTCTGTTGTTCAATGATTGGTGCAATTATCAAAAAAATGTTAGTTGGACAATTATATTTTTTGTTATATATTTATTATTTTATAGATAAAACGGAGCCCATGGGTTCCCAAGGTCCACCTACAAGCTTTTTCTATAGCTTTCAACTGAAAAACACTGTCTTCGTCAGTGGATGAAGTTGTTATGGTCTAATCAGCAGATGAAAGAGCTGCACAAACTCCATCCACTGATGAATAATGTGAGATGTTGTTTTAGGTTCTTGAAAGGCTAATAAGTCCCCCTTGAGTTGGGATTTGTTTTTATTTATTTATTTATTTATTTATGTTTGTCATGCTACTACTTCCAACATCAAGAATGAACTTTGATCTTAACATTTAAGTCAACATGGATGAGAAATACAAAAAGTACTAGGGATGAAATCTGAGCCACTGAGTGAGCTTGTTGTCTCCATGACATCCTTTCTTGTGGTATGTTTAAATGTTTAAAAGTGGACCTGGATTTGGGAATTGCGTTGTCGTAATGCTATTTCCAAAGCCGAGAATGAACTTTGCTTCTCATATTTTGTTGGTCGTGAACAGTCCAGATGAAAGATCATGAGAAACTTCTGAATTATTGTTTGTTTTTTTAAGTATTTCTGTGCCTGGGAAATGTGGTTATTTGGTTTAGATATCTCATTATCTGTGTTAAATTTAGTCAAGCTGACGATTTACTATGTCTGCTGTAACAATTCACTGGGGAACTGTTGTTAGTGAGTGAATGAATGAAAAAAAAACACCTACCGTCAGAAACTTTAGTTCATGAAGCAGGAGAGCAAAGAGAAAAGAGAAGAAACAAAACAGACATGTTAGGGATGATCATCTTAATTGCTTGATTACTATTTTCTATTCAGTATACTTATGTACAGTTTTTTGTTCAAAAAGAGGACAAACAGCAACTCTCTTTCAACATGAGCTGACCTTGCATTGATACATATAAATTACAAGATCAAATGAACAGAAATACAATAATTCAACCTCAGTTCACTGGATCAATAAACAGGAATATGGAGACAGGAATGGAGGGAGACAGTGCGAGTAAAACTGAAAACTGAAGAAGAATAAGGCGGACAGGGAGACGGGAGGGCGGACAGAGAGTGGGAGGAATAGTGTGAGGGAACGCAAGAGAGGGATATGGCAAGATCAAATAGGAACAATCATTAAATAGAGAGGGAGGCAGAAGGAAGGCGATCAGTGGGAGGAAGATAATACCACGATCATTAGATGGAGAAAGAGAGAAAGGGAGCGGGGGAGAAAAGAGTGGTGTTTTTAGAGAGATTGTAGTATGACAAAGAATAAATTGATCATACGCGACACGGGCTCATTACAGAGGAACGATGCCACATGCCACATTAACAGAGTGATTCACTTAATGCAGGAAGAAAGAGGGAATAACTGAATAAGCTACAAAGACATCCATTGTGTTGGTGAATAGTCAAGTAATAATTGATCTTAACTGATAAATAATCAGCACCAGTTTCCCGAAAAGCATAGCTACACTAACAGGATAATTGTTTTCATATACAATATAAATATTCAATAAGCTGGTAGCTGAGAGGGCTAACAGGAGAATGGATTTTAGCAGCAACAGTTGAATAGATGTGCGAGAAGACGTGCGCCCAGAGGCCGAGAAAGCAGCAGGGAGTGGTGAACAATACATGCCAGGGGGGCTGCTCACGCCCACACACACAATTACTGTACCTCACACATACAAACACACTCAGATTCCTGCAGGCATGTACGTATCAAACACATTTGGCTGGGCACACAGGCAGCAATTACCTCACATGCACACAGTCATTCAGGCACAAAGCAGGCAGGGCTGTGGTAGTTCAAAGGCTGCCTCTGTACAATGAGAGAACAGAGACTCTCTCTCTCTCTCTCTCTCTCTCTCTCTCTCTGTGTGTGTGTGTGTGTGTGTGTGTGTGTGTGTGTGTGTGTGTGTGTGTGTGTGTGTGTGTGTGTGTGTGTGTGTGTGTGTGTGTGTGTGTGTGTGTGTGTGTGTGTCCGCAGTTTTAAAATTTGTTTTTAAAACGAGTTTGTAAAATTACTCACCCTCTAATTTTTCTTTCATTCCCATTGACTTGAACGAGGAAAGTGGTGTCAGACTTTTGAAGCCCTCTCTACCCCCTTTAAAATATTTACCATAGGATTCAGTGGGCTTTGGGCTGCCATGTACAACACACCCAAGATGAACTAGTTGACAATAACAAAGATATGGAACATATATATATAGGCTATATAATGCTTGCAATGCTCCATATCTTTGTTATTGTCAGCTACTTCATCTTGGTTTTTCTGCATGGCTGTCAGCCCCAAGCCCACTGGAAATATTTTAAAGGGGACACATGCATATTTCCAGGTCTATATTTATATTCTGGGGCTCTCCTAGAATATCTTGGCATGATTTACAGTTTACTGTACTGACCCTTTATGCAGCCTCTCAGTTCAGCCTCTGTCTGAAATAGGCCATTTTACCTCCTGTCTCTTTAAGCCTCATTAATGCCCCCCTCGCCATAGAAACCTACTCTGTTCTGATTGGCCAGCTTCCAAAAAGGTGCCTCTCAGCAGACTTTGCCTCTTTCGGAGGCTACTTAAACAAAACAAACAACAAACAGTTGACTTCTTTTTCTTTTCTTTTCTTAAAATGTCATCTTCTCAAACATTTCTGTGCATATCTGAGCCTGAATTCGATCTGGAATATGCGAGTGGACAACGTGAACAGATGTCAGTTTGATGGGTAAGTAGAGGAAACACTACAAACACCATGGTCTGACGCCCTGGACTTATATCTTACAAAATATATATTTCTACATAAGTTCACCTCAAGATTTGGAATTATGACCATGCTTAACACAAACATACCACATCATAACAGTATGAAAATAACAATGAATCACAAAAAGCATGTTATGTCCTGTTTAACCACCTAAAGTCTTGTTTT